>NC_064850.1:76630381-76972881 GCF_024139225.1 Suncus etruscus
GTTCTCAGTCAGGTTGGCATATAGCAAGAAACGACTGTTCCCACTGGCTTTTGGAGAAAGGCTGCTGTATCTGTGTTCACAGCAAGACATAAAATAATCCCACATCTTATTTTACTTTAAAGTCCCATGTGTTTTACAGCTCAGAAATCCAAAGTAGGTGAATTGACTTAGACATGAAGCATTCTTGGTTTATTTCTAACTTGTTTAATTTTTATATTTAATTCTAAAATGCATACAAAACTTTAATATTGGATTTAAATGCAAATGAAGTTTTTGTTGTTAATTTGGTAACCACCCCAGTGATGTTCAGGGTTTACTTCTGGCTCTGTGCTCAGGGATCATTCTTGTGGGTTTTAGAAACAGCATGGGTTTCCAGGGATCAAATCAGGATCATCTACGTGCAAAACAAGCATCCTAGCCCTCATACTATCTCAAGTCCCACAAATTAAAATTTAAGAGATCTTTGCACACTCACTTCATATAGGACTAAATCCTTATAAAAGTGATACCTTGTAAAAAAAAAAGAAAAGTTCCTGAATCAAACTTGAACCCCATAGCCTTTGACTCTAGCTCTTAGGTCCATCCCAAGTGCTGCTTGTTTGATGATAAGAAAGAAAAAAAATAAAACCTGCTGCAGACCAATGGCAGGCAAGTCCATCACAAGGTTAGAACACTGGGTCCAAGTCCAGTGTAGATCAAATTTCCTCCACCATTTCTGGTGCCTTAATAGAAGCCTCATTTGATGTAGACAGGAGATGTGGTCTATAATCTCTGGATTCTTTGATTTCCTTTGATTATTTTACAGTAAACTGCATTTCTTTTTTTTTTTTTTTTTTTTTGGTTTTTGGTTTTTGGGCCACACCAGGTGACACTCAGGGGTTACTCTTGGCTATGCGCTTAGAAATTGCTCCTGGCTTGGGGGACCATATGGGACGCTGGGGGATCAAACCGCAGTCCGTCCAAGGCTAATGCAGGCAAGGCAGGCACCTAACCTCTAGCGCCACCGCCCGGCCCCTAAACTGCCTTTCTTAAAAACTTTATTATCTTATGCAATCCAGAGAAAATGTGGTGCCTCCTCCACATCTACTGTGATTGCCCTGAGCAGATTATTTTATTTATAAATTCCTAAACATCTGTCTTGAACTCTGAAAAAAGCATTGACTTTGACTATGTTGATTCTCTTTGAAAGAGTGTTCAAACTAGCATGGATTTTCAGTTTTCCATGAGATTGACTTATTCTGTTTTTGTTTTATTTTATTCTCTAGTAAGTCATATCTCTTAGTAGGCTTTTGCAAGAACAAAACAAACCAACAAAAAGGAAAAACAAATTTAAGAACTTATATTTGGCTGGTCTGATGGCAGTGGTTTATCAGAACTTTTTTTGTTTTTTTGTTTTTGGGGCCACACCCGGCGGTGCTCAGGGGTTACTCCTGGCTGTCTGCTCAGAAATAGCTCCTGGCAGGCACAGGGGACCATATGGGACACCGGGATTCGAACCAACCACCTTTGGTCCTGGATTGGCTGCTTGCAAGGCAAACGCCACTGTGCTATCTCTCCGGGCCCTATCAGAACTTAATAGCGTTAGTATCACAAAACTTGGTATATAACCCCCCCCCCACTGCTCAATATGGCTAACAAAAACAAAAACAAAAACAAAAACCTCATTATGTCTTCTACAGTGAAGTCAACTTGCACCAATATCCCAGTTGAGTTGAACATAAGTTTGTTTATTTTATTTATTTATTTATTTATTTATTTATTTATTTATTTATTTATTTATTTTTGTCATTTGGTTTTTGGTTTGGGGGCATACACTGTAGTGCACAGGGATTACTTCTGGCTCTGTGTTCAAGAATCAGTCCTGGCAGGCTCAGGGGACCATGTAGGATGCTGGGAATTAAATCCAGGTCGGCCACATACAAGGCTACAAACACCCTGCCCACTTATTGGTCCAGCTCCAAACATAAGGTTTTTTTTTCTTTGTTTTTGGTTTTTGGGTCACACCCAGCAGCGCTCAATGGTTACCCCAGCTCTGTGCTCATTAATCGCTCCTGGCAGCCACGGGGACCATCTGGGATTCCGGGATTCAAACCACCGTTAGTCCTGAGTTGGCTGAGTGCAAGGCAAATGCCCTACCACTGTGCTATCTCTCCGGCCCCCAAACAGACATAAGTTTTAATGATCAGTTGAATCCAGGGCAGGAATGACAGGCTTCTGTAAAGAGACTTGATTTATTTAGGGGAGAAGACAACTGGGGTTCCTTTGAATTCCCTTCACCGAGCTGTCTTTGAATTCTGATATCTCAACCCTGACCTCATTATTTCTATGGCTTTTTTTGGGGGGGTGGGGGTTGGATTTTGGGCCACACTTGTTGACACTCAGGGGTTGCTCCTGGCTATGCGCTACAAATTGCTCCTGGCTTGGGAACCATATGGGATTCCGGGAATCGAACTGCGGTCTGTCCTGGGTTAGCCCTGTGTGAGGCAAACGCCCTACTGCTGCACTATATCTCAGACCCCTTCTTTGGCTTCTTGATAAGAAGTGAATATGTGTTAGAGTATCAGGTCCTGCTCCTCAAACCTATGTATCCTTGATTAAAAAAAAAAAAAAACTTTTTTTTTTTAATTTTTTGTTTGTTTTGTTTGAGGCACACCTGGTAGTGCTCAGAGGTTGCCTTGGCTCTGCACTCAGAAATTAGTCTTGACAGTGCTCAGAGAACCCTAGGGTGCCGGGATTGAATTCAGTATGAGCAAGGCAGACACCTTTCCTACTTACTGTAGTATCTAATTGGCCCCAGACGAAAGGAATCTTTTGACTTTACAGCACCAGTATCCACATTCAGGTGGTTTCTGCATAAGAGAGAAGCTTTCTTGAGTTAACTTCTGCTGCATATGATTCTTGTTTTTGATCATTGGAACTTTGCATTCACCCACCTCTTGTCTGCACTGCAGTGTAGCCCACTTACTATGGACTTGTCTCCTCCACACCTACAAACTTCTTGAGCATATTCTGCTCCTCTATTCCACTGAGCTTCCTACTCAATGCTTCACATAGTGCCTTGACTTGCAGTGAGCATTGAAAGGACCAGTGCATGTTGTGTCTTTGCTGATGTCTTTCCATCTTTCCTTCTTTTCTCATTCCAGATTCCATTTCATCTTCAAGGTGCAGCTCAAACCCCAACCACTTGTCTACACTATTTTACAGCATCCATCATTCGTAATCTGTCTCTTTTCATATTGTATACTTAGTTAGCAGCTCACAATTTGGCACTTAATCTTTTTTTTGTTTTGTTTTGTTTTGGGGTTACACCCATCTGTACTAAAGGTTTACTCCTGCCTGGCTCTGCACTCAGATATCATTCCTGGCAGGCTCGGGGGATCATATAGGATGCCGAGATTCAAACCCTCATCCATCCTGGGCAGCCACATGCAAGGCAAAAGCCCTGCCGCTGTGCTATTGCTTTGCCCCCCCCCCACTTAATCATTTCTTAATTGATTCATCTGTGCTATCTTTGCTTCCCAGGTAGCCTGATATCCCAGAAGGCAAAGAAAAATTTTAAACATATTTAGTACCAGGTCCCTATGCCAACCTCCCCACTCTACCACTCAACACACAGAGTGCTTAGAATTTAATATACAACGGATTGTCAATAATATGTATAAAACAACTGAACTAAGTATTGCCATTACATTTCAAGACTGACAAGAATAGGGGCCGGAGCAGTGGCACAGCACATCGATAGGGCATTTGTGTTGCATGCAGCTGACCCAGCGCAGACCTCAGTTTGTTCCCTCAGCATCCCATGTGGTCCCCCAAGCCAGGAGCGATTTCTGAGTGCATAGCCAGGAGTAACCCCTGAGCTATGTTTGTGGCCCAAAAAAATAAAAATATAAAAATTTGAAGAAAACAGAGTGACTAGAATAAAAAGGCATCTTCAGATGTTCTTTATGGTTATTTAGTAACATAAAATAGTGTCAGAACTTGTCAAAAGCTTTGAAAGTTACCATATAACAAAAGTTACCAAAGAAGTAGTACAGCAGATAGGCCACTTCCTTGCATGCACCCCTCCTTGTTTCGATTCCTGGCACCCCATTTGGTCAAACAAGTAAGCAAACAAAACCTCAGAAAGTTACCATGTAAGAATGGATAAATTAACAAAGCCAAACAAACATATCAAAAATTTTTTTTCGCGGGGGGGGGGGGGGGTCCACACCCAGCAGCGCTCAAGGGTTACTCCTGGCTCTACGCTCAGAGATCACTCCTGGCAGGCTTGCGGGACCATATGGGTTACCGGGATTCAAACCACCGTCCTTCTGCATGCAAGGCAAATGCCCTACATCCATGCTACCTTCTGGCCCCTTTATATCAAAATTTTTCACACACACACACACACACACACACACACACACACACACACACACACACACACTTCTATCTCTGTCTCCCTCTCTGTTTTTGATAGGGGGGCAGGTAGACCGATGCTCAGGACTTACTCCTGGTTCTCTATGTTCAAGGATCACTCCTGGCAGGGCTCAAGAAACCACATACAGTGTCAGATGAAAGCAGAGATGCAAGACAAGCATCTTAATCTTGCAGCCCCCTCTCCCTTTTGGTGAAGCAAGATAATTTGTCTTGCTTAGAAAAATGTGAGAGGAGAAAAAAAGAGGAAATGTGTTCAAGAGAGAACATGAACTTTTCCAGAGAAGAGACAAGCCAGTGATATACATATTCAAGAATACAGGCTTTAAGATCTGCCCTCTCTTTTTATATAACTGTCTCTTATTTAGTTCTTGTTGTTAATTTAAAAAGTCAATTTATTTGGTTGAACAACAGATTGGAGTGTCCATTTGCTGTGACCCATTCCTGAAATGTCATCACTCTGACCCATTCCCCATTTGACACTGTTAGGTTTTTGGACCAACTATCCAAATACTAGATTCATAAAATGCTGAAGTTAGAGACAGGCATCAGGAAGCATCAGCTTTATTCATGCCCTATTCACCACATGTATGTGGCCTATCTCATAACCTTTCAAGCACTCAGCCATTCTTAGCTAGCCCTGCCTCTTAACTCCTTTCAGCCATCTTCCTTTGACCTCCATCCTGGTCAAAGACCAAAAGAGGCCAAAACCCAAAGGCCAGAGAGCGCAGCTGGGCAGAGAGCCCCTAATCCCCTCGCTCAAAGGTTTATCTACCTATTCCAAGACCCCTCCCAGGAATGGGCAGGGTCTTGCAGGTAAGGTCACACCTAATATCTGGTTCCCAAGACCCCTCCCAGAAATGGGTGGGTCTCAGGTAGCTACACCTAAATCCAGGGTCTCAGGTACACCTACAACTTACCAATGGTATAATCTTCTCATGGCATATTTTATTTGATCTAAAAATCTGATTTCGAGGTTGATTTACTTCTCTTGGAAAGAAAAGTTGAAATATTGGGAGACGGAAATAAAAAAAAAAAAAAGAAATATTGGGAGACAAAGTTACAGCAGGGCATTTGTTTTGTATTTGATGGTCGAGTCCCTGCTTTCATCCCCAGCACCATATGTGATCCCCTAAGCACAAGTAGGGGTCACTCTTAAGCAGAGATCAAGGAATAGGCCCTGAAAAATACAGGATATAGCCATCCCATTTCCCCCCAAAAAAGTCAAAATGATCTTATCCATAAAATATCCTTCCTTGAATAGTTTTAATTCATGAGTAGCAGGTGAAAATTTAATAAGATGGTCAAAAAAATCTTTGTTTTAAATATGAAGTTTTGTAGTAAAAACAGTATTTGTGAATAAAAGGTGAATACATTGCTTCTTGAGTTTGGTTCATAGTGTGCCAGTTATTAAAGGGGGGGGGAAGGAAATTGATTTTCAAAAACTAAGTAGCTCTTTATGAGTCAGAAATATTGGGGCAGGAGCAGTAGTATAGTGGGTAAGGCATTTGCATTGCATTCAGCCTACCTGGTATGAATCCCTGATACCAGATACCGCCCCTGAGCTTACCAGGAGTGATCCCTAAGCATAGGGCCAAGAGTTGATCTTGAGCACAGTTGGGTGTGACTCAAAAATATCAAAAGTATCTGTCATGAGTAACTCTTTGTTCCTAACTAATATAATAGCCAACTTATCATTAATAAGGGGGTCGACCAGATGCAGGAGGGACTTGTTTTTTCTTAAGTTCACTTTGACCTTCTTTTCCTTTTAACCTTTCCATACCACTGGACAGTAACCATGTATTATTTCTGGTTTCTTTTTAGCTTCTTTGGCTTGTGATGGTGCCAAATAAGATCTTATGCCATGGGGCTGAAATGATGGTGCAGCAGTAGGGCATTTGCCTTGCACATGGCTGACCCAGGACAGACCTGAGTTTGATCTCCTGGCATCCCACATGGACCCCAAGCCAGGAGCAATTTCTGAGCGCATAGCCAGGAGTACCCCCTGAGCGTCACTGGATGTGGCCCAAAAATTACCCCCCTCCCAAATCTTATGCCATGATTTAGCTTTAAACTCCCAAAAGACTCTTCCTCTCACAATGAGGTCTTTATAAAAACGATTTTAAATGAAGTTGGCCTAGATTTTTTGACATTCTTTTCAATAATTAAAAATAGAAACTTTTACCCAAAGCCATTTTCTATGCCAGAATACTTTGGGGGGGGGGTTTGGGCCACACCCAGTAATGCTCAGGGGTTACTTTTGTCTGTGCACTCAGAAATCGCTCATGGC
The DNA here is from genome assembly GCF_024139225.1 of Suncus etruscus. Classification (NCBI taxonomy): domain Eukaryota; kingdom Metazoa; phylum Chordata; class Mammalia; order Eulipotyphla; family Soricidae; genus Suncus; species Suncus etruscus. The sequence continues at coordinate 76,637,091 of NC_064850.1, forward strand.
TTGGGGGACCATATGAGATGCCAGGGGATCAAACCGCAGTCCATCCTAGGCTAGCGCACACAGGCCTTGATAAATAGTTGTCAAAAGTAAGGAATAATTCTATTGTCTTTTGTAAACATTCAGGCCAGGAAATATGGTAGTTTTATTCGAACATAATATTTTAGTGCCATTAAGACTTGTTTTTCATCCTTTTCTATCCTTTAAAATAGTGAATTATATCTCTATAATTGTTTTTTAATTTTTTGTAGCCAGAGATGATGATTCTGAAGTTACATGTATAAAGAAATTAGCAGTTATATGTAATCTGGTGTCAGTTCTTTGATTGTTTCACATAAACCATGCTAAAGAAAGATGATTTTTTTTCTTTTTGTTTAATTGTTTGATTTTTGGATTTTTGGCCCACACCTGGTGATGTTCAGAGGTTACTCCTGGCTATGCACTCAGAAATCACCCTGGCTTGGGGGACCATATGGGATGCCAGGGGATCGAACCGCAGTCTGTTCTGGGTCAGCCCCTTGCAAGGCAAATGCCCTACCGCTGCATCATCGCTCTGGCCCCCTAAAGAAAGATTTTTATGAATTATGACCAAATATTCAGACTAGTCCAAAGAGGTTCTCAGAAAGCAGCTGTCCAATATTTGTAAACATTTATCCCATTTCTAATTTGTCCCATCATTTCTCTTTACATATAAGCCTCTTTTTTCCCACATGTTGATGAACGGGGATCTTCTCCTGTGAATTTTATGTTGTAGATACCTACCAGAATGTCATGGTCAGAATGTTCTGAAGAATTGCAAATGACCTTGCATGGCAGGAAAAAGCTATTGAATTTTTATTTGCTCCCTGAATTTTTTTGTTGTCATGTTTTTCATTGAAAACCTTCAGCAATCTCTTTGTTCCATTAAAGCAATTGTGACAAAATTTGTCTGTTTCTATGGTATTACTCCCTCAGTTTGCCTTGAATTGGGATTCCAAGGCCTGAAAGCTTGAAAATTGATGATTATAAACAGATGATATAAATTATGCATTTGAGGCCAAGTCCTAAAGAAGAGCAGAAAGCACCATTATTAAGTAAAGCTAATTAAATGCTGCTTTTTCCTTTTTGTATTTTCTTTATTTTTATCAAAGGCATTTTAATTCAGAATTTGCTTCTTCTATAATGCAGGCCAGTTGTAGCCCAATGGGTAATGATAGATAACTTCACAATCTCTAGAATACCCCTTCCACCCCTGATTCGAGTCACCTGTTAAGTTATGATTTGAGTCACCTGTTAAGTATCTTCTGTGTTCTGGCCCTCAGCTAATTATTGATATTCCAGTCAAAACCACAGAAGGGACATATGCAACCTCCCCCCCACCATGGGATTTGAGTCTAACCACAAAGACATATATGAAAAAGTGGTTTTTAAATCAATTGTCAAGTTATCAGTTGTCTCAAAGAAATGTCAAGATACTCAGTTCCTGTGAGTGGATCAGAGTGATTGATGTGACTTTAACCAGCCCAGCCAGTTTCTAGTGGACTCTTAAATGTGTCTTGTCTTTTTGCACAGTTCAATAAGTCTCATGTTTGATACCATGGAGCTTTTCCTGACCTGGGAGAGTGCAATGCCAGCTACTTGTCACACATCCATTGCCTTGGAAATGGACCTTGTGCCTGTCACCATAGCAACACCCTGAGAATGACCTCAGCAGCCACTCAAAATCAGTTCTACAAAACAAATTAGAGCTATAATTAACTCCCTGAATTTACACTGTGCTATAAATTTGTTCAGACCTCTATGTTTCTTTGTAAAAGGTTTAGTGGTGGAATAATCCTAAGTGAACCCACAAATCCTCACCCCCCACAGTCCACCTATTTTGTTCCTCAGAATGTAGAGATTTTCTATGCAGGGATTATCCATTCCCTTCTCCCTTAATATGACAAGAGGCAACAGTTAAGAATGCATTGTCTGTATGTTACCACAATTCCCATTTTCAAGAGGATGAATTGCAGTGTTTTTTTTCCTCAAGTAAAATGGGGACTACAGATGATGATGTGAGTGCCTCCAACTCTAACCTCAGTACAAGGGCAGCATTTAGGGTATGGGTTTAATCAGGGAGCAGTGCCCCACAGTAGCCTCTGCCTATTGTAGAGAAGCACAGGTCCTTGTTCATTTTACCTGCTGTCCAGATTGTCTGCAATATGACTCAATCCTGTTATCGCCCTGGCCCACTAGACTCCTCAGGGAAACAGGTCATTCAGTGTTTGGTCTGGTTGTGAGAGGTTGTTTTGTTTTTCTTAGTCTTTTGGATTGGGTTTTAAGGTGGACTGACAGATCTTCAAGCAAACTTTTTGAATGTTTGTTGTTTTAAGAAAGTGTTGAGAGCCCTAGAGCCTTTCTGCACTGTCCAAGAAAGGCCAAGTTGTGGGTCCTCATACAAAATCATGTCCATGCTGTGAGCAGGAGCAGACATCAGTGCCCAGCAAGCAGGTGACGTTGAGTAGAAGTTATTGAGCTCTTAGATTCTCACTACAGTGAAATTAAAGAGTAACAAAGGACTTTCTAAGAAGAACAGTCTTCATGCATGCATCAGTGTTTTAGACATTCGACTTGATTCACTCAGCAGTGCCCTTGAATTTCACCGAAAACCATTACTGACAACACTTCAGCGTAGACACTCACCCCTCTGAGAGTTCTTTCAGTGGGGCATTTGTACTCCAACTCCATCTCACACAGGCATGTTTTCAGGCTCTTCGTCTGCCCTTCTAACTTAGAAAGATGGCAATGAGGTTCCTGCAGTGCATCGTGACAATGATTTCTCACTTTCTCTGTGGGATTTTGAAGTATACTGGGCAATGCCGCCTCCACGTTTAGAAATGGAATGAAAACCACGAGTGCATTATCAGTATATCCTCATGAAACAAGCCATGGGTCAATTTTCCCACAGGGACACATTGACACAAGAATTATCAACTTGCTGGTTCCCACCCATCTCTGATCATTGAGTTGAAGCATATTTTGCTTTCAGTGCATTTGAAGTTCTCTGATTCTGTGATCTAAATTTAGGTTTTTGAATATAGTCATTAAATAAATGGTGATAATGATCTGTGGATTTCAAAATAGAGGTTAGAGCTTTTCAAATCCATATTTACATTTTCTTTGTTGTGTCCATAATCTCCTTATCTCCCTTTCCTGAGTCCCCTACCCATTCATTTGATAAAAATATTGAACTATTTATATATTGTCTGCTCAGTAGTCACTGATGTGTTTGGTGTATAGCCGCTAGAGTTCTAGCTTACTTTGCAGGAGGAATGCACAGGCAGACACATTTTGTTTTAGAATATTGATATGCCTCAAAGGGTCAATAAAGTAATTTCCTGGAGGCCAGAGTAGTACAGCATTAGTTTGCCTTGCATGTGACTGGCCCAGATTCAATCCTGGAGCCTCATATGATCTCAGCCTGCCAGAAGTGACTTCTGAGTACAAAGCCAGGACTAAGCTCTGAGCACCACTGGACATGGCCCCCTCCTAAAATGCAACAAAAGCAAATATGTTTCCTTGTGCAAATTAGGCTAATGATTCTTAAAAAGAATGTTAACATTGTTTTTAATACTCAATTTTAAATACAATATCAGTAATATGGAAGCACAAACACCATTTAGTAGATATTGTATTTAAGTAAAGCCAAAATTAAATCTCAAATCTCAGCATAGGAAATCAACCTACCAACAAATAAAGAACAGGAATGATGACAATAAGACAAAGTGCTTATCCAAGGTAGGTCTCAGCTAAATCTACATGTTTGCTATGTTACACCAGGCTCAACTAAACATTTCCTGTTACCTATCTCAATATTCCCTGCCATCTAATGCCTTCTGACCCTATTCAAATTTCCCCCTTTTCCTTATATCCTTTCCTCCCATTTTTACATTACATATATACATTGTAATTATGTGTTTCAAAAGTGTATCTGTGCTCAAATGCCTCTAAGTCTGGTACACAGTATAGTCAGTCACTTTACCAACTATATCTAATAGTGCCATTCCCAAATATTGAACTAATTTTGAACTTTGAGACAAAAGAAAAATGAATGTTATACAGCATTTGTGAAATGACATGACTATTCTGATAAAGAAGAAATGTGGGGACTAGAGCATTAGCACAGTGGGGGAGAGGGAATATTTGCCTTGTACATGACCCACATGTGTTCAATCTTCAGCATCCCATATGGGTCTCCCCAAGCCCACCAGTAGTAATTTGAGTGTAGAGCCAAGAGTAACCCCTGAGTATTGCCGGGTATAGCTCCCAAAAAAATATTAATAAGATGCATGATTGCCAAGCATTAGGGCATGGAGACATAGCGCAGTAATTTCTTTATGGTACTTTCAAAACAAAGTGTTTGTATTCTTATTCTGGCAGTGATTTCATGATCCTTCACATATGATAAGAATTCATAAACTCCAAAAACTAGTAATATCTGAACCACATCTATAGGTTTGATGTGTTCTCTCACTGACCTTCCTTTGTGTCTCCTCCTCTCTCTCCAGCTATCTGAATGACTTGGACCGGGTTGCTGATCCTACCTACCTGCCTACACAACAAGATGTGCTTAGAGTTCGCGTCCCCACCACGGGCATCATTGAATACCCCTTTGACTTACAAAGTGTCATTTTCAGGTAGTAGCTGAATTCCTATAATAACTTAGGAACGGTGATTATGCCCCAAGTAGATGTGGGGAACTCTATGAATACTGAAATTGTGTAAGTTTTAAAAAATCATCACCTCCATGCCAATTTTTATTATTACACACAAAAGTGGAATATTTGGGACCAGAGTGATAGCATAGTGGTTGGGTGTTTGCCTTGCAAGTTGCTGACCTGGGATGGGCCCAGTTTGATTCCTAGCATCCCATATGGTTTCCTGAGCCTGCCAGGAGCAATTTCTGAGCAAAGAGCCAGGAGTAACCCCTGAACCCCTCTGGGGGTGGCCCGAAAAAAAAAAAAGTGGAATATTTTTGTGCCTGAAAGAAGAAACAGTAAAGATGTAAGAGAAGTTTCTCATTTCAGATCAAGGAAACCACAGTTTGCTGGTAGTTGAGACTCACTTATTCAAATATTAGCTCTGACTCTGTCAGTTTTAACTTTGAGTACATTGGAGATATTTTTAGATTTGTATGAAATGTGAAGAAATTGTATGACACTATTAATAATAGAGATGATACATTATTAGAAATAGTCTTGCTTTTCTTCTGGTATCAATACAAATTTTCCAGTAGAATAAAATATTGAGTGTAATATAGCTTTCAAATAAAAAATTTTACATATAGACAGGTAAGTGGAATGAAAATTTACTACTTCCTCACTGCTGTTTTTCTTCTGTCCATAAAATAATTCAGCAGAAATGCACCCTTGCCTCGCTCCCTCACTTCTCTCTTCTCCTCTCTCTTCCTTTCCCTTCCCCTTCCTTTCCATTTCATCTTCTCTCCTCTACTCTCCTCTCCCTTTGCTTTTTGTGCACTAACTCACTGTGCTCAGTATTCCTGCTCTGTTCAGCAATCACTCTTGTATTCAGAGATCTGGGAATCGAACCTGGGTCCTCTTCTTGCAAGGTCAGCAAAACTTCCTGCTGAACTATCCTTCAAACAATTATTCTTTCATTTAGTCTTACTGTAATTCAAAACACAAAACCAACTTGTTAAGGTGCTTACATTAATATAAACTATTTTTGTTGCTTGAATAAATAAACACTGTTTGGGTTGGCTTGTCACAGACTTTTTTTTTTTAATTGTAATTTTCATATAAATCTAGAAACTTTTTTTTTGTTTTTTTGTTTTTTTTGTTTTTTGTTTTTTGTTGTTGGGCCACACCCGGTAACGCTCAGGGGTTACTCCTGGCTATGTGCTCAGAAGTTGCTCCTGGCTTGGGGGACCATATGGGACACGGGGGGATTGAACCGCGGTCCGTCCAAGGCTAGTGCAGGCAAGGCAGGCACCTTACCTTTAGCGCCCCCGCCCGGCCCCATCTAGAAACTTTTGAATTACAAGAATTATTTGTGGGGCTGGAGAGATAGCACAGCGGCGTTTGCCTTGCAAGAAGCCGATCCAGGACCTAAGCTGGTTGGTTCGAATTCCTGCGTCCCATATGGTTCCCTGTGCTTGCCAGGAGCTATTTCTGAGCAGATAGTCAGAGTAACCTCTGAGCACTGCCGGGTGTGGCCCAAAAACCAAAAAAAAAAAAAAAAAAAAAAAAAAAAAGAATTATTTGTTACCCATAATTGCTTGACTTTGTTAAATAAGAGAAAATGAATAGAGATTTCTTAAGGATTCATTGCATTTATTTAGATACCCTTTCTCTTTATTTTTTAATTAAATTATATTCATACTTATTTTCTTCTTCATGTATATTAATATGTGTATCATTTACCTTGCAGGATGGTTGATGTAGGGGGCCAGCGGTCCGAGAGGAGAAAATGGATTCACTGCTTTGAGAATGTTACCTCCATTATGTTCCTAGTTGCACTCAGTGAATATGACCAAGTGCTCGTCGAGTCAGATAATGAGGTACGTGTTCTCTGCACAGATGTTTTTTGTACCACATATGAATACATGAAAACAAGTAGAAGGTGGGATCTTGGGGAAACTCAGTTTGTTGTTTCTTAATTCTTGTTGTTGTTGTTGTTTTTTAATCGCCAAGACTACTGTGATACCATTGGGGTTTTCTGTTGACAAATAACATGCAGAGCTTCTGAAATGCATTTAACATGGAACTTGCTTGACTGTAGAGCCCTGACCCCACAGGATGGAGTCAGGAGCACTGCTTGTTTTTATCTTATTCCAACAGGTTACTAAAATCTCCTTTGTTAAATGTGAGTAACTTTGCTATTGCTGTTTTTTATGGAGCTATAAAGCATCTCCATGATGGGTCTTTCTGCCTCACAAAGTTCTCTGGGTCATCTCTGCTAAGTAGTGAGTGATTGAAAAAGTGTTTGCAACATTCTTGTAGATGGAACTGGGATCATTCAATTAGTGAAGACCCAAGAGGTATGAGACGATGTTGAATCCGCAAAAGGTTCAGTGATTCGTAAGCATTGATTGTGGAGGAGGCTAACAGGCCATAAGAAACAGACTTTGAGCTGGACTCTCGTGTGTGCATAATCAGAATAAAGACACCATCTGTAGCTGCTAGAGGTGGGGTTGCAGAATGACCACCAACAGAAAGTGCTAAATAGCTTTCTTAAAATGTGGAAAGCAACGAGCTTTGGAAGTAGCAGATTAAAATAAGAGGTAAAAGCCAGAACAGTGGTAGGTGGTAGGTCACTTAACTTACATATAGCCAACTTGGGTTTGATCCCAGGCACTATATATGTTCTCCTGAGCCCTCCCAGAAGTCATTCATTCCTGAGCACAGCCAGAAGTAAGCCTTCATGACTGCCCGGTGTAGCCAAAATAACAACAATAACAAAAATTAAAATAAGGGCTAGTCTATGAAAAAAGTTGGCATACTTATGAAACTGTACATTTTTAGATACATAAGGTTCTGGATTCTTATTCTTACAAAACATTAATACTTACATTTAATAGCCCTGCCCATTCCTCTCCATTTCTTCCCCTTCCTATCCTTTTCTTCCCCTCCCTTGCCCTTCATTTCTAGTCCCCTTCTCCCCTTCCCTTCTCTCTCTTTCCCTTTCCCTTTCTTTCATATCCTCTTTTCTCTTCTCCTCTACTACTTGTACTCTTCTCCCCTTTCCTACAATATATGGGATGCATGGTCACCTTAGTCTATATTTTTTTCCTCATTATATCAACATATAAAAACGACTAAGGTAGGGCCAGATAGCACAGCGATAAGGTATTTGCCTTGCATGCTGCCGACCCAGGACAGACCCGGGTTTGATTCCCAGCATGCCATATGTTCCCCCAAGCCTACCTGGAGTGATTTCTGAGCGCAGAGCCAGGAATAACCCTGGAGCACTGCTGGGTGTGGGCCAAAAACAAAACAAACAAAATAAAGAAAAAAAAATGGCTAAGGCCAGAGCAATAGTACAACAGATAGGACACTTGTCTTGCACACAGCCGACCTGGGTTCATCTTTAGCATCCCATATGGTCCCTGAGCCTGCTGGGAGTGATTCTTGAGTGCAGAAGTAGGAATAACCCCTTAATGGGCCTGATGTGACCCCAAAACCAATATATGTGCTTGTGTATATACACGCATAAACATATAAACACACAATGCACAATTATATGATGTTACTTCTTTTTTTTTATTGTAAGAATTCATTCAAGAGACAAAATTGATTAACAGAATGAGGAAAAGTAACATAATATAGTGACATAACATAACATGTAATATAATTGATATAATAATGATACATGTAAGTCAAAGAAAGTTTCTGATTAAAAACACAATTTTTTCCATAATGGCTTACATATCTTTCACAGTAGTATTTTAGGTACATATTAACATTGAATCAGGTGAATTCCCATCACCAACTATGTCCTCCCCCCATTCTAGTTCCCTTTCTACAACCCATATACCCACCATCACCCCCCAGGCTGCTAGAGTAGGTGGACCCCTCTTTGTCTGGCTTACTATTAGTGATTACATATCTGTTTGGTCCTGGAATCCTCCCTTGTTTCCCCCTCTATTTAAGAGGCAGAGCTAGAAAAATCGAGGTATGTGGTTTTGTTTGAAGGAAAGAAAAGCAATAGATTGGGTTACAAAATAAGAGGAAAGAAAAAAAAAAAGTCAAAAGTCAAATATGCTGAAAATGGGCAGAGTCCCTCAAGGCTTCCAACCTCAGTTTGAGAGAGGATGTAAAAAAGGTAATTGAAATACCACAACAATACAGAAAGAAATATCGACTTAAGTAACCAGTGAGCACTACAGCAATAAAGACAGGCACCACACAGTAGTCTCGGTTCTGAAATCAAATCATGCTTGAGTGCAAAAAGAAAGAGAAAGACAAGACAAAATAAAATAAAATAATATTGAAGACATCAACCTTAGTCTCCACACCAAAATAAAGACGTCAAAAAAAATCGATCATTCGATAAACATGTTGAAAAATGATTGTTTTGTGCTTGTTTTTTTCTCCTTTTCTTTATCCCCCTGTATAGGCACAATAACTATTGGGGATATTGTAGAGGGAATGATGTTACTTCTTTCTTAAATCTTTATGGGAATTCTGAGCTAGAATATTCCACTTTCTGTACATTTTCCGGTTTTTTTTTCTGCATTTTAAAGTCTTATGTCCATATTTGAATCCAGAGCTGACTTTGTTATTGCTGATCTAGATATATATTTGTGAGAAAATACTTAGGGCCAGGCACCGTCAACCACTCCTTACTCTATGGAACTGTGTAAAGTGCATTACAGGTGACAAGCAAAAGTAGCTAGGGCTAGTATTTCATATCACTCCTTTTGCTTTTAGTATTCCAGAAATGTTAGCTAGTCCTACTCAGAAATGTATGCAGCTCTTGATTCTCACCTTTCCTAGAATTTGAGGCATCACTTTTCTTTTTAGCTGCAAAGAATGAAATCTATTTTCGGAGAGTGTGCTACAGTAACTCGGGCTATGGAGTTTCACCACGATTCCTTTATGCACATGTTGCTTCATTGCACCTGAAATTATGGAACCCACCCCAGAGCATATTTCAGTTCATCACTCTGAATCCAAACCAAACTCTCACCTCTTCCGCCTTTTTTTTTTAATTGATTTGTTTTTAATCAGTGGTTCTCAAACAATGGCCCGTGAACCACATATTGTATTTGTATCTGTTTTGTTTCTTCATTGCAAAATAAGATATATGCAGTGTGCATAAGAATTTGTTCATAAGTTTTGTTTTTACTATAGTCAGACCCTCCAGTGGTCTGAGGGACAGTGAACTGGCCCCGTGTTTAAAAAGTTTGAGGACCCTTGTTACATCTTGTAATCCTGAATACTCAAACATGTTTTCTCAAACAATAAGCTTTGGAGGCTGAGAGAAAGCACTCAGACTTTGCTTGTAGGAGGTCCCAGTTTTATTCCCAGCACCACCATATTATCTCCCCAGAATTGCTGGGCTGTCTCCAGAGCCTTAACCTGGGATTAGCCTTAAGCTGTTCTCGGGCAAAGCCCAAAAACAAGATGAAGAAAGATTATTAAAACTCTTTTCTGTCACAAAAAGCCTTTTCCTCTGTGTTTCTTTCTTACTTGAGTTCTTGTTAACAATCAATGTTGTGTGTTAGCGTTTTGTTTTGTTTTTGGGTTTTGGGGTCATACCCAGCGGTGCTCAGAGGTTACTCCTGGCAGACTCGGGACCATATGGGATGCTGAGATTCAAACTGGGATCCATCCTGTGTTGGTACATGCAAGGCAAACTCCTACCCCTGTGCTATCGCTTTGGCCCCTATGTTGTGTTAATTTTTAAAAAATATAGTTCTTAAAAAGAATATATATGTATGTATCGATGGATGGTTAGATGGATGGATGTCTTTGGATCCTAAGCCTTCCTTTGAATCAGCATGGATTCCCTTGTAGCTAATCAGCTTAAGCACACACCCTGTTTTCATTAATTCCTTTACCCTTGTCTTCCCTAAATACAGAAGCACACACCCTGGTTGTTGTTGTTGTTTTAATAATAATATCTTTATTTAAGCATCATAATTACAAATATGTTTGTAGCTGGGTTTCATTCATAAAAAGAACACCACCTCTTTACCAGTGCAACATTCCCACCACCAATGCCTCCCATCCCCTTCTTCCCCCACCCCCTGCCTGTATTCGAGACAGGCATTCTACTTCTTTCACTCATTAACATTGTCGTGATATACACAATGGAATATTATGCAGCTGTCAGGAGAGATGAAGTCATTTTCCTATACATAGATGTACATGAAATCTATTATGCTGAGTCAAATAAGTCGGAGGGAGAGAGTTAGACACAAAATAGTCTCACTCATCTATGAGTTCTAAGAAAAATACAAGACATTATTGTAATAATGCCCAGAGACAATATAGGAGATGAGGGCTAGAAGAACCGGCTCACAATGTGAAGCTCACTACAAAGACTGGTGAGTGCAGTTAGAGAGATGACTACACTAACAATGATTATGACATTGTTAATGAGTGAGAAGTAGAATGCCTGTCACGAATACAGACATGGGGTGAGAAGGAGGGAGATGGGGGCCACTGGTGGTAGGAATGTTGCACTGGTGAAGGGAAGTGTTCATTTTATGACTGAAATCCAACTACAATCGTGTGTAATCATGGTGCTTAAATAAAGATATTATTTTTTAAAAATTACTCCAAAAAACATATTGTCATGATAGTTGTTAGTGTAGTTATTTCTCTAATTGCACTCACCACTCTTTGTGGTGAGCTTCAAGAAAAATAAAAGACAGTATTGTAATAATGCCCAGAGACAATAGAGATAAGGGCTGGAAGGACTGGCTCACAATATGAAGCACACACCCTGTTTTAATCCCCTCTCACATCTTACCTGATGGGCTGACACAGAGTCTACACTGTACTCTGCCCTAATATAGATATCTGTTTCCACCCACTCTCGAAGTGCCTAGTGGATGCTTCTTTGTAAGTAGTCTACTTGCCCTGGATCTGACCTCACTAGTGTCATTTACATTCCCCAGCCCTGGTTCCCATTAGAGAATTGTTCTTCAAACCTAATTCTTCAAGTTGCTCCGGTAATGAAAACAAAATAGTAAATGAGAGTAGCCATTTTTACTACCACAGCACTTTATTCAGAACAATTATATTAATTCATTACTTCTTTGTTCCTCATCTGCTGGCCACCCTGTGAGGTGAGATCAGGCTCTCTATAGTCGGCATCAGAGCCCTGAGATGACAAGAAAGCAAGTTTGAGTCTATCCGCAGCCCCATTTGACTGCCCTTAGACCAGTTTTAATATCCCCATAGTATCTTCCAGAAAAGGAGGCAGGCTTGGCAAGGAAGGAGCCATTTCAGATGTAGATGCTAATGAGCGTAGAAGTAAAGTGATTTGTCCTATCAGAAAGGAACTGAGAGTCTACCCCTGAGTGATAGTTTTACTCAGAGATCACAGTGGCCCAGGGATCCTTGATTCCTCACTCTGAATTTTTGTACCACTCATTTCAGTTTGAAATATTGTAATGTCTTAATATATGCATTTCCTTTGTGTAGTTCTCCTCATCCAGATATTTTAATGCAGCTGTTGTGAAATTATTTAACTGCTACTAACATTTAATCATTTCCTTTGGAAATGTGAAACATGAATTTTGTTTGCTCAAAAAACTAAAAGTGAGTTTTTGGAGTTGACTTCAATAAAAGTTTCAGGTGAGGGGTGGGCAAAACAGCCAAAAGTGGGAAGAAAAGGAGTTCAGACTCCAAAGGAAAGATCAAAGGAAACTTGAAGTGAAAAGTCTTGAGTTTCGGTTCAAATTTCTCTTTGATAACCAATCAGACTGTGAAATCAGAAGTGACACCCGGCCCCTTTAGCCCTGTGGAGCTTCCTGCCACCACCTTTCCTCCATGGACACCACTGTGTTGTTCCACATGTGTTTGGTTATGGTCTCTCACACTTGGCTTTGGTACTTGCTAGACACATGGCAGGTTGTCCAGCTCATATACAACCAGATATATTGTAGCCCAAAGTTGCTGGTTGCACCAGGGATAGAATATGGCAGTATACATTTGAAGTCTGAGATGGTAGCATTGGGTATTGGACTCACAACTGATGCTTGTCATATTGAGCTGTCTTCCAGTCCCCTTTCTTCTTGTCAATTCTTTGGGTTTCAGGGACCAAACCTGGCTCTGCACTCAGACATCACTCTTGAGATTGGGGTAACATGTTGGGTGCTGGGGATTTAACATAAATACTGTCACTCCAGCCCCCCTTTTTAATTAGCTTGTCTAACACTAAACCCTGATTAAATTGCCCTACCTTTCTACATTAACCTCCTTTTCTAGCTCCTCATTCTTTTCAGTGACTTGTCTGATTTTTGTTTCTGGGGCCAAGGATCAAACTCAGGATCTTAGACATTTTAAGCATGAACATCTAACACAGTTACATCATTGGCCTGGTATCCATTTTTATTTGGAAGGACTTGGGGACACATGTTGCTCAAAGGTTCCTCTCAGCTCCTTGTTTTTGAGGGTCCTATCCTAGTGGTTCTTAGGGGTCCATGCATTGTAGGGGAGCAAACTCTGGTCTTCTTCATATAAAGCCTACAGTCTAACACTTCGAGTTTTTCTCTAGTTCCCTGATATGTCTCTTTAAGACCCCTTCCCTCACCCTTTTAAACCAAGAACATTCTTCGTACGTCATTATTATTTACCTTTTCAGTGTTTTTTGTTCACATTCTTGAGTAAAGCTGGAAGGAAGTTTACTGATCACCACTTTTTAGTTTTGAACCTGAAAATGACACTAAATGTTCACAGGTTCGCTAGGAAGCAGGCAAAAACTGAGACTGCGAATGCATACTGGCACTCTTAAATACTTTGCAAATCAGTATAGTTTGTGCAGGAGTTTTGTTTTAAAAATACATGGACTGAAGAGATAGGATAGCAGGTAAGGTGCTTGCCTTACACTCAGCTAACTCCAGGTCTGTTCCAACACTGCATATGGTCCTCTGAGCCTTATTATGAGTGAACCTGAGAATAGAGCTAGGAATAATCCCTTAGCCTTCCAGATATGACCCTCCCATACCCCAAGTTTAAAAAGAAAGAAAACACATTTTTCTATGTGAAACACATTGCAAATAAATAGTATTTTATTTAAATCATCTGATTTTGTACAAACACATTGATATGTAATTGTGATGTGAGGGGTCTTTCTTATTCCCACCCTGAGAAAAATAAAAATTTAGAAGAGTTCTGCCAAGGATAAGATATAAACAGTGTCATTGTTATTAGGTGACATAATTTTCTTTTATCCAAAGGGCCTGACATGTTAGAGATTGGGGGTATGTAGTGCTAGGTATTACAGCCAGAGCTTCACACTTGCAAGGCAAGTTTTCTGCCATTAGCAACATCAGGCCTGTGAAATACTGCTTTAAAAAAAATTTTTTTTAATTAAATAACCTGGATATCCAGAGTTAAAAAACGTTAATCGACTTTTGATCATACAATGTTCCAACACCCCTCCCTTTCTATTTTTATTTCTGCCACCAATTTTTTGTTACTTTCCAGTTTCCCGAACTTTACCCCCAGTCTGCCTTTGTATCAGTTTTTTTTCTGTTTCTCTCTCTCTCTCTCTCTCTCTCTCTCTCTCTCTCTCTCTCTCTCTCTCTCTCTCTCTCTCTCTCTCTCTCTCTCTCTCTCCTCTCCTCTCTCCTCTCTCCTCTCTCCTCTCTCCTCTCTCCTCTCTCCTCTCTCCTCTCTCCTCTCTCCCCTTTCAATTCCCAGTTCTAGTCCAAAGTGATCCTGAAATACTGCCTTTTTATTTTATTTTATTTTGTTTTGTTTTGTTTTGTTTGGGATGCCGGGGATTGAACCCGCATCTGTCTTGGGTCAGCTGCATGCAAGGCAAGCGCCCTACCACTATGCTACAACTCCGGCCCCATGAAATAATGCTTTTTTTTTTTTTTTTTTTTTTTTTTTGGTTTTTGGGCCACACCCGGCCGGCAGTGCTCAGGGGTGACTCCTGGCTGTCTGCTCAGAAATAGCTCCTAGCAGGCACGGGGGACCATATGGGACACCGGGATTCGAACCAACCACCTTTGGTCCTGGATCGGCTGCTTGCAAGGCAAACACCGCTGTGCTATCTCTCCGGGCCCGAAATAATACTTTTTAAAAGAAAAATAAGACTTAGAATTTGAATTTAAGTTCTGCCATTGGGCAGTTCTATCCATTTTTATATTGTTCTGATTTTGTTAGCTTCTCAATTTAATACTGAAATGGTTTATAAAAATAGAAGTAAAGAGCCTGGGAGACAGTACAGGCACTTACTTTCCTTGTGTGCAGACAACCCTGATTCGACCCCTAGTAGCATGTATGGTGCTGTGAGCATTGCCAAGAGTGACCCTTGAGTAGTGCTGGGGAAAAAAATACATAAATTCACTGTTTGAGCTATTCATTCTTTTTTTTTTTCTTAATCCAAACCACTCAGACTGCATCTTCTCCCTCTAGCCCTTCCAAAGGAAGGGAAGAACGATCATCAACAGCAAAAGGCAATCACAGAAGCGACACCTAGAGCCGGCTTCATGCTCAGGAGAGGACGCTCTGACTCCTCCTCATGGCTTCGGGTGCTCTACACAATCAGAGAAACTTCTCTAGTCATATACTATAGAAATGATCCCTGAAAGTATAGTCTTTGAGCTATTCATTCTTATACTTACAACAACAAGGTGAAGGATGGAACATCTTAGCAGTGTTCCATCATATAACCTTTGTTTTTTGTTTTGTTTGGGAGCCACACCCAGCAATGCTCAGAGGTTACTCCTGGCTCTGCATTCAGAAATTACTCCTGACAGGTTCAGGGAACCATGTGATGCTGGGGATTGAACCCAGGTTGACCTCATGTATTATTGCTCCAACCTCATCAAATAACCTTTGATGTCTCAATATGAGTCACTGAGAGAAGAAATAGCACATCCAAACTTAATATTTAGTTTTGGGGACACTTACCATGCAATCTACTCCCTTCTGCTATGTGGATGTGGTAAACTACTAAGATTCAGGAGAGTTCATTTGGGCACAGTATCAGAAATACCTTTCTTTTCTTTTTTTTCATGCTAAAGATAAAGTGAATCTTCTAAGAGAACTTGAAGCACCTTTCATTGCTTGCTGAGAATCTTTTCTTTTTCTCCTCACCCCCCACTCCCCACTGAGAGAATCTTGATTAAGCCTAGGGACTACCACTAGGGAAGATATGGTTATGTGATTTGTATTTCACTTTTTAATCTTGATTTTCAATTCCTGCTGGCCTTTCATCACCTCCCCCCCCCCCCCCGTAGTTTTATATACACAAACACAGACACACAGAAAAAATAACATTCTGGATATTAATAGTTGACAGTGTTTTAATATGTGTATGTATTTTTTTACCTTATCTTACTCAAAGGGATTTTTTTAATTCTAATATTGCCCATTCATCTCCATTAGTGGAGATTTTTAGTTTTGTTTTGTTTTGTTTTTTGGGCCACACCCGGCAGCGCTCAGGGATTACTCCTGGCTCTATGCTCAGAAATTGCTCCTGGGATGCCGGATTCAAACCACCAACCTTCTGCATGCAAGGCAAACACCTTACCTCCATGCTATCTCTCCAGCCCCATAGTGATTGTATTTCTCTGTTTTCTTTAGAATGTCCTTTTTTTCCCTCCCAAGACTTGAAGCTCTTTTATTTTTTTATTACAAGTTGCAATGTTTGACTTTCTGTGTTACTGAGGATAGTTCAGGGCTTATGGAAATTCTCTGTTCCTTGCCTCAGGCCTGTATGTCAGATCTCTCTTGCATGGTGTGCCACAGCAGAAATATGTTCTTGCATGGTTCTGAGAAGTGTGAGGTTTTCTCCTAGTCTGGTTGATGCTGGATTCCCAAAGAGCTCCCAGAATGGGAAAGAGATTCCCATTCCCCTGTCCCCTGGGACAGGGAAGCGATCCTGGCAGTATTTATCCACGGCAAATAGGTAAATAATTCACACAGACTGGAGGGTAGAAAGGAGAGAAGGTCGAACGCAGAATCCTTTGCCAGCCTGCTAGCAGCTCCAAAAGGCAAGAGCCCACCAGGCAACTGCCCAAAATGACACTGACCTAGCTCAACACTTATTTATTAGGATCTGAACAGCGCCCCCCACCTAGAAGGTCATAGGTGGGAAAGCAGGCAGCGAAACGGAACTTGAAGAGCAATATTATAAAAGCCTTCAACAGTTCTGGATGTGTAAAGCCTGAGATCCAGGTCCAGCAGGCCAGCCACCTGTCTCCCCTCATTACATCTTTTGGCAGCTAATGAGATAGTACAGGCATTAAGGTATATGTCTTGCATGCATCTGACACTGGTTCTATCCCCACCACCACATTGTCCCCAGGCATCACTAGGTGCAGCTCTGGAAGCCCCAAACCCTGCTGGGGTGATCTATTCATTCAGTCAGCCACATCCTCAGGCACTGACATTGAACCACAGACCCTAGAATCAGTGGGAGGACTGAACCTCCTGAGCACTGCTTGGACAGCCAAAGAAGTAAATAAAAATTTTAATTAAAAGAAACATTTTAGGGGCTGGAGCAATAGTGCAGTGATAGAGCGTTTGCCTAGCACGTGGCTGACCCAGTACAGGCCTGGGTTCAATATCCTGTGTCACATATGGCCCCCCCAAGCCAGGAGCAATTTCTGAGCACAAAGCCAGGAGTAACCCCTGAGCGTCACCGAGTATGGCCCAAAAACCAAAAAAAAGAAACATTCTTTCCCTTAGATATTTGTTTATTTATTTAATAATGATATTTATTTAAGTACCATGATTACAAACATGTTTGTAGTTGGGTTTCAGTCATAAAAAACACACACGCCTTCACCAGTGCAACATTTGCACCACCAATGGCCCTCATCTCCCTTCTCCCCCTACACCCTACCTGTATAAGACAGGCGTTCTATTTTTCTCACTACCATTGTCATGACAGTTGTTAGTGTAGTTATTTCTCTAACTGCACTCGCCACTCTTGTTGGTAAGTGCATATCGTGGGCTGGTCCTTCCAGCCCTCATCTCTGTTGTCTCTGAGTATTACTACAATATTGCCTTTTATTTTTCTTAAATCCCACAGATGAGTGAGACTATTCTGTGTCTGTCTCTCTCCCTCTGATTTATTTCACTCAGCATAATAGTTTCCATGTCCACCCATGACTTCAATTTTCCTGATGACTGCATAGTATTCCATTGAGAATATGTACCACAGCTTAAAAAGAAACATTTTAATTTGTCCTTTATAAGTTATCAATATTGCAAATTCTTCTGTCATTCTGAACTTGATTTTTCATTGCTTTAAAGTATATCTTTTAATGTTGCTCAATTAATTGATCTTTGAAGGTTTATCTACTACACATGTTCCTTAGGTAATCTTCCCCTAATTGTGAGTAACTTGGAAACAGACATTTTAGCACAATTAAGTATTACAGTAGTAGCACTAGTATTTAATTTTTAATATTTAATTTATAACATTTATGTATATAATACATAAAGAGCGAAACAGTAGATGGTAAATTTATGTTTGTTTTTTTGGCCACAGCTGCCAGAGCTTGGTTCTATGTTCAGGAATCACTCTTGTCTTTGCTTTGAGGACCACATGGGGTGCCATGAATATAACCAGGATCAACAATGTGCAGACAAGCACCATAAATCTTATGCTCTCTCTCTGGACCTGAATGGCATATTTACATGTAATAATAACTAATATTCATCTTTATTTTTAGTTTAAAAACTAAACTAGAACCAGAAAGATAGTATAAAGCATTTGCATTGAATTCAGCTTACCCAAGTTTGACCAAATTTGATACCTGGCATTAATATCCCATGCACCCACCAGGAGCAATTCCTAAGCATAAAGCCAGGCAAAAACCCTGATATGGCCCAAAATCAAAAAGAAAAGTCATTTAGGTAAGAATTGCCTACTTATATAACTTAGACCCTTTGGAGAAAATAAAATGCTTTTATTTTTAGGTTGTGTATCTTAGATATATCAAAATTTATGTACAGCATATTTATCAATTTACTGACCATGTCAATTTGCATAGCATGATTGTTTCAAAAAGTATACAGAAGTGAATCTATAAGGAGGAAATATTCTCACTTTTGGGAAAAGACTAAAATAATGCTAACCTGAAAAACAATTTGTGGGTTGTTTTTGGTTTTAATTTAATGATAATTGTTTTCAAATTTCCCACTTGGGTTGTAAATTTTTATACTCTTTTAATTCTGCTTCTGTTTGACATAATTAATACATATATCATAAATTTGAAATGTTTCAATAGTCCTGATTTATTGGGACTTAGAGACAAAAGATTCTGAGTCCAAAATGTTCCAGAGATCAAATATGTTAGTTGAGGCACAGAGGAAGTAAGAGAGATTAGGTTTAGGTACTTCTGAAATATAATCTATTACCATCAAATGCAACCTCTTTATGACCCTTCAGTGAATTTTTACATAGATATAAAATTGTACAAACATCATTGTTATTTATAAATATACTCTTTTTTAGAACATTTTTAGCTTCAAAAGACAACTGAGCTAAAGTTGTAGATTTTCCACATTCCTTCACAAAGGGACCCCCCCCCCCCATTATTCTCTGCTAGAAGATTTGTTGCATTTGCTGTTTGCCTGGATGTTCAGTGAGTTTACATTGAACTATCATTAGCCCTCAAAGTCTATGCTTACCTTTCTTTGTGTAGATCTGAATTTCTGACCTATATAATTTTTCTTTTTTTTTCTCTCAAGAATTTCTCTTAATGGGTGCTCTAAACACTATTTATTGCATCCCATGAAGTATAATAAGTTAATTTTTCATGTTTATATAGGCCAAAGTATTTTTAAGTTACTCTTTAAATTTTTTCCTTTACCTCTGTGGTATCTAGAAATAAGTGTATTAATGCCCACATATTTGGGGGATTTTTCCCACCTATTTTTATTTTAGTTTAATTCCAATGTGGTCTGAGTACTCGCTTCGGCAGCACATATACTAAAATTGAAATGATACAAAGAAGATTAGCATGGCCCCAAAGTGGTCTGAAAGTATAGTTTAAGGTGGTCTGTTTTTGTAACTATTTTAACTTGTGGATTGTGGTTACAGATAAAGTGTGTCATGGATGCTAATAATTTCTTCAGTGGCCAGTCCTCTAGGTTCACTTATACTCTTTTTGGATACTTGAATCTGGCCATCTTTGTGGAGGTATGTTCAGCTCCTCCGATTTTAATACTAGATTTGCCTGTTTTTCGTTGCATTTTTTGCTTTGCATACGACAGTGGTTTCTAGGTGCGTATATAGTGAAGATTATTATGTCTTTCTGGAGTATTGATGTCTTGCCAGGCCTTTTTTCCTATTAACTTTTCTTGCTCTGGTAAGATAACTGTGAGTATCACTTTGTTAGTATTGACATGGTATTTCTCACTATTTTGATTCTACATTGTATTTGTATATAAGTAAAGTGAGTTTTTATGGAGAACATATCCCTGGTCTTGTTTTTTGATCCATTTTTACAATGTCTCTCTTTCATTGGTATATTAAAACTGGTAACATTTCAAGTGATTATCATGGTAATCAGGTTATTATCTACTGGTTTTGTGTTTACTACTTGTTCATCTTTTTTTGTATATACTTATGCCTTTCTCTATTCCTGCATCTTATGATTTTAATTGCATATGCTTTAGGATTCCATTTTGTCTCACATTATCAGTCATAATTTTAAGAAATTTATTTTAGGGCTAGAGAAATAGTACAGCAGATAAGGTACTTTCTTTGCACAGAACCAATCCAGTTGATCCCCAACATCTCATGTACCCCGCCAGATGTGATTCTTGAGCACAGAGCCCTAAGCACCACTGGATATGACACAAAACAAAAATAACAAAATAATTATTTTTGTGGTTTCAAATAGAATTTACTATATGTTGATAATCTAACACAAGAAACTTTGACATGGGCCCGGAGAGATAGCACAGCGGCGTTTGCCTTGCAAGCAGCCGATCCAGGACCAAAGGTGGTTGGTTCGAACCCCGGTGTCCCATATGGTCCCCCGTGCCTGCCAGGAGCTATTTCTGAGCAGACAGCCAGGAGTCACCCCTGAGCACTGCCGGCCGGGTGTGGCCCAAAAACCAAAAAAAAAAAAAAAAGAAAAAGAAAAAAGAAACTTTGACATAATAGTGTACTGCTTTTAATCTTGTGACTGCCTTCACAATAGTATTAATAATAAAAAAATTCTAATTTCTCCCTTCTATCACTATTCGATCACTATTCTGTTGCTATCACTGATTTCACCTATACATAAGAGCACACAGCATTTATGTACATAATACACCTAAGATCTATTACTGCTATTTTTATTTTAAACTAAATTATCTATTGATTGGTTAAATTTTATTTTTTAATTTGGGCCACACCCGGTAACGCACAGAGGTTACTCCTGGTTATGCGCTCAGAAATCGCCCCTGGCTTGGGGCCCATATAGGATGCCAGGGGATCGAATAGCAGTCTATCCTGGGTCAGCCGCATGCAAGGCAAACGCCCTATGGCTCGACCATCGCTCCAGCCCATGATTGATTAAAATTTTTAACTTCAGTTACTTTTATAATATTCATATATAAATTTGAATTTAATGTATCTGTCTTTAATATGTTGACTCCTATATATTCAATGGCAACTAACACTGGATGTCACTTTAGGTTACCAATATGTACAAACAGAATAATAGAATAATAAATAGAATAAAAAGTGGCCCTAGAGTTGAAAATTTATTTTAGTGTCAAAAATGTGTATGTAGTAGATCTAGAGACTAGTACAGCATGAGCCTTTTCTGGTACCCCTTATAATCCACTAAGCACTGTCAGGAATAATTTCTGAGTGCAAAGCCAGGAATAATCCCTGAGCATTATTGGTTGTGGTCCAACTAAATTTTGAAAAATCAAAAATATGTATGTATTGAAAGAAAATGGGATTTATTTCATGAAGGCACCAGATGACTAAAAGAAGGCAGTGTCAGCATCAACATGTTCAAGAAATCTTTGGCCATCTCTTTGTTAACAACAAAAATAATGCATTTCGTTTTTGTCTGCATGCGAAAATCTTTTCTTTTTTCCTTTTTTTTTCTTCCTACACTCTTGAAGAATAATTTTTAAAGGTGTGTAATTCATGGTTAGGCACTTTTCTCTAAGTTCTTTACCAACAATGCACTTGTTTGTGTGGCTTCAAGGTCATGACTGATTCTCACCTTGGCTTTTCTGTGGGAGCAAAATTTTCCTCAGGATTATTTGTAGCATTCATCTTTGAGTTTCTGCAGGATGAATACAATCTGGGTTAATCTCCAAACAAACAAAAGCTCTGTATAGTAGACAATCAGCTGAAAGTTCTGTGGGCTTCCAGCCAGAGGAATCTGGGACAGTTTGGGTGGCCACATTTCATTTGCTGGGCTATTTCTTAAGTACTACTAGATTCTCTTGCATTTTCTTTGTTAGTGGGGAATCATAGTTTTATGAAGTTGCAGATCTATGTCTATTAATTAGAAAACAGCAAATTTGCTAGAATTCCAGGCTCTGTGGAGACTGCATTGCCTAAAATCTTCAGAGAGATTGATCCAGGGGGCTGAAACGTTGTCATTTCTAGATATTTTCTCAGTATGTCTCCTACAGTCATCTCCAGTATGGTTCCAACATGTGCACCTCTGCATAGCCAAGTAGAAGTAATCCTTTCTTAATCAACACAAATGTGTGTAAAGTGTCACTTAAAAAAAAGAGGAAGTGAGTAGGTATTGTTTTTTATGAGCTTAATTGCCTTGAGCAAATAAATGCCCTTTCTTCTACTTCCTCAGATTATACATAGGACTGTTGTTTGACTCCATGTGTCCTAAGGGTTATAAGATTATATACCAAGTCTGCTTCCAAGAGCATATGACATTTGTTCCCATATGTTAACCTGTCCTGCCCATTTTTGGCTGATAAAGGATATATTGTTTTACTGTCTGAATATGATCATTGGTGGTCCATTCAGTCTGTGTGAACTCTCTGATTGGACAGTCATGTCTGGAATGAAGTTACAGGGTAAAAGTTACCTGTGCGTTTTCTCCTTATCCCCAAGTTGATCTTGTCACCTCAATGCCTTCTCTGCTCCTCTCTCGTGACTCCTAGAGTCACGAAACAGGGCTATGGTGCTCTGTGATGTGGCTGTTTTAGGCACCAACTGATGGCCTTGAGCATGTCAGATAGTCACTTTGCCACCAAACTACATTTCTGGGCCTTCAAAAGGAAGTGTGTGTGTTTTTGTCCTTAAATGTCATTTTTGAGTAACAGAAGGTTTTTGTGGGATTTTTGGTGTTTTTGTTTTTGAACCATACCCAGTTGTGCTCAGAGGTTACTTCTGGCTCTGTGCTCAGGGGTCACTCCTCGTGGGCTATGAGGAACATAAAGGGATGCTGAGGATTGACCCTCTGTTGGCCACATGTAAATAAGTGCTCTTTCTGCCATACTATCTCTCCAGCCCCAGCAGAAGAAAAGTTTTAACAAATAGTTAAAAAGAAAGAAAAAATAAAAAAAAGAAATTTGTGTGGCTTTTCAGAAACAGCTCCTTGTGATGACTACATAATTGTTATCTACTCACATGTTTTCCTTATCATAGTATTTGTATTAGTCATGACTTAGTGGTTTAAGAGAGATGAATATTCTCTCAAACTAACTGATGCACAAAGTAATTCTGGCAGCCTGGAAAATGCCTTGCGAGAATTCCTGAACCAGATTGTGGAGCTCACTCTAGCTTCAACCAGTGTGGGATCATATGATTCCAGTTTAACAGCCTCCAAAGAAAGGGAATTTCCACCTCATATCCAAGATGAAGATCTCAGGGAAGGAAAAGTTAGTATACTGGTTCTGTGTAAGTCAACATTTGTGGAGGTTGAAGGCAGCTTGAGATTCCAAAAGTCACGGGGGGCACAGTATCAGGCATGCATGGAAATGGGAACGTGGCCATTCTGTCAGCAGTGGTGCCTTTGGGTGAAAGGAAGACATAGTGTAGCACCAAATGACAGCTATGTTTGGGTTGTAGCTTCCTTAAATGATGGGCCTAGAGCAATGTCTTTTCCAAATGAAATAGGACAGGGCCCAGAGTGGACACAGAGGTCAGCAATGTCTGCTTTATTGGAACAGGACCAGGGCCTACCAAATTCTGCCACTGAAGGCCTCCTCAGGCCCCAGTGGTGAATCATTATCCAGGGTATCACCAGGAGTATCGGGGCCAGAGAGATAGCATGGAGGTAAGGTGTTTGCTTTGCATGCAGAAGGATGGTGGTTTGAATCCTGGCATCCCATATGGTCCCCCATGCCTGCCAGGAGCGATTTCTGAGCATAGAGCCAGGAGCACTGCCGGTTGTGACCAGAAAAACAAACAAACAAAAATATCCCAGTATCCCGCCAGAAAATCATTTTAAGAAACACATTTGTGTGTACACACATATTTATATGTGCATGCTGATCACATAGCATATAGAGTGTGTCAGGGTGAAACTGGTTCCATCAGGACCAACTTCCAAGTCTGTATTACACTGTGGCCATGGTCATGAGTTTCTCAATTGCAGTCCAGACAATAAGAAACGCAGTGATAGGGAGCAGGTAGGGAGTGTCATTCAGCAGGAGAATGAGAGGTACTTGCCCTGACCTGCAGTGTCCTTCAGACTTGATATCAGGGGAGAGGAATCCAGAGAGCAGAGTGTTCTCTCTCCTGGGACCTGGTATAAGGGAGGAGATGCCCCTTCATTCCACGTGTGTATGCTTAATTTTTCTGGCATAAGTATGGAACCGCCACCATGGCCAGCACATGCTTGCTTTCATCATCCACCACAAAGTAGTTCTTAGAATTATTAAAGGAATTTCACTATTGGTGCTCTTGTTTTGCTTTGCTTTTCCTTCCCCTCCCTTTCTTGTTGCAGTGACTAGTAATCAAATGCATGCCTAGCCCTGGTACTGACCAGTGGTTGCACCTTGGAGGCCACATCCATTAGTGGGATACTTGTCCTGCCCTGTACAAGGTCTCCAGTGATCCTGGTCATGAATGCCAGCATGGTGTCTGGTACATGTGGCAGCTCTTAAGAACTCCCACTTACCATGCGGGCACTGAACAGTTTGTTGTTGTTGTTATAGTTGTAGTTGTTGTAGTCATTTTCTTTTCATTAGACTCTTTTAGATTTTCTTTGTTTATTGTTTTGATTTTGGGGTCACACCCAGCGGTGCTGAGCACTTACTCTTGGCTCTGCACTTAGATCACTCCTGGCAGTGCTTAGGGAACCATATGGATATCAAACCTGAGCTAACCTCATGCAAGGCAAGCACCCTATTTACTGTACTGTCTCTGGTCCTTTTTTTTTTAAGTTGTAATAACATAATTTATTAAGTTGTTTCAGGCAAATTTTATATATTCTTTTGGGGTTTTTTTTTTCTTTTTCTTTTTTTTTTTTGGTTTTTCAGGCCACACCTGTTTGATGCTCAGGGGTTACTCCTGGCTAAGCACTCAGAAATTGCCCCTGGCTTGGGGAGACCATATGGGATGCCGGGAGATTGAACCGCTGTCCTTCCTTGGCTAGCACTTGCAAGGCAGACACCTTACCTCTAGCACCACCTCGCCGGCCCCAAATTGTATATATTCTAACACCAATCCTACTACCATTATGACCTTTCCCTCTATCAGTGCCCCCAGTTCTTACCCATTACCACTCCTTGCCCCCTTGTAGGCATAAACAAATACTTTATATTGTTTTTTAAAATACAAAGCCAAGTGGAATTATCAAAACTTAGATCAATAAAATTCAAATTGTAGTGCCAGAATGATAGTACATTGATAGTACAGTATGTCCCTTGCACTCACTCAGCTGACACATGTTCAATGCCAGCTCACCTTATGGTACCCTGAGCCAGACAGGAGTGATCCCTGGGTTTATAGCCAGGAGTAAGCCTTGAGCAACACCAGGTGTGATCCAAACCTTCCCACCTCAACACAATAAAAATAAGAGTCCATTTATGATGATTGTTATATCTCACAATGGTATTACTAAAGTCATTGTCAAGGACTTATTGGGCTGGTTGGTTGGTGCTAGTTGAGACATCTGTAGTTTTCTTTAGGCTAATTAAGCTTGGCGGTCTATTGTAATAGCAATTTTTATATCAGATTTACTGTGATGCTACTGGTACTATGATAATAGTACTATGAAATCTTGAGGAATCTGCCTGCCCCCATCCAAAGAAGGACCTGGAGTTCTCTGCCACGATCAGTCTGCCTGGGAAGATTTGATGGCTTCATGTTTTGTCTGAAATTACTTATAGAGCTGGGCTGTTTTCTGCCAGCAAGATGGTCATGTGGGCGGGGGTTGCTCACCTGAGCAATTTTATAGCAAGAGCCCCAGATCTTAGTTTTCATTAAATAATGTCTTTGTTCATTAAATGAAAATCATTGAAATCATGTCCTTGCCCATTAAATGAAAATTATACCTTTGTCCACTAAATGTTCAATTGAGAGTCTAGTGATTAGACTGAGGTTTTCCCTATCCTACGAACAAGGAACGTCCTTCCTTAGCTTCCACCTATACTCATAGTGCTTGTGATCCGAGAGGAGTGCATATTTTTTCCTTCCCCCTTTTTTATTTTTTGGGGTATTTGGGGCAACAGCTAGTGCAATTAATTGCTCAGGGTCTTCTCCTGGCTCTGTGCTCAAGGACCACTCTAGGCAATGCCAGGATGGAACTGGAGTTGACCACATGCAAGACAAGTGCTTACCCGCTGTCCTGTTTCTTCAGCACTCCTTTGGCTGTTTGTTGTGGATTAGGGGTTGTGATGTCCTGGGTGGGGTGAGGCATCACAACTCTGGTTCTGGTGCTTGTTGTGGGCTGAATGTTCATCTAAGTCTTGTCAACAGTGCGCCTGAAGATCCCAAGGACAGTACTAATAGTGACACCTAACTACGTAGACTAGCATTGGGGATGAGATATGCAACCTTGCGTGTAAGACCAGTGCTGTGCCACTGAAAAATTTATCCCTATAGACCTTTGACTCAGTTAAATATGGTTGAATCTCTGTGAAATATGATTATACTTGATGCCACTTAGTTTTCATTCTTTTTTGAAAAGGTCCAACTGTGTTCTTGTGGTTACTTTGCAGAACATTGATCAAGCTGTAACTAAAAGCTGATTTCCCAATGTTGCCAGGCTATAGGCACAATGAAGGCATGTGGCAGCCAGTCATGTGAGAGTTTGTCTGTTCATTCCCTCCCTGATCCATACCCTTTAAACCACTATCAGCTTCCTAGTAAGGAACTGAGTAGGCTGGTACCCAGGTGATACATCCAGCCAGCCAGTTTCTAACCAGTCCTATTCCCCTTCAGCACTTTCTTCTGCTTCTTAGAGTTGCCTAATGACCTGGGGTGATGGACAAACCCACCATATATTCCATTAAAAAAAATACAGTGGAAATAAAATAAAACAGTATTTTCTTTTTCTTGCTTTTAAAAATATAATGTATTGAGGACACGTTAGTTTGCACGGGTGTGGTGAAGGTTTTTGTGTCCAGGTTTAGGTTCTTACCACATGGAGCCCACCACCCAAATAAATATTAAAAGTCTTCCACCATTGTTCCTTGGGCTCTTCCCTTAACCCTTCTTCCCCCCAAGGTAGCCTCAGAGTCTAATATTTTAAAAACAATTTTATTTTTGTCTTAATTTCCTAGTTGCTTACATTAAAAGAAAAAAAAACTGTAAGAGCCAGAGAGATAGCCAGGGGGCAGGGCACTTGTTTGCACTTGCACATGGCTGTCTCTGGTTGCATCCCCTGAACCAAAAAAAAGAAAGAAAGAAATTAAATTTAATAAACTACAGAAATGTTCTGCTTTTATCCATTTTCATTAAAATGACTAGCAGTCCCTGCTGTCTCCAGTTTTCCTACCCGAATAGAGAGATGGTTTCTGAGGTTTTGCTCTGAGCCTTGACAGACCCAATTGCCACAGTTCCAGAGATCCTGCAGCTGGAATTTAGGGCAGCCATCTGGCAAATGGTTCCCGAGTTGGAATTTGAGATGCCAGCTCATTCACAGAGATGTGGTCCCTGTTCCAGAGGAACAGTTGGTAATGAGAAGCACCGGGAGGGACCTTGCTGACAAAAGGCTGTTGTTGATGCAGATAATAAGCTCCTTGTGTCTGTGAATCTGGCAGGTTCTAGTCTCGGTTTCGGTTGAGATTGCCTTTGGGCAGTGGCAGAGAAAGGGGGGGAGGCGTGGATAAAATTTACTATTTATCATTAGATAGCAAATGGCAGTTCATCGGTCGATATATTCCTCTCTGCTCTCATCTGAGGAAAGTGCCCTTTGGAAAACCGGAGATAAATGTTAACCATAATCTTGCTGAGTAGCTTCTATCACTGTAAAAACTGAAGTAAGTGTAGAATTTTTAGTATTCCAGACCATATGCCAAATTCTAAAACCTTTATGTGAGATTTCTCAGATTGTACCAATAATTTTGGTAATTACTTAGTCCCATTAACCTATATGCACCACCATGGAAAGAAATTCTTGAGATATATTTCTCACAAATGCAATCTCCAGTAATATTGTTTATTTTTTGATAAAAGACAGTTATTTGTGGGTTGAGGGAAATGGCAACTGGATTGTGCTCAGGGCTTTTATTCTTGGCCCTGCATTCAGTGATCATTCAGTGATCATTCCTGCTGGTGTTTGTTGGCATGCAGCCAACAACTCCAATTCAATCCCCAGCACCACAAATGATAGTCTTGGTTCATTTAACTGTACATCAGGGAATTATAGCAAGGCACTTGTCAACAGGTTTTAGGTCTTTTTTAAATACTTGGACTTAGTGTATGTAGAATATGTAGGATAATCCATAATGCAGAACAAGGTTCGAGAATCAATCAAGCATAGTGATTATGCCTAAGCCAGGAATCTAACAGTTCTCTAGTTTGTGGAGCCAAGAGCTTAAAAGTAATAACCTCCAAACATTAACACTCAGTGAGTTGGCTAAATTTGGAAGATATTTTAAAACTTATTTCTTTTCTGTTGCAGAAGAAAAAAACAAGGAGCAGAGGGTATTAGGAAATTTGTCTTGATTGTATGTGAGAGCTTAGGGAAGTGAAATGTTTTGCATATGAAATCTTTTGAAAGCAGGGCCAGGGGAGAGCTCTATGGTTTTTCATTCAAGCCCTTTCCTCTTCTATGGAAAGGACGGGAATGGTAATCTGGCATGCTTAAGGTCCTAGGCTTGTTTCCTGGCATTGCAAGGCATCTTGTTCACCACCAGTATAGTCCTAATGGCCCCTGAAAGCAAAGGATCATTCAATGTGTACATCAGAATCTCATCCATCATGTTACCTGGTTTTTGCTAAGGGCAGACACGGCTATTTTAGCCCTGGGGGCCTCTACTGATGGTGAGCACTATCAGCATCAACTCAGAGTCCCTCATTCTTTCTAAAGCTCTAGAGTCTTGGCAGAGCAGCCCTGCTTTTGCTGTTTCTGCTGCAGCTGCACTACAGGTGCTGTACACCCCTGAGCTCAGATCACCCCTCACAGTAAATCAGATACTCCACCAGCCTTAGCAAATGCCCATGGCTTCTTGGCCAATATTCGCAAATGATGTTTAATTTACCACCTGAACTCCTGGGGACAGAAACAGTTCCAGTGGCAGAACACCTGCCTTGTTCATGCACGTTTAACCCACAGAGACAGACAGACAGACAGACAGACAGACAGACAGACAGACAGACACACACACACACACACACCACTAACACAAGCTAAAAGAACTATACAGTGTTGCTGGTTTTTTAAGTTAAAGGGAAGTCCAGAATGGTTTTGTTTGTTTTTGTTGTTGTTTTGTTTAGGAGACACACCTGGTTGTGTTCTAGAGATTATTCCTGCTCAAGATCACTCCTGGTGAGGCTCTGGGGACTATGTGGGTTGCTGGGGCTCAAATCCAGGATAGCAAGATAGCCATGTGCCCTACCAGCTGTACTGTCTATCCAGCCTCAAGAGTTTCTTGTCTAAAAACAGACTTCAATTTCCTTTTTTCTCTAGTACCCCTCTCTTTAGGACACAGATGTGAGTATTAAGAACATCTTTGCAGCTGTGCATTATTACAGTATCCAGAATTGATTCTTTGCAAACTGAAATTCTAGATTTCATTTAAGCAGTGATCCCCAGTTCACATCACTGACCTCCCTATTCCACTATCTCTATAAATAACAGGGCCTTTGTTGCTTGCCTTGCTTGTGGCCAATCCCTGTTTTATCCCTAACACTTCATAGGGTTCACAGAGCCCCATTAGTAGTAGTCTTTAAGCACAAATCAAGGAGTAAGCCCTGAGCACCATAGGATATGGCCCACCCTGCCCCCCAAAATAGAGTAAAAGAAATGACAGTAATTTGGCTTTTTGTAACAGGCTTATTTTACATAGTATGACGTTTTTATTATAAATACTGTTGCATGCATATGCTATATGTTACTGTTTATGTGTTGTGGTTTTTTTCTTTTCACCTGGTGGTCCTCACAGCTTACTTTTTGCGCTCAGGGATCACTGCTCAGGAAACCATATGGGATGCTATGGATCAAACCCATTTGGCTCAGTCAGTGCAAGGCAAGTGCCCTACTGTGCTTATATTATAGCTCTGGCCCCTGTAGCTTGTGTTTTTTAATTCCCTTTCATTGAGGTTGCACACTTGATAGTGATGCTTGCGCACTTGGTTGTGGTACTGTGAGGCTTTGGTTCTAGTGGCAAAGACTATTCCTGCCGGCCTGAGTTGCTTCCACCTTTTGGTTATTTGAGTGATTGTGCTATGACCATGGGTAGATGATTTCAAGTGTTGTCTTAGATTCTTTGAAATCAAGCATCTCTTCCACCCAAAAGGAGATAGCTGGATTATGTGGTGATTCTACTACTAACTTTTTATTTGCATAGCAGCTGTACAGGGGTTTGAGTTTTTCATGTGTCTTTGCAAGCATTTACTATTTTCTGGTTTGGTTTTATTGCTATCGGTAGCCCCCCCCCCCCCATGTATATAAAGAGGTATCCAGTCATGGTTATAATTTCCCCTTTGATTCTTAATATTGAGAATCCTTTTGTGATTTTATTTATCATTGTGTTTCTTTTTGTCTGGTTTTTTTTTTTTTTTAGGGGGGGGTACCCCCAGCAGCACTCGGTCACTCCTGGCTCTGTTCTCAGAGTTCACTCCTGGCAGGCGTGGGGGACAATATGGGATGACAGGGATCGAACCCGTGTCTGTCCCAGGTCAACTGCATGCAAGGCAAATGCCCTACCACTGTGCTATCACTCCGGCCCCTGTGTTTCTTCTATGACGAATTGTCTTCTCAAGTTCTTTGGCCATTTTTGGACAAAGTTGGGATATTCTGTTAAATTACAAGAGTTACTTCTGTAGTCTGGATATTAAACCTTTATCCAATTTATGATGTACAAAGAAGCTTCTCTTATTCTTTATATGATATACAAAGATTTCTTTTTCCTTTTCTATAGGTGATAATCAGTTGCTTGCAGCAATTATTTTTTCTAGTATGCCAAATAAAGGGTATGGGTCATTTTAGAATTAAGAAGAGAGAGCCTCGTGATAACGGTTATTTTGACCTTTTATGAAATTAGGGAAGATAAACCATATGATCTTTGGCTGTCCTTCAACACTTTTGGTTGTTTTTAAATAGTTCTTCCCAGTCTTCTGTAAGCTGCAAATTTTCAGAGGCTGCAAGATAAATTAGCAAACTGACCACTGGGTGGTGCACAAGTAGTGGTGCACTAAGGCCTGAGAACTTGGCGGGCAGCAATGGCCAGTTTCTGTTTGTCCTGAGGAAGACTTGTTTCTCAAGCACATAGAACGTTTATTTCAACTTGAAAAAGTGAATCGCATTTATGAAATGGTAGCCATGAAGGTTAGACTTGATCTTTTGTCCTTCTTGTAAGGTAAAGAGACCAAGGGGGCTCAGTGAATAGCCGTAACTCTTGCTGGCATCTCCAGAGAAGTCAGCTTTGATGCAGGGTTTTGATTCCCACGTAGTTCTGGATCTGGGCCTGCTGCCACGCTCACTGCTCATCAGTCTTCCCAGAGTGCGCAGAGTGTTTCAGAGTGTGGATTAGAATCACTTCTTCCATGAGTGAAGGGAGATCTACATACTGGCATATTCTCAAGCAAGAGCCACGAACTACAGATTCGGCAACTTTAATTCCACCAATTTCCCTATTTTTTGGGAAATCATTTCATATCCATGTCTTTTTCTCTACAATTAAATAAATATTTTTAATACAGCATAAACAGATGACACACCCCAAACCTCATCTCTGCTCTATGACAGTGTGGTTTTTACAGGACACTGTGAACCAGCCTATGCGTATATGTGTGGTGTGTTGTGTTGCATTTGTTTTCACACAACAACGTGAATGGAAATTCCTGTTTACCTTTTGTAATGGAGGGCAATCAAATCTGTGCACTAGCTAACCAATACTTTCAAATTTTGCCACTGTCAGTAGGGTTAGTGTTAAACTTTATTGGGAGGCTGCAGTTAAACAGAAATGATTTTCAGAAAGCACAGAGCTTACCTTTGAATGGAAACATTTACATACACTACCCAAAGAAGCTTACAGTGTTTGGAAGCACAGCTTTCCCCACACTTTTCTCACCTATCTCCCTAATGTCTCTGCATTCCTAATATCCTGGTTTTGATGTCTCTCTGTGCTGGAGACATCCCAGCATACTTTTGATTTCATAAATTTCAAATTTTCAAAATAATAAATGATTTTATAAAGCCAAGAAATTATCAGAGAAACAGTTTCCTCTTCTCCTTGCAGTGATGGTGTCTTTTCACGCTTACGAAACACAAAAGCCAATGTCATTGTCTCATAATGAATCAGGTTTGTGTGTATGTATGTTGGGGTTGGAGAGAAAGCAGCAGTGTGAATAGAAGATGGATTTTCTATCACAGTATATATAAGCTCTCCAAAATACAGTTTAGACGCTGCTCTGCTCCCCGTTCATAAAATACCCTTGACAGTGTCTAAAACTTTATTTTATAACTAGCTATACTAGCCTTCTCCTTATTTTTTCCCCCCAGGTATTCACAAAATGTCTTCATTTATGTCTGGTGTCTATACCAGTCATTTATAGGTGGGGGTCTCATGTATTAGGTGAGAGAGTACAGGTCATTCCACTCAGCCTTTGTAAAATTCCCTGAAATCTGCCAGTTAAGTGAGCAAGCATTGAGTCACATCCTGCTGATGTTGATTAAGGGAACAGAACTGAGCATGATTTTAAATACCTGTTCAATGGAGAAAAGTTCCTTTTATATCAAGACTCAACAAAGGACTATCTCTCCTCATCACTCTTTTAAAGCACTGTGTAATGAAGAATTCACTTTGGACAGAATTGAATTTAACAGAATAACAAAGTGTAAAGTCAGTAATAAGTCTTTTGTACAGCATGGTGTGGCCCCAAAATAACCCCCACCCAAAAAAGATTTTGAATTCTTCATGCTCATTTAATATCAAAGGCTTTATTTTGTAAAAAAGCAAGAAGTAATGATTTACCAAAATGTTTAAAGATTACTATATTTATACTGTTACAAATTTTGATTTTTTTACTATGCATGTGATGTTAGATTCAGATTATTATTGAGAAATTTGCTTTGAAATATAAAATATCAGGACTGGAAAGAACACAGGAGTTAAGGCTGCTACCAGTTTGATCCCTGGCACCATCTATGTCCCCTGAGTACTGCCAGAAGTAAGCTTTGAGCACAGTTGGGTGTGGCCAAAAACAACAGACACACAGAATAAAAGATCTGTTTTCCTGAGGTTCTACAGAATACTGCCAAGAACGTGTGTCTTAGAGAATTTGTTCATAACCAAATTGTTTCCTATCCTAAGGATATTATGTTTATTTAGTTCTATCTGGTTTTTTATTTTAATGGGCTGTCTTTAGCTTTCCAAATAAGATGATTTGTTTTTCAAAACATGCAGCAAGCAGTCTCTTTTGAAAGCAGTTTGAGTTGCCTTGCAGAGTTGTAACTAGACATGTCCTTTGCCTCCCCAGCTTTACTTACCTTTGTACATTTGCAGAAACACCTGCCTACAAATTTGAAAAAGGGTAAATGAATATCACTAAGTCCTATTTCAAAAGTTGTTCAAGCTCTATAAAACAAATATAAAACACATATGCAGCTCCAAGTACATGTGCTGGCATATAATAGTTCCAAAGTATATTTCATGATGAAAGGTGAAGTATAGGCAGTGCATATAAGATGGTTTCATTTATCCTAAACTTACTTCATATGGAACATTATAGTTTGACAGTATATGATATTTTTCCTGAAATGATAAGGAGGTAAAATACTCTTGGGATGAAAGAAATTTTCAGCTTTGTCTGTTGGGTGGAATTTCTGATGAACTTGAGATCTGGGGCGTGCCGGGGCTGTTCCCTATGATCTCTATAGGCTTAACCTGATGTTAGAGCTCAGTCCAGCAAGGCAGTGCTCATGGCCAACAGTGCAGGGTGTGATTCCAGAGTTGGAACACAAGGCTTTACCCCCAGCCTTTTGACCATCCTGACTCCTGTCTGGTTTTCTAAAACAGTTTTTACCATATATACTCATTTTCATTTTAAGGACTCACAATTTGTTTAAGGAATTAGTACTTGGCTATTTAAATAACCACTAAGATACCGACCTGTAGTATGTAAAACTTGTGCCAATTAATTATAGGGTTTTTTAATATTTAAATGTTGGTGAATATATTTCCTAAGATATAGCATTCTTCAGCACTTTTGTGTGGGGGATACACACACGGGTGCTCAGGGATTACTCTTGTCTCTGCAGAATACTATATGGAATGTAGGGGGAGGGGGTTAAGCCTGAATCCAGCATGTGCAAGGCAGGCACCTTATTTACTATACTATCTCTCCAGGCCCTGTTTGGCACTTCTGAATTGTTGCTTTAGTTCTTCTATAGTAGTATGTGGCTAAGTGGTCTAAAGGAAGATCATGTCAAGAAAACACATTTATTGTAAGAATAATTGGAAAATGGGTAAAAATAAGCTGAGAAATCAAAGGTAGAGCAAATGCTTTTGGATGGTTGTTCACACAAAGAATTAAAATTGGTCTTAGGACCAAGGGGCAGCATAAAAGACTGGAACACACATGTCTTGCTAACTCGAGGCCCTAGGTCAAGGCCAGTGTTCTCTGGAACCATGTGACACCTTGGAACCTCGCTCACCACCCGCTAAAACTTAAAAAACAAGGTAGTTCCACTTCTAGGAGAAATAATCATTTGTTCTGGGGGTTTTCTTTTTTTTTTTAATTATCTTTATTTAAACACCGTGATTACAAATATAATTGTAGTTGTATGATTACAGTCATGTAAAGAACACCCCCCTTCACCAGTGCAGGATTCCCACCACCCATTTCCCAGATCTACTTACTCCCCGCCCCACCCACACCTGTACTCAAGACAGGCTTTCTTTTTCCCTCATTCATTCACATTGTTACGATAGTTTTCAGTGTAGTTATTTCTCTAACTGCACTTATCACTCTATGTGGTGAGCTTCATTTCATTAGCTGTACCTACGTGGGAAGATGGGGGGAAGTAAGGGTTGGGACTGAGGCAGTAATATATTAGAAATGAGCTTTGTAGGGCAGTATCAAGGTCAGTGTTCTGGGGATTTTCAAATACACTGTTCTTAGATGTGTCATATGTATATATCATACTTTTAGACTACTTCATAATAGAACAGTTTGGATGATTGATATTAGTGTCTTTGAGAATTTTGCTTGTAGCATCAGGAACAGATTTGGTTAGATGTCTCAGACTTAAAACCTATGCAAAGCCATTTGTGTATGTCATATTTACATATTGGGGAGTTAGGGGTTGATTTAAGGGAACCTGAAAACCTTTAAAGTTTTTCTGGACATTGAACAATTGGAAGTTAAAAAGGCAATCGATAGGCTAGGGGGGCCTGTCATCAGTGAATGCGATTGGAGGACATCAACATCACTTGAAGTTAATGCAGCTGCAGCAGTTACAATTCTTCCTTGGCTTCTACCTACCACACAGTAAGAGCTTTGTAGTGTTGCCCACAGCTCTGTTGGTGGGGTAGAAAATACTAAATCGAATATCTTCTCTATAGGTGAGAATTGGAGGCCTGTCCCAGCAGGAGCAGACACTGAGCTCTTGAGTGATTCAGGTGCAGTTTTCTTGCTAACAGGACATATTCATGATCAGAGAAGGTGGCAGAAGGGAGAGAAAATGTGGTTCTGTGGGGAAGAACTTTCACTGGGTTAGTGTTAGTTCTGTGCTAATCTTGTGAAGAGTAGACAATTTGGTGGCCGAAAAGTGGTAGCAGCTATTTTGTGATTATAGCTCCTCTGAAATGACTCCTGGGCCAGTTTTAAAAGTGGAGAGCTGTGTTTGTAATCCTGTGTGATAGCCTTGTCTGTTAGTCATAACAAAGTTTTGGCTGTTTATCTTTTAATATAAGCAGAAATTAACTCAGAGGCTCCATTTTACTGGAATAATTTTATGTGCAAGCTTTGCTTTGTTAAAATCTCATCAGGTTGGTACCTAAACTTAGAAATGTGAGCTCAATCCTTTCATTTAAGACTTTGATTGGGGGGGGGGGGGAGGCATGGAGTGATAACACAGAAGGTAGGGCATTTGCCTTGCACGCTGTAGATCTGCAGAGTCAGGAGCACGGCCTGGCATGACCCAAAAACAAAACAAAACAAAGACTGATTCTCAGTAAATGACCAAAACTCAAAGTTGAGATAGCAAGGTGTTTACCAGTGTAAATGCAAGCTGCACGGGCATCAGTCTCCTTGGGGAAGGGAGAATTTGTTTTGGTGGGTTTGGTAGGTCTCACAGAAACAAAAATAGCAGTGAATCAGAACTGTAGAATGAGAAAAGATTTTCAATGAAACTTAACTCCGGAATGTCAAAAAGCAGTGAAGCCACCATCTCCCCAGTTGAAATTTTTCCTTAGAGAATTTGTTAATGGGGGAGGGGGTATTAACAGAACCAGCAGAGAATTCTGAAAATAGACTTACCAGAGAAATACAGTTCTGCCTTCCTAAACAGTGAGGTTATGAGTTGTATGAATACCGTAGTTACACAGTTTAGGTAACATAGCCTAGAGAATTCCACTGTTGGGTTCTGTTTGCTTATCCATCCTTTCACATGGTGGACCAGAACAAGTCTGAGATGGGTCCTTACAAACCTGCTAATGTGATCTGCTTCAGCTGCCTGTGTTTATTGTGTCAATTGATTGTTACTCTACTATCAGAATAATGTTTGCGTTCATTTCTCTCTTTGTGAGTTGTTTCTGTTTTGTAGCCACACTTGACTGTACTCAGGGCTTACTCTTGGCTCTGCACTCAGGGTTCACTAGGGCTCAGGTAACCATATGCCATGCTGGGGATCAAACCAGGGTCAACCAACTACAAGGCAAGTGGCTCACTCACTATCCTATCTCTCTGGCATTTAGGGGGTAGGGTCAGGCATGTGTGTTATCAAAGCAGCTCAAAAGCTACCAGGCCTATACCTTGTGGTGCTGCCGTGGCTGCGGGGCTGGAATTGACCTCCAGGCCTCAAAATGGCAGGTCATGCCCAGCCTCAGGCTGCCCCATCTAAGAAGTCATCATGTTTATGGGATGTTTCTGCTTTGAACCAGTTGGGGTCATATTCTCTTGAGACTCTCATCCCCTGGAAAGGATAGGCCCATGTGCTGGGCATTGCTGGTGTTTGAGGTCTCAGACCTGCATGTTCCCTGTTCAGTTTCTCTTTTTAAGTGCTTCCTTAGGGAAGCATGTGCCTTTTGGAATGCCTGGCCAATGATTCACGGCCAAGAAGTGGTAGTGCTGACAGGGAGCAATTCTCAAAAACCCTTAGAAATCTATATTAATGTATGTGAATGTGGCCTCTTGTCTCACTTTTCTAGCATGTGTGTTCTTTCCTGGCTGGGGTTAACTCTGCACAGTGAAAAGGCAGAGATCACTTCTGCCAGGGTTTTTGAGAAGAGTAATCAAGTGCTCCTCATCCCAATACTGAACCCTTGGGTCCAGTGACATCAGGGTAGAGTTAGGTAGAAGTTTGCTAGCAGAAATCTCAGGGACCCTTCCATACAGGCTGAATTGAGGGGCTGGTAAAGGTCCCCCTCCCCCACTTTTCCTTGTGCCTTTCCATCTCCACCATTACTTATTAGATGTCTGTTTATACTGTGTATGGAGCATGGCTTGACTTTTCTTTCCCAAAGACTGTATCAGACCCCAAAGAAAAAGGACTGTAATGGGAAGGGGAGCACCATGGACCTGGAGAGAGAGCACCAGAGGCTGAAGGGTATGCTTTGTTTGTTAGAGGACAGATTCCAGCTCTTCAGCTCTGCACAGTCTTCCCAGACAGTGCTTTGAGTACCCTGCAACCCACAAAATAAAATTACCAGATGACCGGAGGAGACTTATGGGAGATTTTATTTTCATAGTTTCCAATTAGGAAATGATGTGTTTAGTATGTACACAGAGTAATTGAACTGTGCAAACTATCCCACCACCTCATGAACTCTTTATTTTTTTTTTTTTTTTTTTTAGTTTTTTTTTAGTTTTTTTTGGGGTCACACCCGGCGGTGCTCAGGGGTTACTCCTGGCTGTCTGCTCAGAAATAGCTCCTGGCAGGCACGGGGGACCATATGGGACACCGGGATTCTAACCAACCACCTTTGGTCCTGGGTCGGCTGCTTGCAAGGCAAACGCCGCTGTGCTATCTCTCCGGGCCCACCTCATGAACTCTTAAATGGTCTTATAGCACTTCTCAAGAGCTGAGATGTGTTTCTGCTCTATCACTCATGCAAGAATGGTTGGGGAAACAACTGTAAATCTAGCAAGCGTAGTCAACACATAGTTACTCCTTCCTGACCTCTGTAGGGAAAACAGTTTATACACCATGAGTGTTGTTTAAATACATCATGAGTGTTGTTTAATATGCTTTGAGTATTGGTTACTACTTTTTGAGTATTGTGTAATACATCATGAGCATTATTTTGCTTTTAGTTTTGTTTTGTTTTTGGACTACACCCTGCAGTGCTCAGGACTTCTCATTTGCTCTCCAGGCAGTGATCACTCCTGGTGGGCTCAGGGACCATATGTGGTACAAGGGATTGAATGTGAGTTGGCCATGTACAAGTACCCTACGCACCATACTATCACTCCAGCCCCTTTATGTGATCAGAATACTCCTCAGTCGCATCATGACATTCTCCAGCTCACTTTCTAGTACTTGTTTAAATTTTTTTTTTTTTGGTTTTTGGGCCACACCCGGCGATGCTCAGGGGTTACTCCTAGCTATCTGCTCAGAAATAGCTCCTGGCAGGCACGGGGGACCATATGGGACA
The DNA here is from genome assembly GCF_024139225.1 of Suncus etruscus. Lineage (NCBI taxonomy): Eukaryota > Metazoa > Chordata > Mammalia > Eulipotyphla > Soricidae > Suncus > Suncus etruscus. Next base: position 76,676,141 of record NC_064850.1, read on the forward strand.
CCGGGATTCGAACCAACCACCTTTGGTCCTGGATCGGCTGCTTGCAAGGCAAACACCGCTGTGCTATCTCTCCGGGACTTGTTTAAATTTTATTGCAAGCATCTCTCAATCGGTGACTACCTGATTGTTCTCTAACCAAAAAAAAAAAAAAAATCTTAACCTTAGCCCTTATTATCCTGCAACCAATGTTATTCCCAGAGCCAGACCTAGCAGAGCAAAGTGTGACTCTGACACAGTGGTCTCAAACTCAATTTACCTGGGGGCCGCAGGAGGCAAAGTCGGGGTGAGGCAGGGCCGCATAGGGATTTTGCTTACTGAATATTCACAATAAAAAATCGCATTAGTAAGAAAAAAAGTCTCAAAAAATCCCATTAAACTTTTGCATACCCCAAACGGAACTGTCCGGGGTATGCGAATGTTTAATGCGATTTTTTCTTACTAATGCAATTTTATTGCGATTATTCAGTAAGTGAATAATCGCAAATACTGCGATATTTGAAGGCCGGCTGCAGGCCACAAAATGTTGTACAGAGGGCTGCAGATGGCCCGTGGGCCGTGAGTTTGAGACCTTTGCTCTGACAAAAGAAACACTTAACAGTACAAAGCCAAGAATACATGTAGGACTCCAGTAAGAGAGAAGGAGAACGGAGACATCTCTTATTCAACTATTCATTGGTTAAACTGAAACAATCTAAAATATGTATGTGTTCATATACATGTGTATGAGTGTGTGTGTGTGAGTGAATGAGTGAGGGATGCATGTATGTGCATATATGTGTGTGAGTGTGGCATGTATGTATGAATATATGTTTATTTGTGAGTATATGAATGTGTCATTGTCATGTGTATGAGTGGATATGAGTGTGAGTATGTATAAATGAGTATACAGCACTCCCACAGCTCAGGCACTGTGTCTCAGGTATGCATGAATAGTGAGACTACAAGACTGAATTAAAATTCCCTGCTACCCATGTATGAAAGAAAAAATTTCACAGTCAGCATCGCATCTAGTTCTCCATCATTCAGAAATCTAATTTTGAAATTGTTTTCCATTTAAAGTCACTTGGGAGACAGTAAAACAAATGAGTCAAAGACTTCTCTCGAAACCCAGCTGGTCTCTGATAGTACTTCAGAGTGTAGTGAGAAAAAAGCAAAAACCAAGAATCTCAACAGAAGAATGAGAAATGGAATCAGAGTTTGGCTTCACTTGGACATGCTTGTTTTCCCTTGAAAATGTTCTGCTGCTGGGTTTGGGCAGTGGAAGCAAGAACCCTCACCTTGTGACAACTTGGTGAATGGTGGATAGAGTCTTTTTCCCCAAAGCCCAGGCCTCAGGATTCACCTGTCTGGTTTTGGAAGGGCAGGGCCCAAGCAGCAGCTAGATTTCCATCCTTTTATTCTAAGCCTGTGTCTATCCTATTCTTTTAGTTGTGTTTCTTGCAGACAGCAGATATCTGGTTTTTGTTTTCTGATCAATCCTCTACTCTGTGTCTTGTAATGGGGGAGTTTAGTCCCTTGACATTTAAGGAGATTATTGACAAAGAGGGTTGTTGTGTTTTTATATTGTGCAAGGTTGTTGTTGTTACAATTGGGTGTTTGGATTCTGTAATTCATCTCTAAGTAGTTCACTTAAGAGTCAGTTTGGTTAGCGCAAATGTGAGTTCTTTTTGGTCTGAGAATGTTTTTAGTTCTCCCTCCCATGTAAATGAGAGTTTTGCTGGGTATTGGACTCTAGGTTGGACGTTTCATTTAGTAGTTTAAATACATCATTCCACTGTCTTCTTGCCTAAATTTTTTCAGATGGAACATCTGGTTTAATTCTTAAGTTTTTTCCTTTGTACTTGAGGGTGTTTTCCTCCCATACTGCTTTGAAGAATTCATCTCTATCTTTGTTTTTTGCCATTTGGTATTGATCTATTAGGGTCTATTTTATTCAGAACTCTTTTCACCTCTTGGATTTGAACAGGTGCCTCTTTCCAGAGGGTGGGAAAGTTCTCTATTATTTTCTTCACTATTTGTTCTTCCCTTTTCCCTTTTCTCTCCCCTTTCGATATTCCTATAAATCATAGATTAATTCTTTTGTCTTTGTTCATTAAATACCTTACATTTTCTGCCAATGTTTTGTCTCTCATTTCTTTATTGATTTTCCTTTGTTGCTGCTTGCATTTTGTCTTCCAGTTCATCTGTGCCAGGGGTCTCAAACTCAGGGCCCGCGGGCCGTTTGCGGCCCTCCGTACAACATTTTGTGGCCCTGCCCTAGAGGAATCTTTTTTTGTTTTGTTTTGTTTTAGTTGTTTGGGTCACACACCCCCAATGTTCAAAGCTTACTACTGACTTTGCACTCAAGGATCACCCCGACTTTGCCTCCTGCAGCCCCCAGGTAAATTGAGTTTGAGACCCCTGATCTATGCGATTCTCTATGCGTGTGATTCTGCTACTGTGGCTTGCTAGCATATTTTTTAGTTCCCTTAGTTCCATTTGTATAGATTCTCTCATCTTCTAATAGAGTTCCTCTTTGATTCGGATGAACGGTTTGTCTATAGATTTCTTAATTTCTTTGGTTAGTGATTCTTTGAATTCCATTGCTAAGACATTAAATGCTGATTTTAGATCCTCATCTATGAAGTTTGTGCATTTTGGAGGACTTGGGAATCTGCTGAGATTTCTCTCCAAATCTGCAACTGCTGGAGTCTTCCTTAGTTTTCTCATTTTTCTTTGCATAGGGTATTTGGGGGTTTTGGGGTTTCAGAGTATTGTTTTTTTAAGTGGTCTGTTTGATTGTGTAGGGGGTGGTTGGAGGTAGGTCTGTTTTAGGGTGTGTTTATTCTAGGTACACAAGTTATACAAGTATTGTAGGAATGTTGCAGTTCAGTTTGTTGGATTTTACTGTTTGTTTTGGGACTATATATTTTCTAAGGGAGAAAGAAGCGGGGCCTGCTCTGGCTAGGACTGTCTGGTACGACCTGAAGTGTCAGCAAGGTTTATGGGGCAGTGGGACTATTGCTAGAGTTTATATTTAGATCCCTTTGAGCTCTCCTGATCAGTTGTCTGGGTTGCAGGGGGTGTTATTTACACGTGGTTAGATTTTTAAAAATGTTTTCCCCTTTTTTTTCTCAGTCACACTCAAAAAACTTAGGGGGTCTGCAAAATTGGAGTGATGAGTGCTTATGGGAGATTGAGCCCAGCTTATCTTTCTTTGCAGAGGGAAAGGAGCTTGTGACTGGCTGAGGCTGTTGGAGGGGAGAGGCTATTTACACAGGGTTAGATTTTAAAAGCTGTTGGTTTTTTTTTCCCTACTATTTTTCAGTCACACTCAAAAAATCTTAGGGTCTGCAGTTGTCACATCCAGCTTACCTTTGAAGAAAGGGATTTCTGACCAGCCAAGGCTGTCCGAGTGAGGACCTCCAGGCCACATATAGGAAACATTTTCCCCCAATCCCATGTACAGCTGCAGAGTGGGTCACAGGATTCCTGGGTACAGTCACAGCACTTGTGAACAGCAGAAGCCCATTCCATGATGGGGACTGTGCCATTGCATGTCTTCCCGCCCTGTGCTGAGCCCAAGTCAGAGCTGCATATTTTTCCTCTCCAGAGTGTTGTCCGAACCTGACATCTTCAAAGCATCAGCCTCTGGAACAGTCATTGTAGGGGTTTATTTTTTGTTGTTTGTTTGTTTGTTTTTGCTTTTTGGGCCACACCTGGTGACGCTTAGTGGTTGCTCTTGACTTATGCGCTCAGAAATCTCTCCTGGCTCGAGGATCAAACTGCGGTCTTAGCACATGCAAGGCAAACACCCTATCACTTGTGCCACCGTTCCAGCCCTAAGGAACAGTCTTAATTAGAGGTGATTTGTGCCCTATCTTTACTTTTGTAGTCCTTAGCACACACAAGTTCTGATAAAGCTTTATGCTGCTCAGCAATGTGAGCACTCCTGCTCAGCACATCCAGTGCCTCTTAAAGAACTGTACAAAGTACTCTGAGCTTTCCAGGATGATAACAAGGCCCCCTAGTCTCCCTTTTCTCAAGGGCCTCACATTCAGATTGTTGGTGCCTTGAAATGACAGCTTGGAGGTGGGTGGGGAGCTGGTAAAAAAAAAAAAACTAACAATATTAATCCCTTTAGTATTTATGGTCTGGATTTTATCTCATCTTAAAGGGCTTGCACAGGCTTATTTTAGCCTCTGGGTAAGGAAACTGGCTTGGAGAGAGAGAACAGGTCTTTGCCGGAACTAGCCTTGCGCACCCAGTGGGGAACTAAATTCTTCCAGCCTCTCTGACCTGCAAGTTCGAGGAGTGAGATGAGTCACCAGCATGTCAGACATCATCTTTTTCTGAATTAGATTTTTTCTACTTTCTTGCAATAACTAATGCAGTAAGACAAGTGAGAACGTGTGGACTTTGTAAGCAGGGGAATTAAACACCAAACCTGAGGTGTCATGTGCACTGTGGGTGAAAGAAAGGCTTCATCTCCAGAGTTGCCTTTATCAGTGAAGATGACAGCTGAGTGAAGTGCTTGGAGCAGATGTATAATTTTTCATCTGCTGGGTCTCTGAATACTAGGCCAGCTCTGAGAGTTAGGAGATGGGTCCTGTTCCTTTGCTTCAGCTGCTTTTGTTTTGGATAATTTCTGCATGGGAGAAGGCGGAGCTGCAATTATTGTTACTCTTAAATCAGTGGACATTTCTTTTTTTAAAAAATATTTTCTAATTAAACAATCATGGAATATCATGATGAGTTGGTTCACAGCGTCAAACTGTCCATTTAGGTTTCTCTTTTCTTAGTGATAAGAGGTCCCACATTGTCTCCAGTCTCTGTTGTGTTTTATATGGGCTCCATCACAGAATGGGAACTTTTTGGACCTCCAACAACCAACAACAGCAGTAAACAGCTTTGTCTCCCAAATCCTCCATGTCAAAAGCATGTACCACCTTAGGGTTATCATTCTGGATGTGAAGGTTGACCATAGACTTGTTGTGAATGTCTTTGCTATAAAATTTTCTGTAAACTAGATAACCAAGTGCAGCTGTCCCAGTGGCAAAGGTAACGACTGCAATATATTCAACTTATATTCAACTGGTACACTGGAATTCAGACTCATGGCGCCATCACTGGCAAGGCATCTTACACAGGACACTAAGTGCAAACCAGCTCATGCACACTACCAGAGTCAAAGTACAAAAGGAATCCTACAGGCACTGACTCCAGGTTGCTACTGTGCAAGTCTTAAATCAGTGGGAGTTTCTAAGCAGTGTAGCAACCTGGCTTTAGTGTCTCTTATTTTTCAATTAAAAAAAAAAATAGTAGATCTAGTGGCTCTACTACCTGCTTGTGTTGCTGATTATAGAAATGATTGGCCTACAGGGGTGGAGAAGTAGAACAGTGGGTAGGGCATTTGGCTCCATGTAGCAAACCTAAGTTGGATCTCTGGCATTCCATAGGGCCCTTGAACACTGCCAGTGTGGCTCCCCCCTGAAAAAAAGAAATGATTGTGATGGAGTGATAGAGTGGGTAGGGTGCTTGCTTTGCATGCAGCTGACCTGGGTTCGATCCCTAGCATCTCATATGTTACCCTGAGCTCCACCAAACTCTGAACATAGAACCAAGATTAAGTTTTGAGCATAGCTTGGTATGTCCCACAAACAAAAAATATTTGATCAAAAATATCAGATTGATGAATAGACACCTTAGAATGCCATACCTTCACCATAAAGCACTTGATCTCATTCTAGCACTTGGGTGCCCTCTCATGATCTCCTTACCCATCTTTTCATAAGTGTTTTTTTCTTTGCCTTTCTGACATCCAGCATCTTCTCCTTAATATTGGATCAAGGAACAAAATGAGGTTTACAAGGTTTTCTGGATGACTTGCATGTCACATGTCATTTGACATGTGTCTCTTTGAGCCATAGCTAGCAAAGGGCTTGTATCATCATTGTTTGTGATATCCTCAGGCTAATGCATCCATTTTTTTTTCCCCATTACATTTGGAATGTTCCCTTCTATGGCCCCTTGTCTTCTGGTTCCCTTGGGCCTTCCGGTCTCTTGTCTGTCCTTTTCACAGATACCATCCTGATGGTTTCATTGTTCTCCTGAGTGTCCCTCATGTTCTATTTACAGATACAAAATGCATTTTTTAGAGTTAGTTTCTAGTGAGGGGGTAGTTTTAAAACTCCTTACACTTAAAATGTTCAAAGTATGCTCTTGATCTTGATTGCCATTTTAGTTGCATATAGAAACTTTCAAAAACTTTACTCATTGGATGTCATTGCAACCCTTCAAAATTCCTTGACTTCTTGTTTATTCTTTTCATGTGACCAGTATTTCTGCTTGTTTATTCTTTTCATGTGACTTGTTCTCTAAAGTTTTAAATCTATTATTGTTTTTTGTTTGCTTTGGGGTTTTGTTGTTGTTGTTGTTGTTGTTGTATTTATTCTGGATTTGATGGGGAGAAATAATTTTAAGATTTAATTTTAATAAAATTTAGTATTTAGGGGCTGGAGTGTTAGCACAGTGGTAAGGCGTTTGCCTTGCATACAGGCCAACACAGGACGGACCCCAGTTTGAATCCCAGCATCCCATGTGGTCCCCCAAGCCTGCCAAGAGTGAGCACAGAGCCAGGAGTAACCCCTGGGTGTGACCCAAAAATAAAAACAAACAAAATCTAGTATTTATTTGAAAACCCCCTAACCACTTACTCTTGTTATAACTGAGTGAACAACTTGAACAACTACTGTAACTTTTTCCCCTGAACGTCCCTATCCAATTTTCCATTTCTTTATACTTCCTGTCAGATTGCCTAAATTCTCCTCCCAACTAATATTTTTGTTTGTTTTTATTCATAATTTTTCTTTTTGAAGCTCTAAGAGCTCCTTTTATTCTCTAAATGTTCCCATTTTGAAGGTCAGTATCCTGTTTTTATTTCAGGGATATCTTTTTGGAGGATTTTTCCCCTTGTCAAATATTTTCTTTTTTTTCTTTTCCCTTCCCCATATTTTCATTTTTCTACAATGATTGCTTTCCCCCTTTTTCCCCTCCCCGCCTTAATTTTCTCGTTTATTTTGCTTTAGATGTCCATATGTTGCACCGGAAATTTTCTTTAAATGTTGGTGTATCTAGGTATTTTGCAGTAAGATAAAGCAAGCATTCTTCTTCTGGCTTACTGTGCAGGCAGCTCTCTTGGTGAGAGTTGGATTTGGAACATGAGAGTAGCATGATCATAGAACCAAGTGTCCCTGAGCCCTTCTCTGCCTCTGCAAGGCCAGCTCACATCTCCAGTCCTGTGTTCCAAGTAACAAATTGTCACTTGAGTTTCTCTAAATCCAACATTTAAACACACAAACCTCAAAAAGGTGTTGAACTGCTTTAGTTTTTACCAAAAGCTTTACTACTGAGTCAGCACCAATGTTAGCAGTTGGCAGACACTCATCCACATCTGTAATTGTAATTGTGTCCCAGTTTCTTACTGGATTTTGTTGTTGCTTTTATTTTGTAGGACCTCAGGAAACAATGAAGTAAATAACATATTTTGCTAGAATTTTCTTTCTAATTCCAGTTGCTTTCAGCATATTTCTAAACTTTCTAATCATTTCCTGTTTTTTTCTTTCATTTGGGTAGCAATTTTTGAGCACCTACTAAGCAAAAAATATGATGATAATCCTTACAAGTCAATACATCTCATCCTTATATGAAGGATGAAATTGTGGTTATGTTCGGTTTTATTTTCCAGTCTTTTCCCCCACTCACCCTTCCATGTTTATACCTACTTTGTCTTTTTTTTTATTTAAGCACTATAATTACAAACATGTTTGTAGTTGAGTTTCAGTTAATAAAAGGATACCCCCTTCACAAGTGCAACATTCCCACAACCAGTGCCCCTCACGTCTTTTGTAATGTTTAGACCAAGGGAAAATTACATTTGGCGCCACTGATTTTATGTTTCTTTTTGCCCTTGTCAGATGCATTGGATAGTGACCCAACTTCTAGTTTTGCATTTGTGTAAATCTTCCAACACCCATGTCACTCTTTTGGAGAGAGATGCCGTGGATTCACAAAGTACAGTTCCATCAGAAGTGGATTTATGAACATGTTAGTTACAAATCTCCACCAGAACAAGGGGAGAAGTATGATGAGTGAACGAGAGAAAGCATAATTCATGAAGAAGGCTTTGTGCTGTCTCGTACAGTTAACAGATGCTGTGAAATCATGAGACAGAAAACAGGCTCAGTTGTTCCCAGAGTTGACTTCTCTTCCTGCACACCTCACTTAGTGTGAACTGTCCACAGGGTTAGCAACAAGCCTGCAACTCAGTCCAACAGACACAAATCTGCAGACACACAAACCTCTCAGACCTGCAGACACATACCAGATTTCATCTGACTTTAACTGACACAGCCATGACCTTTCCCATTCAGGGAACCCATTCAGGTATATGGAAGGTGAGCTGTACTTGTGGCCCACAGGTATCTAAGAATGATTCTCTGATGATAATTGAACCTATCTGTAACTTCTTCCTTGCCTCAGATCCTAATCCCTATTAAATCATTAATTTCTAAAGTCTGCAGAAATACAGACATATCTAATATGTCTGTGCCTCTTTGATCAGGATCATTGAGAGTACTTGGTCATTGTTCATCCCAAAATTTTTTCAAACTTTGGTTTCTTCTTTTTTGTCTGTTTCTTTCTGGGCCACACCCTGGCAGTTCTCAGGGCTCTTCATTCAGAAATTACTCCTGACAGGCTTGGTGGACCATATGGGATGCTGGTATTCAAACCCATGTCAGCTGAGTGCAAGGCAAATGCCCTACCCTCTGTGCTATTATCACTCTGGCCCCAGTTTTAGTTTCTTAACTTCTAAATAGTCATTAGTTCAGAATTGCCTCAGAAACAGTAGCTGCTTGTTCATTTAATCAACTTTAAAACATTAGTTTGCCAATAAATTTGCCAAACGTGAGAAATGTCCTCTGTTTTTAAACACATAGGCCAGCATAGAGGAATACCTCAGTGGATTAGAATACCTGCCTTGCATGACTTCAAATCCCTGATGCCCCACATGTGCTCAGCAGTGTCCTGGCATTTCTGATATCTTGTAGTACAAATTCCTGGATGTATCAATATGCACAGTACTGTCTAAGAACCACAGACAGGGTCACAGGTACTGAAGAGAGAGCTCAGTGAGCTGAAATATAGGTTTTGCATCTAGGAAAGATACTCATGTTCAATTTCAGGCACTTTACCTCATATAACCCCTCCCCCAACACAGCTGGGAGTAGATCGTGAACATTGCAAAGTGAGTCCCCCAAACGAAGGGAAATTTCTGTCATCGGCACCTCATGTGATCCTCCAAGTACCACCAGAACTGATCATTGACTACAGAATAGAATAGGCCATGATTACATAATTTTTGTTACAAACCAAAAATTAAAAAAGCAGTGTGTGCATTTCAAGCACTGCAACTAACAAGAGCCACAAATGTAATAGCCAAGGAGGGGCCGGAGAGATAGCACAGCAGTAGGGCATTTGCCTTGCAAGTGGTTCAAATCCCAGCATCCCATATGTTCCCCCATTCCTGCCAGGAGTGATTTCTGAGCTGAGAGCTAGAGCGCTGCTGGGTGTGGCCCAAATATCCCCCCCCCCAAAAAAAAAAAAGAAGTATTAGACCTGGTTGGTGAGCATGCATATGAGTCCTGCACTGAACCTGGCAAGTAGGGATGCAACCTGGAAACTTTTGTATCTCTGCTGAGAGTGAAAGCCCAAGAAAGCCTGTGTGCAGACTATAGCTAAAGATACAGCACAATAGCCATGGCAAGAGGCAAGGCCAAAGTTAGATAAGCACCTCATCACAGTGACAGCCAAGGAAAGACTGAAAGTGCAGAACTGCCTATCTATCAGAGACATGTCATAAAGTGGGTGTCATCCGGAAATGGAAATGCCAATTCACAGTACATACCATATTTCACTGCATGGCTATTGCACATTTCTTGCAAAAAGTAAGAAATTTTATTATGCAAAGCTTTTTTTTTTTTTTTTTCAGTTGTATTGGTATTTCAGTCACTTATGACTAAACCATCTGGTGCCAGATTTAGGATGCCTGGAATACTTTGTGACAATACCTTACATTTGGATAGTCTTAAGTAGAAGTCCATAATCAGAAGTGCTTTGAACAGTTATGTTTGACTGACAAACTGCACTGTTCAGATATCCCCAGGAGATGTGAGTCTTACATTTTTTACTTGACCATTACTCCTGGCAGCTCCACCTTTCCACCTGTCAGCCGGAAACCCTGTTTTCTCCAGCTCTTCAATGGTTGGAGGACAGTGTCATAAGTACTATAGTGGTCTCAGGTAGCCAGGTCAGCTCTCAGATAAAGAGAGTGCAGATCTGAGATCTCCAGACTCAGCTTCAGTTTATAGTGTGCAATAAGAAAATGTGCTTTGTAAGCCCCCACTGAATTTACTGTGGCCCCATTTTCCTTAAGTGTCATTCATGACTTCCAGACTCATACCAAGTGAAGATGCTGAGAATCAAGGTTATACACCAACAACTATTGAAAAAAAAAAAAAAAAGACGGGCCCGGAGAGATAGCACAGCTGCATTTGCCTTGCAAGCACCCCGTGCCTGCCAGGAGCAGACAGCCAGGAGCAGACAGCCAGGAGTAAATCCCTGAGCAATGCCGGGTGTGGCCCAAAAAACAAAAACAAAAACAAAAAAAACAGACATGAAATACAGTATCTAAACAAGCAGTTCAGTTGTCCCTGCCCCACTATGCTTTTGGGATTTTTGAGGTTTGTAGTTACCTTTTTTCTCTGCTGCTCTATTCCAACCACAGAATAAGCCTGATCCTTTCTTTTGTCTCAATTCAAATACTTTCATCTCCAGAGCATTTGTATTTGTGAGTTCATAAATTTTCCACTGCACTTAATATTTATTGTTATTGTCCTGAGAGCTGGCAAGTCATTTCCCCTAAAAGGTTTTAAATCATATGAGCTTTTTTTTTTCCAAGATTTTTTGTCAAACCTAACCCCTCTCCTGCCCGGTCTCCATAGTAACATGGCGATAGAGTCTAAAGATTATGTCTGACCACAGGCACAGAATTTTCCATGTGAGCAGTGATTGTTTGCTCATGTGCTAAACTTCACCACTTCTTCCCTTGGACAGTGCAATTGTCTGTTTTCTCCATGCAGCCGAAATTTCTCTGATTTTATATGCTTCTGATTCTATATGCTTTAAAATATCTTGTTAGTTGTATTAAATGGGTTTATGATGGTCCTACTCTGGTCTTACTTGGTTCTAGGAGAGGTCTTTTATTTGCTAATATTTAGAGTACAAATTTTTGTACCTAGGGAAATATTAATATTTTCTATTTGTTTTTGTCTATCCAGTTTCATAGTTAGGTCATATTACAAATGTTCTGGACTGGAATGATAGCACAATGCCTTGCACGCAACCAATCTGGGTTTGATGCCCAACATCCCAGTAGATTCCCTGAGCATCAGTAGGAGTAATTCCTGAGTGCAGAATCAGGAGTAAGCCCTGAATGTTGCCAGTGTGACCCCAAAACTGAATGTTCTGTGTAAACTCTTTGTTTAAAAAGCGTTCTTAACATTTAGCACATTTTTATCAAAAATAAGGAGAAGAAAACACTTCTCAATTGTAAAATGTTGACAGTTTCTATTTTATCATGTTAGATGTTATGTATGTTATATAGTTAATGCATTCTTTTTTTGGTGGGAGAGTGTAAGATATCTGCCCAAATGGCATTTACGAGACCCTTGGGGAGTGGGAGGCTGGTGGTTGTCAGTTAGCCATTAGGTCATTACAGGAACCTGAGAGTGCTGTGCTGCTCAGGCCTATAGTTCCAGAATCAATTCCAGGTTAGACACATGCTAGGCCTGTGCTCTACTTTTTTTTTGGGGGGGGGGATTATTGAGGAAAGAAAGCTCCATAAATTTTATAATAGCCATTGTAATTCAGTTTTCTTTACTACATGTACACATTGTGCAGAAAAATAGATTTTAAAATAGTGAGGGAATTGGAGAGATAGTACAATGGATAACCCTAACCTTGTACACAGCTCTTGAGTAATTGAGACTTTTCAGTATTAATTTTTTGAATATACCTTGTACCTACCAATAAGTCTTTCATGATGATGCTGTTGATATTTAAAGTAAGAACAATAGAACAGAACAGTGCTTTTAAATGCTAGCCAGAGCAATGGCACATTGGAGAGGGTGTTTTCTTTGCACAGGGCTGGCCTGGATTCAGTCCCCAGCATCACATATGATACCCCAAGCCCACCAGAAGTAGTTCCTGAGTGCAGAGCCAAGAGTAACCACTGAGCATCACTGGGTGTGCCCCTCCCCCAGAATAAGGTGCTAGGACCCTGTACTAGTGCAGAAAATCATTGGTAATTGATCAAGTATAAAAATAAATAATTGAAAAGTACAGATAATGTATCCAGCAGAATTTTAGCCAAAAATTCACCCAGAAGATCTCATAGGCAGACCTTCAAGTGGGCACATCCACCAAAACTGAGGAAAGAAGCTTTTCGCATTTATTTTTCCTGCCCTACCTTTATATTGTGTCAGTCATTTGGCAAGGAAGCCACAGAGACTTGAGGGAATCACTAGACTTCCATAGCTAAGAACCCATAGAGGGTTCTTAAAGTAATGAGTAAAATATATCTTTCAAATTAGGACCATTTCATAGTAAATTTATTGGCTAAATATGTCATATGTACATATGAAAACCTGTGTGCACCATCTGGGTGAATCTGCCTATTGCCCCAACCTTTAATTGAGCAAACAAATTGAAGTATTGATTCCCTTTTCTTAGGTTTCGGCCTCTGTACTTAGGAAATAAATTGGGTGCTTTTGCCTTGGAAATAGAAATATATATTTAGAAACTCAGTACCTTAGAACAGTGTGGGGGAGTGATCATGGTAAAAATTAAGGGTAAAGATAGGACAAACAGGCAGGAGCCTACTGCTCTTTCATTTTACATAACACTATAAAGACTCAAAGTTGTGAATAAAATACTCAAACTCTTACCTCAGTATGTATGTATAGATCTTTATTTGGAGTCAAGTTTGCAGTGCTACTAATATGTGTTATAGTGGTTAATTACACACTGGGGTGTTACTTATTTTTTATTCCACATCCTATCCTAGGAATTAGAAAACTCTGCAATACTCACCACTTAGATCTGGTGTCAGAACTAGAAACTTTACCACACCTAGATCATCAGACCATGCCCAAAGGCCAGGTACTCTCGCCACCTGTTACTGTGTGTCAGGGCCAAACCCCAACATGAGATGGTTAAGAACAGGATTTAAATGAGGGAGAGGCAAAGCAGGGAGGCCAGGGGCCTTATAGCCAGTCCCCTAGTCTGAGAAAGGAAGAGAGGACCAAGGAGAGGACCAGACAAGAAATCAGTAGGAGAGAAAGTAAAATGCAACAGGAACAGGGAGTCTGACAAACAGTTTCTCCGGCAATTCAGCAGTGAGGCAGTGACCACCCAGCAGGAGCAATCCCACAGAGGGCTGTTGCCCAACTTTATTTATCCCCAGGCCAACTGTCCTCAAGCAGTAGTTATAAGAGATAGTTGTCTGATAACTGACACCTTTACCCATAAAGGGACAGTAGCCCACTTCTGGCTGACCAGGCACCATGAGAGTCTCTGTTTTCTTATAACTGTGCAGCTAAGATGTTGCACTTGTTTACATTTTTAAGTAGTTCTAGCATACTATAGCATGTGGTACCCAACCACCTTATCATTTTCTTTCAATGTTTTCCTGTTCTAGCAGCAGAGCTGAAGAGTTAACAAAGAGACAATGTGACCTATAAGAACAAAGATATATTATTTATCTCCCTTTACTAGAATCTGCCAATTCCTCTTACAAAGAAAATCCTTCTTTATATTTTATATCTTTGTATTACATATATATATATGCCAAACAAGTGTGTTATCTCTTATAAATAATAGCATTAAACTTTACATGAAATCATTAATAATATTTCCATAGCAAAAACAGGAGAAAATTGGAGAGGAAAACTATCCTGCAGAAAGAGCATTAGGAGTAGAACTCACTAAATTTATTTTACATGGTGTCTTTATTTGGAAAATTTTAGATGTGCTCGGGAGACCCACTGTCACTCTTAGTGATGGTGACCACAGCTGGGCCAGGACTGTTCAATGCTTTGGCCTCAGTTATGTCCCCATAAGTTTATGGTATCAGGGACCACTAGGTCCCTCCTCAGTACTAGGGTGTGGTTGTATCCTGGCAATAAAAACACACTAAGAATTTGCTCATCTTGGGTTATATAGATGCATCAACACTTCCTCGAACTCTTTTAGGCTGTGTCGTTTCTCAGCTCACTTGTATACCCCAGTTCATTTCTTTTTAATGTCACTTCTGCTCCCCAGTCTCTTTATCCAAGGTCTCCCAGCATTTTAGCCAAGCCACTGTTCTTTAGCTTGTAGAATCAGAAAATGGACAAGTGAAGCAGAAAGCAGATACTTAAATACACAGTGCAGCTACTCAGATATGCTGTCACTAATAGACATACAGTTCATGTTACTCAGACACACTCTCACTGATTTTCAGACACTATGGATACTCACACACTCTGTTCTGGTGATACTCAGACATGCTGTCACTGATAACCAGACACATTCTTCTGTTTGCTCAAAGCTTTGGCAAAATTTGCAGAGCACTAACTACATCAGGTCTGTCTCTAGTTTCCATTGACTATATACTGCATGGTACAAGAAATTAGTGTGGCTTCAGTCCTATTAGAACTGTTGAATCTAGTTTAATTTTTCTTATATATATCCCATAAAATGCCAAATGACCAGAAAATAGTAAGAATAGTAAAATAATGGCCAATAGCCAGTTTATAAGTAAATTATATCAATTTATAACCAGACTACTTAGACAATTTATATTGGCAGACATGAGCAAGCAGTCCCCCAATAAGCTATCCTACCAGTTACCAAATCTTTAAGAAGACAGTGAAATTCAAACTGAGCAGTGGGTTGTCCTATTATATATGTCATTAGCTATTACTTTGATGAGAAAAAAGGATCCATCACATTCCTTGAGACATCAATAAGATGAGCAAGGTCTCATGTTCATTCCTGCAATGTGCTATTTGGTCAGGCCTTCTGTAAAATGAGTCTAAAGTCTTTTAAGAGCATTGCTTTTCATTGTATGCTTTGATATTCTGACAAACATTCTCTGTGAAAATCATTACACCTAGAGTTGTGGTCTAGTGCTAATTTAATGGTTTAAAGAAACAGTAGGAATATAGTTAAATTCTTTTAATTTTCTGAAGCAATTCTAATAAGAATTTAAAACAATCTTACAATATAAAGTTGAGCAAAGGTGATACCAGAGTGGCAGTCCAGCAAGAAGTAGGGTGTTTGCCCTGTATGCAGCCAGTCTTGAGTTCAATCCCCACATCATATATGTTCCCCTGAGTATCTCCGAGAGTAATTCCTATATCATAGCAAGGAACCCCTGAGCATCACTCAGTATGATACAAAAACAAAATAAATAAATAAATAAATTTAAGTAAAAGATAGGATCTTGGGGCTAGATAGTCCAGTAAGTAGGGTATGGCCAAACTGGGTTTGGTCTCCGGCACCCATATGGTCCCCCAGCCCATGTAAGAGCACAAAGCTAGGAGGAGGAAATCCTCAGTATGCCAAAAATGGGATTTCTCTCCCCCAAAAAATAGGATCTGTATATAATGTACAAGATAATCATAGTCTTTTAAAACTTTGTTATATGTAAAGTAATCATGGGCCTGAATAACTACATCATGGATAAATGAGATTCAAAAAAATCCCCTCACCTGAATTAACTGCCATCCAAGTATACTCAGTAGCCAGTATATGACTTCTAACTTGGACAGCAAAGAAAATTATTTTCATGAATTTAAAGAGGTTTTTTTCATGGCACTCATGTTTTAAAAAGTGCTAAAATTACCTAGTTCAAACATTGGAAGAAAAATTAAATGATCAGAAAAGGATTAGATTTTTTTTCTTCCTCAATACCAGAAGTGTTGAGCATGCCTTAAGGGAGTTGCAAATGAAATCATTGGAAGTCAGTGTTTATTCACATTATACTGAGATGCTGGTGGTTCCCTGGGGCCAGCCACCAGGTCTCAACCATATTCTGCAGCTTTATATTTCTTGATGCCTGGCTTACTATCAATTGACAGCAAAAATGCTATTTTGTGTGAATGGGGACAGAGCCCGGGAGTTAGCAATAGGTTAGAATGCTAGATAAGGAATCAGAATGATACTACAACAGGTGGGTTATTTGTACCCAGCCAACCTGGCATCTGACATGGTTCCGTAAGTACCACCAGATGTGATCAAAGAAAGGAAGGGAATGAGGGGAGAAGGGAAGGAGGAAGGAAGAAGACAATACTAGATACATTCT
Source organism: Suncus etruscus (assembly GCF_024139225.1). Lineage (NCBI taxonomy): Eukaryota > Metazoa > Chordata > Mammalia > Eulipotyphla > Soricidae > Suncus > Suncus etruscus. Next base: position 76,692,588 of record NC_064850.1, read on the forward strand.
TTTTATAGATTTACAAGAAAAGAAAGGAAGGTAATGAGGGGAGAAGGGAAGGAGGAAGGAAGAAGACAATACTAGATACATTCTTTTTATAGATTTACAAGAAAATCTGTATAGAAATTCTATTAAAATTGGGGGGTGGGGCCAGAGAGATAGCATGGAGGTAATGTGTTTGCCTGGCATGCAGAAGGACGGTGGTTCTAATCCCGGCATCCAATATGGTCCCCCGAGCCTGCCAGGAGCAATTTCTGAGTGTAGAGCCAGGAGTAACCCCTGAGCACTGCCGGGTGTGACCAAAAAAAATTGGGGGGGGTTCTAATTTTTCCAGGAGAAACAAAAGTATTAGTCAAGAAAGGAATGGTCCTTATAGATAAAAGAGAGAAGAAGTGTTCTTGTACCATCTCAGAGAATGTACCTGTTATGTAGATAGATTTTTAGTAGAGCGAAAGGCTTCAATGAAAGTGGTAGTGTAGGAACTAAGAGCAAGTGTGATAAAGCAAGTATTTTAGGGAGGAGCAAGATAAGGGAATAAATTGCTTTTAATCAAGAAACAGCATATTAGGGATCAAGGAGGTGGTGATCTCCTGTGAGATGAGTAAAACCACCCTGAGATGTTAACATTAGGATTGAATGGTGGGGCTGAGTGAAGCAAAGATGGGGGAAGATCAAGGAATTTCAAAGTCAATGGCAAGATTGTCATTCAGAATACTGAATCCTAAATTGGGAAGTGAGGAGTGTTGCAAGAAAAGAGGGAAGATTTCTATATATTCATATTTGTGGACATCTGTAAATTAAATATTCAGGTTCTTAGTAAGGATTGACTGCTTCATTAGAACAATAGCAAACATAAGGTAGTTGTAATTTGAAAGATCAGTATGCTGTTAAAATACTCTTTGGAAAGAAACTACTACTTAAGAACTAAAGCTTGAAGGATGTAGTTCTGTTTTCTAGCTTCTGATTCTCATAGCTCATGCTCTGTGGGCTTTTTTGTCATTACAGGGTAGGGGAAGCTCTTCACTACTGATGTTTTCTTTTTTTTTTTTTTTTAATTTTTTTACTAAAGCACCATGGTTTATAATATTATTCACTGTTAGTTTTTTTAACTTTTTTTTTTACTTTATTTAAAGGAAATGTATCACATAATTCACCATAATGCATTTGTTTCCAGATTTTACAAGCAGAATGAGAGTGAAGTGAAAGTGGAAGAAAAAGTGAAGTTTGTTTGTTTGTTTGTTTGTTTGTTTGTTTAAAGAAAGAGCGGACCAGAGAGATAGCACAACGATAAGGCATTTGCCTCACAAGCAGCCAGTCGAGGATGGGTGGTGATTCAAATCCCAGCATCCCATTTGTTCCCCCGTTCCTGCCAGGAGCGATTTCTGCATAAGTGAGAGAGAGAGTATAACAAGCACATTTGTGAAATTTTTTTTATCTCCAATGAAGTTAATACAGTAGAAGAAGGTTTAATAAGCTCTTGTTGCCTGTTCATTCTGTTAAGTTGGTGTGTTCCTGTAGGGATGACAGCATCAAACAAATGAAGTTGTCGGGGTCCTCAAACTTTTTAAACAGGGGGCCAGTTCACTGTCCCTCAGACCATTGGAGGGTCTGACTATAGTAAAAACAAAACTTATGAACAAATTCTTACGCATACTGCATATATCTTATTTTGCAATGAAGAAACAAAACAGATACAAATACAATATGTGGCCCGCGGGCCATAGTTTGAGGACATCTGGTCCAGAGACTCACAGCACAATTACTGATACTACAGCTACCAAGCCTCCTGAAAGAAGGAAGATAAGGGGAGAGGGTCCCCACACTCACCCCAAAAAGCTTTTGGTGGAATGAGCCCCCAAACCAGCATACCTGAATTTTGTCAGATTGGTGTCCCTGAGGGAATTGGAGAAGGATAATGAGATAGGGCAATAGGAAAAACAGTGATTCTGGGGGATGGAGGCAACAGGCCCATAGTTAGGTTTTAGATACAGAATGTCCCAAAATCAATCCCACCACCAGTGTCAGCTTCCCTCCCTCATGAACTGACCTGTCAAGACAGATTGTTAGGCAGGATGCAGGATGATCTCATATATCTATGATAAACAGAATAACTGCATGAGGAACTGTAATGTAGATAGGTGGCACATCTAGATGACCTTTGACTCTAGATCTTAGGGAGGAGGAAGACTAGAAGAAAAGAAATCAAGGCAGGAAGGAAAATGAGAAAGGGAAGTAATGGGGGAGCAGCAGTCAGAGCTTGGTTATATTGATGATGTGGGAGAGTATAAGGGATATATATCCAGATTATAGACACAACACACTGAAAACACAAGATCTAAGCTGCAACTACTGAACTCTGTAATGTGCCTGTCAAGATGGCATGTGGAAGGGGAAGGCAGGGATATGAAGTATGAGAGTATTGATGGAGGGAGTTGAGACTGATATATTGAAATATATGCCTGAAGCTCTCTACCAATAAGTTTGTAAATCATGGTTCTTTAATTAAACGTCTTTTTAATGTTTAAAAAGACTGTGGAGAGAGTGGTGAGTACAGTTAGAATAGAGAAGTGTCCACTTATAGTTGTAACTGATCACTCTGGGCAATAACTCAGTGCTGAAAGGGGATAAAATGATTTGCATGATACCCCTTCCTTAACAGTAGTATAAACCACACTGTCATAAAGGAAAAAGAGAAAGACACAGAAACAGAGAGAGAAAATGCCTACCCCAGAGACAGGTGGAGAGGGGAGGAGGGAAACCAGAGACATTGGTGGCAGGGAAAGTACACTGGCAACAGGTGATATACATTCTATGACTAAAATGAACAATTGTGTAACCACAGTATTTAAATAAAGTGATTATTACTTAAAAATTAAGATTAATTTTAAAATACCCCGGAGAGATAGCATGGAGGTAAGGCGTTTGCCTTTCATGCAGAAGGTCATCGGTTCAAATCCCGGCGTCCCATATGGTCCCCTGTGCCTGCCAGGAGCAATTTCTGAGCATGAAGCCAGGAGCAACCCCTGAGCACTGCCGGGTGTGACCCAAAAACCACAAAAAAAAAATCTTCTGGGGTATGCTGCCTCTCCATCACCCCTTTTTGCTCCCCCATCTTTCATCCAGTCTTATCTAGTATCTGTACCATTTGCTTTCCAGGACCCTACTTGTTGTTACCTTAGACTTGGTCATAACAGGCAAATATGTTCAAATACGTTCATGGCTTTCTAAACATCCTGTGCAGGTAGAATACATTGACATAGAGGCAGAAATTACAATATTAAAATCCTCAGGAACTATCCTCAAGCCTAGAGAATATACCAAATTTGATTTCAAATAACTACTTGCAAAGGTTTGCAAAGACTAAGGAAATTATGGAGGAAGTAATATCTGTCCAGCCAAGTTTAGGAATAACAACCTTATCAATTCTCTTTCTGTTGTCTGATTTGGATAGCAGAGGGAGGAGGCTAGGGGACTGTGTTTATTTCACTTTGTACCCAGTCCCTTTATAACATGGATAGTATTTTGAATAACTGTTGAGAATTTTCGGGAGCTATTCCCTGTTAGCATATGGAGAATCTTTAGAAAGAAACCAACATGAGAAAAATTGGCAAGTCTGGGGAAAATCTTGAATTTGGTTTTTTCACTTTCTTATACTGGAGAGAGAGTGGTTCAAATAAAAGACTGCAGTTTGTATTTAATGTGTGGTGTGATTGAGCAAATCTTGAAAGGAAGGGCTGATAAGAGCAGTTAATTACCTTTGGTCATAAGACGTCATGTCAGAAAAGAGATGTGAGATCTCAAACTTCAATGTAACTTGAAATTGTGACAGAAAAATCTAGGTGCTTAGATGGGAAATCATGAATAGAATTGTTGTAGGACTGGAATGTTAGTATAACAGGTAGGGTGCTTGCCTTGCACAGGGTCAATTCCTCCATTCCAGTGCTTCTCAGTTATTTTCTGTCATGTCCCCCTAGGAAGAAGAAAACATTTTTTGCGCCCCCCACGCGACTGTAAATAGTATCTTTATTAAAAAAAATTTTTTAACCTTCAAAACAAAAATATATAAAAAAAATTTGAGCTGACTTTTTAATCAGAGGTGATGTCTGGATTAATGGCTACAGTGAACACGTTTTGCAATGCATAGCTTTTCAAAGCGGGTTTGAAGCAGGACATAGCAACTCTCAGTTCCAGAGACATAAACACAGGGCTTAGCTAGTTATGACTGTTTGCTGAGGTCAAACGCACCCCCCTTTACGGAGCCTCGTGGCCCCCCCCCAGGGGGCGCACCCCTACTATTTGAGAACTACTGCTCCATCCTATATGGACCCTGAGCACTGTCAGAAGTGAATTCTGAGTATAGAACCAGGAGTAACCCCCAAGCATCACTTGGGTGTGGCTCAAAAACAAATATGAAAGCAGTCTCATGAGTGGAAATAAAAAATGATCAGACCTAAATACCCGACCCAAACTACAACCAGCTATATACAAAAGGGACCTTTTGCACTAGCAGTCCCAGAGGGTTAAGGGTGGAGTTATGGGATGCATGCTGGGAACAATGGTCAAGGGAGGTCAACACTGGTGGTGGGAATTGCTCTAATTCATTTTCACTATGTGCCTTAAATATAACTGAGAAAGACTTGTAATCCACATTAGTCTCAATAAAAATTATAAAAAACAAACAAAAGTAGAAAGAGAAAAGAGGGAAGGAAAGATGGATGGATAGACAGAGGGAATCATTTTGTTGTGGTTCAGGAGTCTTCACTAGCTGGATGCCTTGGTGAGAGGCAGGGGCAAGTAGGTGCCTTATCAAATGGTTCAAACGTGATGATTTGGCCTTTTATTTCTTTGTTTATTGGTTTTGGGGACCACATCTGGTGGTGCTCAGGGGTTCCTCTTGGCTCTGCACTCAGAAATCACTCCTAATGGGGCACAGGTTAATTGTATACAAGGCAAGTGCCTTACCTGTTAGACTATCTCTCTGGCCCTGTGATTTTCCTTCATTAAACACTCACCACCATGAAAACTGTTGGACAGTGAGGTGATAGAGCTTCCTGTGTCAATTATCTCATACATGTAGAACCTGGTGGAAAAAATGAGTAAAGTAGATTCAATCACTTGCTCAGACTTGCACCGTGGGAGAGAACTATGTCTTGTGACCCAGTTCAAACTTCCCTGCTCCCCTAAGTAGGAACTTGGCACCATTATGTTCAGAATTCTCCGATTGTCTCCATCCCTTCGGACAGGCATAGGAAATATGACCTGCTGGACAGACACACACACACACACACACACACACACACACACACACACACACACGTAAATACATCAAGCATTTTTTTAAAAACAGTTGAGGAAAGAAATGAGCACAAGTCAGAGCTTGCATTGTTTTTAATAAGGTGTCATTTTTGAATGGTTGTGTTTATCACGTTGGCATATGTAAATGGAATAAACACCTGCAACAGTTTGAAATAATTATCTTTAATAAAGTGATCAATAAGATATTCATTGTGGGGGCCAGGCGGTGGCGCTAAAGGTAAGGTGCCTGCCTTGCCTGCACTAGACTTGGACGGACCGCGGTTCGATCCCCCGGTGTCCCATATGGTCCCCCAAGCCAGGAGCAACTTCTGAGCGCATAGCCAGGAGTAACCCCTGAGCGTTACCGGGTGTGGCCCAAAAACCAAAAAAAAAAAAAAAAAAAAAGATATTCATTGTGAGCTGTGTCTTAAAATACATATAGGAATGTGTCATTACTTTTGAAAAATGAAGAGTGTGTTTAAAGTATAGTACTACATGAATACCTAAAGCACCAAATCTGTGTTCTGCCACTCCCCTTTCTTGGTAAGTCCTAGAAGCAGAAATGGTACCTAGAAAAGAAGCATTTCAGGCATCTTGGCTGCACATTTCCCATCATGGTAGATGTGTAGAAAGGATTCTCGTGACTTTTCTGCACATTAGAACCAGCTTGAGTGTGTAGCCCACAGAATTTCAGCAACCTTAGCATCAGGATCAGGGTTTTAATACTGTCAGACAGTGTAAAATGCGCCCTTCCTTTTGAGTAGCCTTACTATGCAGAAATTCTCCTGTGTTCACTCTGTCCATGAACCTGCACCTCATATTTTAGTTGAGAAAGCATATGGACCTGGCTTACTTGTTTAACAGAAAGCTCTGGAAGCACAGCCATGAATCCTTGGCCAGCTCATGATGTTTGCTCAGACCTTTGAGAGTTCTTCTATTAAAATCAACTCTGAGCCTTGAAAGTCTTTGTGCCATTTTCTCTGGCTCTGTGGATTCACCTGCCTCACATGATAGCTGCAAACAACCATACTGTGTTACCTGGCCATTTTTGAATGTTAAGGTATACTTATAAGGCCAAGCGGCAGTCTCGTACCACCTAGAATCTGTGGAAATGCTTGGGGGTCTGCCATCCTTTTCATGTTCCATCAGTGAAAGAAATGTCAGTAAGACACACAGGACTGAAGATGGCTGGCAGCCCTCACTGGTGAGCTGATAGCTTCAAGAATCTAGCTTTCTCTTAAGGGCTGTGTTTAGATCTGTGGGGGTATGGGAAATATCAGTCGACCTGGTTTGTCCAAATATTAATAAAAGGAAATATCAGGCTGGAGATATATTACAAGGGTAAGGACTTAACTTGAGTGACCCTGGTTCAATTACTAGCACCACATAAAAGTGACCCCCAATCTCCATCAGGAGTAATCCCTGAGCACAGCCCCAAAACAAAGAGAGAGAAAGAGAAAATATCAACAGGCAGAGGCCAGCAGGTACATGACTTTTATCAGGAAAAAGATTTAAGGGTCTAAATTAGATTCTTTGCTGAAATAGTAAGTGAATTTTGTGGAGCATTTATTTCATCATGGCTGTGATGGGTGACACTGAAGTGAAGGTTCAGTCTCTGATTTAGGCTTGGCTTTTGCCCAGGGAGGTACCAGACTGTAGGAAACCTGAACTCTCTGTGACAACATCAGCAAAGTGTGTGTCCCCTGCGATCAGTGGGCAGCTTCTTACACAGAGATTGACCAATTTAGAGCCCAGCGAATATGACCTTCAGCTGGAGTCTGGAACCATGGTCCCTGGATCTCACCTTTTCTCAGTGAGACAGAGATTTGCACATGAGCCAGAAAAGAGGCTGTGGCCAATTGTCTGGCACATATCAGCTTCTCGAAGTGCCCTAAATTGGCATTTTGACTCACCCATCAGGGACTGGAGACTGGCAGCACTGTGACTGACCTCTGAGCTTGGTAGGCTCTCTGGGAGTGATAGAGGATATTGGCTCTTCATGGGGCTTATCACAGGTTTGTGCCTTCCCAGCCCAGAAGATGCAAATAGGGAAGAAGTACTTTGTATTTCTGAATATTTTCTTTTAAAATTTTAGGTAGTGCAGTTCACAGTATTATTATTGATAGGGTTTCCTGCATAAATCATTCTTGCATCATGCTGTCCACCAAAGTATCCCCTACCCTCCATCATTTTCCAATGTCACCCCTGTTCTATTTCACTCAAGTTTCCTACTGTAGACCAGTTTTCATGTTCTGTTGCTTTGGGGCATCAGTTATTCCCGTACTGTGTATATATATATAGCTCATATATGATAAAGATTATTCTATAATGTCCCTTCTGTTTTATTTCATTCCATTCACATAGCAGGAGATTTCATGATTTCATCTTTTCTTACAACCTTAGTAGAGTCTCATTGTCCATGTGTGCCATAGTTCCATTATTCAGTCACCTGATCCTGGACAATTGGGTTCTCTCCATATTTAGACTTTTGTGAATCACAATTTAATGAACCCAAGGCGTGCAAGGTGTCTTTTCTGAATAGAGGTTTTGGGCCTTCAAGGTAGATGCCAAGAAATAGAATTGTTGGATCATATGGAATTTTTTTGGTGTAGTTTAGATAAAATGGTAGCAATTGTATTGATGATCATGGTCTTGATATACAGTTACTGTATCCCCACCACACCCAAAGTGCTCTTAACTCCCAACACTTCCGTTCTCTGCCCTTCCAGTCTGCTCCTTCTTTGCCCACCAACTACCTACCACCACCACCTGGTCCTCTCACTTTTTTCTCTGAAACTCAAAAGTGTCCTCATGCTGTCCTCTATTCTTTTTCTTTCTTTTTTTTTTTTTTTTTTTTTTTTTTTTTTTTTAGTCCTCTATTCTTTTGTCTGTTTCTTCATGAGACTTTCTTCACTGATGCCCCTGCACAGAGGCCGTGATGGTGTGTGATATACAGGATTCCCATGGATTTCTTCAGTGGTTTGTGGATTTACTTTTTCTCTCCTTTGCTTTCTTTCTTTTTTTTTTTTTTATTTAAACACCTTGATTACATACATGATTGTGTTTGGGTTTCAGTCATGTAAAGAACACCACCCATCACCAGTGCAACATTCCCATCACCAATGTCCCAAGTCTCCCTCCTCCCCACCCGACCCCCGCCTGTACTCTAAACAGGCTCTCCATTTCCCTTATACATTCTCATTATTAGGACAGTTCAAAATGTAGTTATTTCTCTAACTAAACTCATCACTCTTTGTGGTGAGCTTCCTGAGGTGAGCTGGAACTTCCAGCTCTTTTCTCTTTTGTGTCTGAAAATTATTATTGCAAGAATGTCTTTCATTTTTCTTAAAACCCATAGATGAGTGAGACCATTCTGTGTTTTTCTCTCTCTCTCTGACTTATTTCACTCAGCATAATAGATTCCGTGTACATCCATGTATAGGAAAATTTCATGACTTCATCTCCTTTGCTTTCTATAGTCTCTATAGTAATCTAATTCAGACCATCTTTATTTTCAAGCCTTCCACCACAACCATAGGTCAGTGTGGTTCCTTGCTCTCCCCAGCAGGTACCCTGCACCATTCAGTACATAGTGTGCTCTGTGCTACATCTCAGCCTCCCCCAGGGGGAGACCAGGACATACCTCACAGTCATGTACATTCAGTGGGATGCCTGTTCGATTAATGTCTGGGTTGCGAGGGGGGCTGTACACAGAAGGCCAGGCTAGTACTTGGTCAGTCAGTCTGGTGTTTCAGTGCCAGAGCCAACTGCAGTGATGTTGGGGAGCAGGGATGTGGTGGCAGGGATCAGAGCAAAGTCAGCACTTTCATCACTGTAATCCCCTGCAGCTTCCCAAATTTGTGTCTGAGAGAACTCCCTATAAACTCAGATACATGTGACCATGTGGAGAAGTAGTTCCATAGGGCCCTCACCTGAACTCACCATAGCTTGCTAGAGTGGAGAGCCCAGGGTCATGCTCTAGGGTTGCTGTCTGTAGACCAGGTCTGAGCCCTGCAATACTGCTGCTTCTCTTTTGGCTCTCTTGCATTCCCCAGAGTAAGGCACTGGTGGTGGCATGTGCCAAGCCACCATGACCATGCCCTGTGGGCTGGCCAGCTCCACTATCCTCTCTGGAGTGCAGTGCAGGGCTCTAACCCTCCTGACCACTGACCTGCAAGTTGTTGCAGACTGCTCACAGATACCATCTAATATTCAAAAATGCCAGTCCAGTCTGGAAACATCTCTGAGCCATCTCAGGCACCTCCTCCTGTGAAGCGAGACCCTTTCCCAATCTCTAATCAAGGCCGGGCCATTTTCTATGGGACTTCTCAGTAAGAAACACCAAGCATTGGGGTGTCCCTCGACCTGGATAGGTACTTCATACTGTTAGAGAATGTTCAGCCTTCTTGGTACAGAGCTGGGGTGCAGAGGAAAGGGTTGGGACGCTCCTCTGAAGATCAGAATAAAATAGCTCCCTAAGAGTAAAACAATGACTCCTGTCCCCTCACTACTGTATGTTCCAGCATATAAGACCACCTCCTAATTCTATAGTTAAAACATAGGTTTAGGCCTATATTCACTGTATAATACAGAACGTTCCTGTGCTGCAACTGTATGTACCACAGTGAGCCAATCACAACAAGCAAAGGTCCAAAGGTTATACTGTAATAGACTTCCTCTCTGAGTCTGGCCAATCTGACAAGCTTTTGACAAGTGTAGATTCGGGTCCAGAACATTGTCTAATTTGCATGCATAAAAAGCCTGCTTGGATTGGCTGAGTTGGAGAGGCGGTCTAAGCAGCCTTGCAAGGGATTGGTGCAGGATCGAGTTGGAAAATTTGTTTCAATATCCAGATGATTTTTGTTTAGTGGCATATCGAAACATTTTTTGGGATATACTCATCATATAAGACGACCCCCGATTTTTGGTTGACTTTTTTTCCTTTCAAAAGTCGTCTTATAAGCTGGAAAATACAGTAGTCAGTTACTAACCTTGAGATTCTTTTCCAGCTCTTTTCAGTCTTAGGGTCTTTGCTTTTCTTCAGTCCTTAAGTTCCAATCTATAAAATCCTAGACCAGTGATGGCTAATCTTTTTGAGCCCGAGTGCCCAAACTGCCGCACAAAACCAAAGAATTTCCTCATAGTGCCAACACGTCAATTAAACCTTAATAACAAGATTTTAGTATCTAAAAACTCTTTATAAATTTTATAAATTTATTAATTGCAGACCTTCCCGCATGCCAGCTGCAAGGCATTTGCGTGCCACTGCTGGCACACATGCCATAGGTTTGCCATCGTGGTCCTAGACTGTCCAGCACCATTCCTCAGTGACTCCTATCAGCCTTCACATTTTACCACTGGCAATGATAACCAGTGAGGGGCATTAAAAATAGCAAAGCTATTTTTCAAAATTGCATAAAAGAGATGTGTGCAGCAAAATAAATGTCCCTTGAGCTATGAAGTAAGCTGTCATTCTATCAGTCCCATATCTTATCAGTATTTCACTGTCTTCAATTGTCTGCACAATGTATGGAAATTGAAGATATTGCTGAGGACAGGCCTGACTAGATTTAATGAAGCTCTTCCTTTGAAAGGTGGACCTCTGCACCTTGATTGAAGCCACTCTTTATAGAGGCAAGAGCAAGTCAGAATCCAGAAAGCTGCGCTTGTTGTGAGCTGAGCATCTCCAAGAGAGTTTAGAATAATAGTCAGAGGTTTCCTAGAAACCCACATTTGGCCTTTGTAACCTACATGGAAACATTTAATTGGAAAGCAAAAATCTGAGCAGAAAATATTACTACCTTAAACCCTCCAGTCTTACTAGTCCTCCCTCTCACATAATTCAGTCTTTTCTTTTTGTACATTTGGGGGGGGGGGGCTATATCTAAGTATATCAAATATAACTATTTGAGGTACTTAGAAACAAAAGTACAGCCCATGGGCTGGAGTAGTGGTACAAGTAATAGGGCAATTGCCTTACACACGCTAACCCAGGACAGACCACAGTTCAATTCCCAACATCCCATAACTAAGTAATGATTTCTGAGTGCATAGCCAGGAGTAACCCCTGAATGTCACTAGCCCCCCCAAAAAAGCATAGCCCAATGAACTTAAACACATCATGAATACCTATTGATTGATGTGACCCAAAATTCCAGAGACATATTTATGGTTTTTAAAAATAATTTTTATTATAACCAAAGTGAATTACAAATCTTTAACCATAAATTTTAAGGTACATAATGACAATGGATCAGGGTCATTCCCATCACAGTGTTGTCCTCCTTATACCCCTGTTCCCAGCATGCATCCCATATCTCCCTCATTTGCCCCTGGACTGCTAGTATAATTGGTCCCCTCTGTGTATAGCTTGTTGTAGATTGGGTATCAATTCTGTTGTCATTGACTTTGGGTTTGGTGTTTAAGTCTGATCATTTTTTATTTCCACTCGAAGTTAATATGATTGTTTGGTCGTGGTACCATCCATTTTATTTCCCCCTCAATTTATGAGGCAAAACAAGATGATTCAAGTTATGTGGTTCTTTGGGTGGGGGGAACTGGGAAGAGTCTGTCTAGAGGCTATAAATATTAACTTAAAAGAAGAAAGGGGAAAAAGAAGAAAAACATAACAAAAGAAATAACCACAAGAGTGAAAAAAAAGGGATAAAAGAAGGAAGGATAGTTGTTGTGGCAAGGTTTTGTGCTCTTTTTTTTTTTTTTTTTTTTTTTTTTCCCCTTGCATAGGCACAGTAAGTATTGGGGAAATTAGAAAAGGAATTCCCTTGGCCTAAGCAATAGAGGGTTTGTCCGCCCTTGAAGCATACTGTCATGGGAACAACTACAGATTCCATACACACTCATTATCAAACTCTAAGGTCTTTTTATGGAGACAGGAAACTTTCCACTCAGTTGTGGGTGATAAAAGCTATAGCTAGAGATCTTAGTATTTGCACAGGTCATGGAATGAAGTCTAGGATAGAATCTTTCTTTATGGTTCTAGAAATTTTGTTCCTCCCAGTATGTTTAAGCATATGAAGTTAAAATCAGGTACACAGGGCCTAGTTTTGTAGACTTTTCCTCTCTTATTTTGGGGTCACACCTGCTGTGTTCAGTGCTGCCTCCTCACCTTTTAAAGGAAGAACTTCATTAAATCTGGTCAGGCCTTTCCTCAGCAATGTCTTCAACTTTCATACATTGTGCAGACACTTGCAGACAGTGAAATACTGATAAGATATGGGACTGAAAGATGACAGTTTACTTCATGGATCACTCCTATTGGGGCTCAAGAGAAATTTGGGGTGCCAGGAATCAAACCAAACCTGGGTAATCCATACGCAACCTTGCCATTTTAAATGGCTGATTCCTCTACTACACTTTTCATGAAAGCAAAGTTTACTGTTTCAGAGCTCCAAGTACAAATTTTGGGAGTCATTATGTGCAGGTGGTTAAATTCATCATATAAAGCTCAGTCAGTCATAATCCCTAGGACTAAATGGAAAAGGTGAGAAGATATCCAAGAAAGGAGGATAGGAATCCATAGATGGCTCAGTGGCATGTGTATGGTCCTGAGTCCCAACATTGGTTCTGCCAAATTCACTACAGTAATCAAGACAGACATTGGAGCTGCTGTTTGTCATCCCTGGTGAGGACTGGAAAAATGGCTCAGTGATTCATGACTGGCAGGTACAAGACCACAGTACTCAAGTGGCTGGCCACTCAGCGGGGGTCGGGGGGGTTGGAAATTATTTAGAAAGCACCTGGAGAAGGCATGAAAGGTGATCCAATCTCCAGTGACATTCTAGTTGCCCTCAGCCTCAGGGGACTCCAGCTAGGGAAGATTTTTAAAGGAGGTTGGGTTCCCCAAAACTTTATTTTTGCTTATCAGGATTGAGAATGATTTAGAAGAGGAAGGGCTAATGAGGTATGAGAGAAGCCAGAAGGCTTTCTAGGTGCGTTTTTTTTTTTTTTTAAAGAGTGATTTGACTTGGGAATAATTATCCTTGATTAATACCTTAAAGAATAAATTAATTTTCTTGAGAATTGATGCTGGCTATTTGTTACCAAGGTTGGTTTGAAGATACAGTTTTGGGTTGAGGATACTTTCACAAATACCAAAGGTGAAGCATTTCAAATGTCCTGTATCTTTGGGTAATACTTGCATGTTGCCCCAATTTTGTATAAGAATAAATGAAATTGAAGAAAGTATGCTCCAATATATAGGAAATGTGTGCTCTAAAATATCTTTCCAAATACACAAAGCTTATAAATACCCAATTAAATGTGGCATTTGGTTCTTAATTCCATATTTGGTCATTAATACATTTTGGTGGAAACTTAGGAGTTTTTGCCCAATATATCATGATTCCCTAGGCTTTTTTTTTTTTTTTTTTTTTTTTTTTTTTTGGTTTTTGGGCCACACCCGGCGGTGCTCAGGGGTTACTCCTGGCTATCTGCTCAGAAATAGCTCCTGGCAGGCACGGGGGACCATATGGGACACCGGGTTTTGAACCAACCACCTTAGGTCCTGGATCAGCTGCTTGCAAGGCAAACGCCGCTGTGCTATCTCTCCGGACCCGCTTTATTTTTTCTTAATCTTAAAATTACTTCAGCATATGCTTTTTAATTCATGTTCTGCTTGTTAATTGGGAGTTTACAAAATGGAAACAGTCAATATATATCTGGAAACATTTTCACTTTGAACAATTGTCTAAAAATATTTCCACTATGAGGCTACAGAGAGTGGATTTGTACGGAATATGCATTGGACTCTTGAGATGAACTCTATTTATAGATTGAATGGACTTGTAATTCACACCTTGTTTTTTGATTATTTTTTCCAGAATCGGATGGAGGAAAGCAAGGCACTCTTTAGAACAATTATCACATATCCCTGGTTCCAGAACTCCTCAGTCATTCTGTTTTTAAACAAGAAAGATCTTCTAGAGGAGAAAATCATGTATTCCCACCTAGTTGACTACTTCCCAGAATACGATGGTAAGTTGGCACACATAGCTCACACTCATAGCTCCTACCAGGAACACCAATTCTTCATCGTCCATTCTATTCTCTTCCTCCTCCCTTTTGCTCTATAACTGTGCTTTTGCTCATCTCTGTAGACAGAACACAACTTTCTAGTCAAGACTGACTCTTGAGTCAGTCTTTCCAGTTTCAGATATCAGTTGCTTCCTATTTATAGAAACCTGGTGAGGTACCTAATTTCTCTGACCTTCCAGCGAAATTCCCAATCCCTGTGAACTATGTATGGCATAGGGATCTTGGTGGCAGTCTAGCATGATGCCTGGCACAGTAAGTATTCAGAAAATCCTGGGTATGGGGCTTGGGGACTTAAGGACATCCCATTATCCTTAGGGATAGCATCCATCTTTTAAACTCTTCCCTAATAGCTCTTAGAATATATGTTCCCCATTTCAGGACTGGATAATGCAGTTTTCTACACTTTACAGATTCTGCTGTGCCAACTAGACAGTAACCCTGAATTAAGTGTACATGAAAACCAGCCCATACTGAAAAAATCTTGATTGATTGATACAAAATGCATTCACACCCAGCCACTCTAAAACCAGTCCTGCCAAGTGCCTTGTATGAGCTTATGTAACTAAATGTGTACCCAACACTCCTTCTAACTTTACATGGATTTGGACCAAGATTCAGCAGTAGACCACAACCTGACACATGTTTTTAGTAAAGGTATTTTACCATATGAGCTGACTCCTGACTCTGCGTTTGGGGAGCAATTCTTTTTGTCACAGGACCATATGGGGTATTAGGAATTAAACCCAGGTTGGCTGTGTGCAATGCAAATGCCCTACATGCAGTATTATAGCTCAAACTTTTATTTTTAGTAAAGATTATTAAGACAACCACACTTTTTCATTTGCACAGTAACTGGCTGTGCTCTTAAGTGTTCATGACAGAGCTAATGGCAAAAAAAATAAGCTAGTATTTACCCCTGTCTCCACAATAGATAGTTAGGAGGGTCCACTTAGAAGTCACAGAGTTCTAGCCTGACTCTTGTGGAAAAGATTGTCGCACATGAGTTTGGTCACTGCCTCAGCCTCTTGCTGAAGAACAACAAGAAAATGGATTCCATGAAGATCATTTTATAGGACTCATCACAGAGGAAGTACTCTGCCCAGTATCACTTCTCAGAGACTTATATATAACTGTGCGTTTAGCACAGCAGAGGAGCTGAGGGTCTCAAAAGCATCTTCTGAGATTAAGTCCAGCCATGTAGATCTGTGGCATTTCTCTTTTCATCAGATACATTTGGTATAGTGCTCGGGGAAGCAGGTGTAAGCTGTCAGGTTTTAGAGCCAGTGTCCTTCTCTGTTAGTACTGTGTTGCCATTCTTTTCAGAGACATTTCCTTTGTGCTTTGCAGTTCATTGAGGAACAGTACTCTCCTGATCTAACCCACATTTTTACTCTCATTCTATTGAATGTACACTGGGCTGCTACCCAATCATCGGTGCCAGAGAAGGTCCCTTGGGACACCTGCAGGAAGGGCAAGGGAACTTCCTATCTAGTTAGTTAGCTCACTCTCATCCAGCTGAAATTTTTCTAAGTGAGGTGTCAGGCCTTAGTCTCACAATGAAACCGGGTCTTGTCTCACACTTGGAAGGTGAGGCCTCCTCCTTCTTTCCTATGTGGCATTCCCTCATTGCTTGACCTATGTCTTTTGTTCTGTCAATACCCTGACTCCCCCTCCATCCAAGTGTTTTCTTTCTGACCTGTGTCCCATTTGGGAATGTGCTGGACTAAGAGATGTTAGCTCTCCGCCAGCAGACAGCATGAAAAAGACTGGCACTTCATTGGAAGCACAATGCAAACACAGCTGGTGTTCCAGGAGCTTCATAGCACAATTCCAAATTGCTCAGGCAGAGAACAATCTCCACCTCCCTGGCAGTTACATTGCTTTCTGAACAGTTTCATCCATTTCCCAAACCCACATTTCTGTATGCACCAGATACCAACCAGAAGTGCCACTGTTCTATTCCTTCATTATAAGGCACATTACCATGTCCACATGGATTCAAATTGCAAAGTTGTTCCTAGACACTATGGCATTCTGTTCCCACTAGAAGGGCAATAAATTCTGAGTACTTTCTCTTGTTAAAGCCGTACTATACCACAAGTGTTCTTTAGCAAAGTTTTGTTTTGTTTTTAATTCTTAGAGTGTTTAAAAGAAAATATAGAGAGGCTGGAGCCATATAGTATGGTGGGGAGTGTGCTTGCCTTACATGTGGCCAACTCGGGTTTGATCCCCAGCATCCCATGTGGTCCCCAAGCCTACCAAAAGGGAATCCTGAGCACAGAGCCAGAATTAAGTTCTGTGTACTGCCACATGTGACTGCATAAAAAAAAAGAAAAGGTAGATTTATTTGTTTATTTTTTCAAATAGATTAAATAAAAAATATGGAAGTTCATTTACAAGCCAGAAAGATGGTATTGCTTATGAAAATAAGACTTCTCTAGCTCTAACCATCTGGTACCAGTTTTTTTAAGTATAATTTTTTTACTTCAGTGGAACTAGTAACTTTATAAGAGTAAAAAATGGAACATATGCATATATATTCAGATACATAATATTTTAAATGTTTATTAAGTATGATGCTAGCTGTCTTAATCATTGATAAAGATTTTAATTCTGGTCACAAACTGAAAGCTCTTTTTTTGGTTTTTGGTTTTTTGGTGATACTCGGGTTACTCTTGGCTATGCACTCAGAAATCGCTCCTGGCTTGGGGAGGGACCATAAGGGGTGCGAGGGGATCGACCCCTCAAGTAATTTTTTTGTGAATTGTACAAAGGTGGACAATCTGTTCGTTTTTGTGGCTGTCTGAAACTCAGTGCACACTGTTAGTCTGCTAGTCAGACTGATTGTCTTCTTAAATCAAATTCTCAAGAACTTTATCCCAGCCAAAGACCACAAGAATATTGACAGGAAAAAAAAAAGAGAAGACTGTGAGATCCTAAGAGAATCTTAGTAGAGAAAAGAAAGTGAATGAGGAGATGAGATGAATATGGCTTTTTTTTTTTTGTATTGACCTTTTCTTGGTATTGAACTTAACTTGGAAAACTGGGAAAGATGCCTCCAGAGCAAGCAGCAAAGACAAGTGCCCAGTTCTCCAAGAGGCCCTCTGGGCAGTGCCACTGTCTGGGTGTATATAGAGGAAGCAAGCATAGTTCACTCACACAGAGTAATGCCCAGTAGAAAAGCTTTCCAGCCATTGCTTTCCCTACATAAGAACCAGTTGATCCCCCCATCACCAAAGGAATTGGTTGCAGGGGTCCTCAAACTTTTTAAACAGGGGGCTAGTTCACTGTCCTTCAGACCATTGGAGGGTCTGACTATAGTAAAAACAAAACTTATGAATGAATTCTTATGTACACTGCATAATCTTATTTTGCAATGAAGAAACAAAACAGATACAAGTTTGAGGACCACTGGTAGAGGTTTAACATGACCATCAAGTAATCTGCCAGTTTCACAAAAATCACATATAGTGGGTAGGTAAATAGAAGAGCAGCCAGAGTGAGGTAAAGAATCAAATGCCTCAGGGACCTGTCTAATGAGAGTGCCCCACACTGGCTCATTCCCATAGACCCAGCCAGGAAATAAGTACGTTGCCAACACATGATCAGACTCACTAACCAAGTCCTCCTTCTTCTTTGGCCAACAGGACCACAGAGAGATGCACAGGCAGCTCGGGAATTTATTCTGAAGATGTTCGTGGACCTGAATCCAGATAGTGACAAAATTATCTACTCCCACTTCACATGCGCCACCGATACCGAGAACATCCGCTTTGTCTTTGCTGCTGTCAAGGACACCATCCTACAGTTGAACCTGAAGGAGTACAATTTAGTCTAACTGTGCCTCCTCTGTGCTGCCCACTCTGCCCTGCTGGGCCACTGAAGTTATACAGAGAGACTGGATTTCTGTGGAAAACAATTTGCATAATACTAATTTATTGCCGTCCTGAACTACTCTGTAAGCGTATCTGCAGAGTTTGTAGTAAATATTATGATTCTATTTAAACTCTTCAGAGGAAAAACAGGATGCTGAAGTACAGATCCCAGCACATTTCCTCTCTCTAGCTCGCTCACTCTTTCTCTCTTTCTTTCTCTCAAAGGGAAATCCTTGTGACTCAAATGTATATTAAATTCTCAGTCATGCACTCACAAGATAAGAATTTCTCCTTCTTCTCTCTCTCTCTCTCTCTCTCACTCTCTCACTCTCTCCCTCTCCTCTCTCCTCTCTCCTCTCTCAGCAAAGCTGATTACCACTTTATTTGACTCTACTCTGATTTTTTTTTTCCACAATACAAGGGCCTCTGCCCTAGTTCTTGGTCAAATTTTTCTCTCGAATGATACATTCAAGACAATGTCATTCGATCTAAGCCATCAATTTCAGTTTTATTCAACCATCTGTAGTTCTTGACAAAGAAGGAGAAGTTTTCATACTAGCGTTTTCAATATATTGCTCTAGATGCATACCCAGTTTTTCTGGAATATGTCAATCTTCTATCTTTCCCCACTTTGGGCTGGGAAGGTTTTATCTCCATCTAAGAGTTATATGTCATTTCTTCGGGATTTTGACTTTCAGCCATAACTTAGTTGCTCAGAGAAATGGGCAGAAGTCAGAAGTCCAGGCCAAGACATGGGGGTCCTTGCTATGTGCCATTGTCCTCCCTCCATTTTTGCCTAATTCCTTCTTGTCTTTTTCTTACTGTCTCTTCTTTCAATTACAGATGCCAAAAAATAAATGCCAAGAGACACTACATTATTTCAATGGCTGCTACCTACCCACTCTCTCTTCATAGGTGGTTCTTTTTGCCCCCCTCAATTAGAAATGTTCTTTCTTTCTTTCTTTTTTTTTCTTTTTTCTTTTTATTTGGTTTTGGTTTTTGGGCCACACTCCGTGACGCTCGGGTTACTCCTGGCTCTGCACTCAGAAATTCGCTCCTGGCTTGGGGGACCATATGGGACGTCGAGGGATCGAACCGCGTCCTAGGTCAGCTGAATGCAAAGCAAATGCCCTATTGCTGCGCCACCTCTCTGGCCCCTCCTTTTTTTCTTATTAGCCCTTGGGCCACAATTTTTAAAAGACTTTGATCATGTTTGTAAGTTGCCAAAACTGGCTTTTTGTTTAAAAAAATACATTGGTTTTTTTTTTTTTTAAATCTCATGCTAAAAGCCAATATCTTACAATGACAAAGTTAGATTGTGAAGCCAGAAATCATTGGTTGAGAATAAATTTGAAAACCCCAATTGCCAAACGGTTGTTGACCATAGATTTGATTCTCATGGTCCATTTTTTTTCTTTTCTTAGCAGATTTTTTATGTCCATTGTTTATGTCCATGTCGAGAGTCCAAATGGGCAATTCTGGGCCATACAATGTGAAATCTGCTTTTCAGTTTTTGTCTAAAGCCAGTTTTCTCTCTCTTTCTCTCTCTCTCTCTTTCTCTCTCTCTCTGTGCTGTAAGGTGATTTAGGTTTGACAAAAATCATTATTAAATCATATTCTGATATCTTTTGTTATAATAGTTATAACTAGTTCACCACCCTTGAAATCTTCTTACACTGAAAACTGGTTAAGTTAACTTAGCAAGATTTGTGAATTTCAAAGTATCCTCTCAGTGTTCTTTCTATAAAACATGTATTTATGTAACAGAACATACTAAAAGAGATGTTTGGAATTATTTACTTGCAGTTTTTCACCTAATGCCAAAAAAATACAGTACATGTAGTGACAGGTTTCTGTCAAGTATTTTGGGGTGAAATATGATTTAAGTCAATAAATCCATGACTGTTTTCTAACTTCCCAGATGTGCTGGTAAGTTAGAATCTAAGATGTTGGTCTCATTTTAAGTACAGCACTCTTTGGCACAAGTCTAAACTTCCATATGAATCACTTTTTTGGAACAACAAAGGAGGGAGAAAATTAATGGCTTAATAGATATGAACCAGAATTACTTAGTAGTAATGGAATGTTCTCATTCTGTACTTTCCCAGTCTCAAACAACACAGATTCATTTTTCTTCTTGCTTAGAAAGCACCTGTAATTTAAGAAACAGACTTCTTGCAGGCATAGTGCAATTATGAATGCTCTAATCATTGTACATACATCTCTCTCTTGGTATTGCCGCATCCATACTGGCTTTGTAATCATTAATTTTGGGGCAGATTGAATGTGCTATATTGATATATATCTATGTAATTGTATGTCTCATAGCTAATTCACATTTTGAATAATGTTATTTTATTTACTTTTTTTAAGAGAGGAGAATGTAAATTTGTCAGTTTATTTCTGACTAGGGTTTTTTTTTCCACTTAGAAAAACAACAACAACAAAACCGTACTAATGTACAGAGCGGTACTAGCATTGTGCTGTAAAAATCATTTGCACATTCCTGAATAGAGGTATACTAATTATAAGACCCAAAGGTAATTTCATAGCAAAATACATACAATCAGTTGGAGCTTTTATACAAACATGGAAACCAACTTTGTAGAACTTTTGCCATTTGAGCTAGGATTGGAATATGAGCTTTTATACAATTCATATTCTTATTTGGCAAATGCAGTTTAGTATTACCTCTCTGGTGGCCTTTATTAGAAAGGCAGTTTTAGAAACTATGATTATCCACTAAGAAAAAGTTTTAACAGCTAGAGACCACTGCATGCCTGGAAGAGCGATCTAAAATTTGGTGCAGCAGCGGGGGGGAGGGGGGGAAATAAAATTTGAAGGTCTACAGTGTGTATAAAGATAACCTCATTACAAACTCATTAAATGTTACAGTTTTAGGGAATCAAGATATTCTATTTAATAGAGCTATAGTAGATGTAGTTGATTAAAACCTGATTTCAAAGCTCAAGGAAGCTGAGTTAAACAGGGAAAGATTCTATTTGTCTTTATGAAGTTGAGAAGGAAATTGCTATGCAGAAATGAAGTGTGTGGCTTCTCTGTTGCTCAAAGGGTGCATGACAAGATCCCTTCTCTTGAGAATGGAAAATATTGATCACCCTAGCTGCAGTGATGCCTAGAATCCTAATTGTATCCACACTAGTCAATCAAAGCTAAAGATTTTCTTTTCTTTTGTTTTTTGTTTGTTTCTTTGGGGTTTTACTGAAGGGGCAAAGGGTGGGAAGGGATCTTTTCAGTTTTGTATAATAACAGTTTACTCATACTTTTTTGTGATTGCAAGCGTTAGAAGTGTTTGCCACTGGGCTCGTATTGTTGATATTATAGGTGATGGAGACCAGTGGTGAGTTTCATGGTGACTGGGCATGTCTTATTCAAACACACTCAATATCTCACTCACACACACACAACACAACACAAAACACAGACATGTCTTCAGCATACAAAGGCGAGTGACCACCCCTTGCACCCTCCCTCCCAGAACACATTGCAGTGTGCCAGTTTACAGACGATCTCCCCTGGCTCGGGACACAGCAGTCTGGACCCATGCACAGAGAATTCCTTATTTGTAAATTGGGGGTTTGTACTATGCCTTACAGAGCTTACATTTAGAAGTTTGTGCCTCATATCTGAAACAAAGGGAAATCACTCACCTGTTCGAAAGGAAATGAAGCCCCTTACAGTTTTGGGTTTTTGTTTTGTTGACATTTCCATAGAGCTCTGTTTAAATGTCCTGAAGAGATGGAGGGGGTAGAAGTCATAGGCATGTGCAGCTGGCATGTACAGCTGATATCTATAAAGGTATTTGAAAAACACCTGAAACTTGTCTTTTTTGTGTATATTATAACTAGCAGGCCTAATGTTTAAAAAAAAAAGGTGATTCAACTAAAGGGCAGTTTACTTTTTGTACTTCAGACTATTTTGATTGTCAAGGTGTACGAACTGTAATTTTAACATTTCTACTGCCACATGATTGTAAACTAGTTGTCATAAGATAGAATTGATGAAAAGCTATTTATGCTCGATTTGGGTCAAAATGACTTACTTGCAAAAAATAATGGGAAGAAAGGGCTGCATAATGAGATACTGCAAGATTCAGAAATTGGTTGGAAATAACCTTTAAATTACCCCTCAATTTCCCTTTGTTTTCAGTTTCAAAAAGAACAAATAAAACATAGCAGAATGTTAACCCATATAAAAATAAAGTGTACCCAAATATTGTAGTGTATATTGCTGCTCTTCTTAAAATTAAATAAGGGTTTAAAACCACTTAATTGGTTATTGACAACATCTCAATTGATACAAATAAGGTGTGCTTGATATCCATTGTTTTCTTCCAAAGATGCCTCTTTGGTTGGAAACACACACACACACACACACACAATTAAAACTAGTAATTCAGTGTGTTTACCTGTCTCTACATATTTCCAGCATATGTAGCATAAATAGATCTGTCCTGGTAACTATGTCTTTTGGATTTCATTCGGTTCCATAAAATTAGGAAAAGAAATGGCTTAGCTGTCTGATTAGCTAGAGGTTTTCAGAGCCAAGACACCTGCTGTTTAGTAAAACGTAGTCCAGAGTTGAAACTTGTTTTTCTCACTAAGTAGCAGAGCATTCCTGCTGTCTTCCCAACTGACAACCCTCTTTGAGTAATACTTTTGCCTCGAACATTACCTATTCACCTGGCACATAGTAGGTGCTCAACTATTGATTTCCTTCACTATACCTGCATCAATTGTGTGTGTTCCCATATGATTTGAATCCAATAGTAAATGACATGTGTACGCTATATATAAAAAAAGTCTATTGGGTAAAATTGGATGTATCTTGCTTGCATAAAGAAATTCTGATTCTCAAATTAGCCCATGGTAGAAAGAGACAATATAACGGGAAAGAAGATACTCTTTAGTAGAATATTATAAAATTGAGGGAAAATAAGATGGAAATTCCTATGTAACTTTGTAGGTCACTTGGACTGAACCATGGTTTGGGTGGATTTCTTTTGAAAGAACTCAATGCAGCTGCTTGCTGGATTCCTCACCTGTCACCCATTGGAAACCCTTATTAGACCTATATGTATTTAGGGAGTTTTGTCAGAAAACATTTTTAACTTGCAGTATTTAAAAAAAAATCATATTTACTGTTCTTAAAATGTCATTCAAATGCATGTATTGTCTATTGTTGGGGACGGGAACTAGTTTTGCAAAAAAACAAAAAACAAAAAAAAACATCTAATGTTGTATAATAATGCCCCAATGATCTTGCTGGTTAAAAATACAGTATTTTTGGCCATAATTTTGTTATTTATTCTTGAGTTTTGCTTTACTTGAAGTCCCTGAGTTTCTCTCAGAATGTTTTTCATTATAAAAGGTATTAGAATAATGTTTTCTTTCCTTAAAGTACTTTATACTGCACATGTATATTCCCAAGTAGGTAAGTTTCTAAATAGTCCAAAATATTTTCCATACTGTAAACCAGACAGTCCTGTCTGCAATGAATAATAATAGCATTTATGAACTGAGCTTTTTGTTTTAGTCCTACTTTAGTGTTATTAACAGTGAAAAATAGGCAGTCTTAAGACTCAAGAAAGGTCGTTCTATAGAGGCAGTGGCAGAGATCAGGCCTGGCTTTGAGTTCCATGTCCCCATTACAGTCATTGGGTCAATGGGTCCACATCACACAAGAAACGGGCTTGGGACAGCTGTCTCTTCTTTTTTGTTTTGTTTTTGATAATATCTTTATTTAAACACCGTGATTACAAACATGACTATAGTTAGATTTTAGTCACAAAAAGAACACCCCCCCTTCACCAGTGCAACATTCCCACCACCAATGCCTCCCATCTCCCTCCTCCCACAACCCTTGCCTGAATTGAGACAGGCATTCTACTTTTTTCACTTTTTTTTTGTTTTATTTTTGTTTGTTTTTTGGGCCACACCCAGCGGTGCTCAGGGGTTACTCCTGGCTGTCTGCTCAGAAATAGCTCCTGGCAGGCACAGGGTACCATATGGGACACGAGGATTCAAACCAACCACCTTTGGTCCTGGATTGGCTGCTTGCAAGGCAAACGCCACTGTGCTATCTCTCCAGGCCCTTTTTTTCACTTATTAAGATTGTCATGATAGTTGTTAGTGTAGTTATTTTCCTAACTAACTTTTAGAAACACTTTGAAGCTTGGGGCAGGAGAGATAGCACAGTGGTAGAGTGTTGCCTTGCACACAGCCAATTCAGAATGGAAGGTGGTTCGAATCCTGGCATCTCATATGTTCCCCCCGAGCCTGCCAGGAGCAATTTCTGAGCACAGAGCCAGTCTGAGCGCCACCGGGTGTGATCCAGAAAAACAAAAACAAGGCACTTTGAAGCTTTGGGAGTCAGTCAATTAAAAATTAACTTTGTTGTAGGATAGGGCTGAGGCAGTATACAGAGCCAATATACTCCTGACCTATGAAGCTCAGGGAGCCCACCTGGATGTGCTTAGGAACCATATGTGAAGTGAACTGGAAAGCCATGTCCAAGGCAAGCAACTTGCCTACTATACTTACTTCAGATATTTCTCCCCACCCCCAAGCAACTTTTATTTAACAGTCATACAAATTGGAGTTGATGGTGGCAGTGATTTTTTTTAAAATATTGGCACTTACTGTAGAAACTTAAAACTCCTAATGAAAAAATCTTTTCTACCAGTCTTTCCAATTGTCAATTGGAAACCCTTATTAGACCTATGTATTTAGGGAGTTTTGTCAGAAACTTTATATAAACAACCCATTTATTTCCGGGAGGTCAAACCAGTGGTGCTGAGAATTACTCTTGGCTTAGCATTCAAGGGTCATTCCAGACAGGGCTAGTGAACCATATACAGTCTGGGGTTTAACTCATGCAAAGGAAGCACCCTCCCTGTGGTACTATCTCCAGCTCTTTAAGAAAAAACTTTTTCCAAATTAATGTTGCATATAGATGCTCTAGAGAAAAAAGTTAATTTTTATTTAAGCCTTTAGTTCTGGGCTATCATAATAGGGCAGTGTTACAGAAGCCATCCTACTGGCAGCCCTCTACTGGCAGCTCCTCTTCCTGTATCTTGCACATAAGTGTTTGAGGTGACTAGGAATGTCGGAAACAGGCCAGTTTCCATAGCTGAAATGGTCCCATTTTCAGGAATTATCAATTCCCAGAGCTGCTCTGCTAGGTAGCTGATGATGCGCAGTGCCCAGCATTCATTTCTGCCTCTACCCGTACTCAGCCACTCTGAGATGTATATCTACTGCATCATCTTGTGTATTGTCTATTCATAGGAAGTACTGGAATATGTTCAGGGGGTCGAGCGAAAGATGTTTTGTTTTGAGCTATACCTGGCAATGTTCAGAGATTACTGCACTCATATTACTCCTGGCAGACTCAGAGAACCGTATGGGATGTCAAGGATTAAACCCAGATCGGCTGCATACAAAGCCACTGTTCTGTGGCTCGAATCCCATGAAGCCAAAGATGTTCACCTATTATCTAGTTTTACAGAATGTTCCTGCCTGTTTACATATTCCCTGACCTTTCTAGAAGCACTATAAAATGTAGTTATGTATTTCTTGAGTCCACTACAAAGCACACTAGAGAATGGGTTTATGTGCATAGCCCATCTGTGTGATCCTTTGCACCCTCTTTACCATATGCCAATAGCAGAGTCATCCTGCTGCACTTGTTAGAAGTGTTTGCTTTCTGCTTATGTAAAGACACTAGTATGGTCTGAAGCCTGCTAGGCTGAGTCCTTTATTTTTCCACACACACCCCTGTGTGATTACTAAGAAATCAATTAAACACAACAGGGAGCTTCAGAACTGGGTGAACAGGCACACCAGTGGTTCCTTCAACATGTAGTGCCATTTCTGCTTTGAATTATCCACTGTCTTGCTTTTTCTCTTTTGTTCTATTCTCAGCCATTAACATTCTCTTGGACTAGTCCATATTTAAAGTCCTTGCTGGAATTTTCGTCAAGGATGGAGAGCTGTGAGAGGGTTTCTAGGGGTTGATTTCCATTTAGCTCTTCATTGCCTGTTTGTTTTGTTTTGTTTTGTTTCTGTGGCTAATTGAACATGTAGATACAGCTGTCAAAACCAAATATAGTCAAATCATCTTAGAGGAGCCCCACTGGCTTCTGCAAAGCAAAACTTTAGTTCTAAAATGTAGATTTCTTTATGTAGTAAAGGAACATTATTTCATCTTCTAGATAGTAACAGCTATCTATTTAAAAGTCCATAGCCAGGGAAAGGGCAGTGGCACAAGAGGTAGGGCATTTATTTGCCTTGCACATGCTAACCTAGGACAGATTGAGATTCGATCCCCCAGCGTCCCATATGGTCCCACAAGTCAGGAGCGATTTCTGAGTGCATAGCCAAGAGTAACCCGAGTTACCCTGAGTCACCAGGTGTGGCCCAAAAACCAAAAAAATAAATAAAAAGCCTCTAGCCAATATTCTTTGGTTTTGGTTTTTTTGGGTCACACCCAGCAACGCTCATGAGTTACTGTATTTTCCGGCGTATAAGACGACTTTTGAAACAAAAAAAAGTCAACTGAAAATCGGGGGTCGTCTATATCCCAAAAAAATGTTTCAATATGCCGCTAAATGAAAATTGTCTGAATATTGCCACAAAACGAATTTTCCAATTCAATCCTGCACCAATCACTGCAAGGCTGCTCAGACCGCCTCTCTAACTCAGCCAATCCAAGCAGGCTTTTTATGCATGCAAATTAGACAATGTTCTGGACCCAAATCTACACTGTAAAAAGTCTGCTCAGATTGGCCAGAGTCAGAGAGGATGTCTATTACAGTATAACCTTTGAACCTTTGCTTGTTGTCATTGGCTCACTGTGGTACATGAGCACAGGAACACATACAGCACAGGAACGTTCTGTCTGATACAGCGAATATAGGCCTAAACCTATGTTTTAACTGCAAAATTAGGGGGTCGTCTTATACTCCCGGTCGTCTTATATGCCGGAAAAAAACGGTACTCCTGGCCCTACGCTCAGAAATCGCGCCTGGCAGACTCAACCATATGGGATGCTGGGATTCAAACCATCGTACTTCTGCATGCAAGGCAAACGCCCTACCTCCAAGCTATCTCTCCGGTCCCTAGCCAATATTCTTAATGGTGAAAAACAAAACATTTCCACTGAAGTCAGGCACAAGGCAAGAATGTCACTGACTCCACTCTTAGTCACCATAATATTATAAGTGCTGGCAACAGCAATCAGGCAAATGAAGGAAATCTAAGAAATACAAATTATGAAAGAGAAGTATCCAAAAACATCTCAAGTACTTAGGAATCAACAAAAGAAGTGAGAGACCTATACCATAAAAACTTCAAAAACATTTGAGAAATTGAAGATGACCTAAGAAAATCAAAGAAAACAATCCATGCTCATAGATCAGCCAAATCAATATTTCCAAAATGACCATGTTACTTAACTTCTCTATAAATACAATACCTATCCAAATTCAGGCAACATTTTCAAGGACTTAGAACAGTCAATTATAAAGTTTTTATGGAACCATAAAAGACCTCAGACAGCCAAAATCATACTGAAAAACAAATTGGAAGGTGTCTCTTCACCTAATTTGAAGCTGTACTGAAAAGCTATAGTGATCAAAACAGCATGCCATTTGAACAAAGACAGATTTTCAGGCTAATGGGAGAATAGAATATTCAGTGACAACTGCCCAACTATATCATCAACTAATTTTTGACAAAGGAGTAGAGAACATGAAATAGAAAAAAAAAGACAGCTTCTTCAACAAATGCTGTTGTAACAATTGGATAACTGCCTTAATAAATTAAAGATGGATCCAGGGTGGCTAGAGTGATGGCACAGTATGTAGGGCATTCATGCATCTAACGTGGGTGTAATCCCTAATATCCCATATGGTCCTCTGAGCCTGCCAGCAGCAATTTCTGAGTGCATAGCCAGGAGTAACCCTTGAGTGCCATCGGGTGTGGCACAAGACAAAAACACCAACAACCAAAAGAATGATCCATATCTCACATCTTACACAGAAGTCAAATCAAAGTGCATCAAGTTTGAGTTCAGTTCTGAATCTATAAAGTATGCTGAGGAAAACTAACACATACAACGAAGCCTTCTATGATATGATGCCAATGGCAAAGGCAACAGAATCAGACCTGAACAAAATGGGACTACATTAAACTAAAAAGTTCTGAATAGTAAAAGATACATGGGCTAAAACTAATAGATAGCTAACTGGGAGAAAATACTTACACTCAATACATCAGATAAAGGGCTGATATCTAGGATATACAAAGTATTCACAAAGATTAACCCACAAAAATCTAAAAATATATCACAAAATGTAGAGAGAAAATGATGAAATACCTCTCTAAGGAAGACCAATAGATGGTCAACAGGTACATAAAAATGCTCATATTATTTATTATTAGGTAAATCCAAATCAAGATAGCAATGAGATATCCTCTTATATCAGTGAGGATGGCACATAGCAAAAATATTGGGAACAATTTGTATTGACAGGAATGTAGTGAAAAAGGAACTCTCATCCACTGCTGTTGGGACTGTGGTCTGGTTCAACTCCTATGGAAAACACTATGGAGGGTTCTCAGTAGACTCAGAATTGAGATATGACCCAAAAATTTCACTTTTGGATATTTCCAGAACAGAAAATATTTATTCAAAAGTATGTGTGCACACCACTATTCATCACAGCACTTGGTACAATGGTTAAAAGTTGGGACCAAACTAGATGTCCAACACAGATGAATGGATCATATCATTTATATGTGTTATTTAGAATACCTGCATGGAGAAATGCAATGGTTTAAATGGGGTTGTCTTGAACACTCCTGGCTCCAAAGTATAGTGAGTAGAAGGAAAGAAACTGAGTGGAGAGGGAAAAGACAGATGTAAGACAGATGAAAAGACAGGGGTTCGGATCAAGGGGACTAACAGGCATTGGTGGTATTAAGGAAGGGCAGAACTAAGTATCCAAACCACAGAGTCAGACGTGAAATCATAAGACCTACACTTCAGCGACAAAACTCATAAGAGTGCCCGTTATGTGAGACTGAGGTGTAAGGAAGGTATAGGTTGGACTCTGGGAACATTGGTGAAGGGAGATTGACATTGGTGGTGACAATTGGTGCTGAACTATTATCTAAAACTTAACTATGAATACATTTGTAAATCACTATGCTTTTAAAATGTATGCAGAGGAATTACTAATCAATTATAAATCATATTATAGTTTATGTGGACATTGTATCTTTTTTGTGGGGGTCACACCCTGCTGTGCTCAGGAGTTACTCCTCATTCAGAAATCGCTCCTGGCAGGCTCCGGGAACAGTATGAGATGCTGGGATTCGAACCACCATCCATCTGCATCCAAGGCAAATGTTCTACCTCCAAGCTACTTCTCTAGCCCCATAGACATTGTATTTTTTTTATAAAATATAACATTTATATTGATGTATGGAATTTACAACAATCTGGTATTCTCTTTTTAAAAATTTTTTTATAAATAATTGAATTAAATAACCATGTTGTTCATGATTGAGTTTCAGTTATACAATGTACAACACACTTCACCAGTGTACATTTCCAGACACCAATGTCACCAGTTTCCCTCTCCCCCTCCCGCTCCTCTGCCTGCCTCTGTGGCAGAGCTCTCTCTCTCTCTCCTATCTCTCTCGCCTTCTTTCTCTCTCCCTCTATCTCTCTTTTCCTTTTAGACACTAGTTTGCAATATTGCTACTAAAGGGATATCATCATATTGCTTTATCTCCTTTCAGCACTCAATTCTTGTCCAGGGTGATCATTTTCAGCTCTCATTATCATAGTGGTCTCTTCTCTACCCTAACTGCACTCCCCATTATTTGTGGCAAGCTTCCTACAGTGGACTGGTCCTCCTGGCCTTTATCTCTATTGTCTTTGGATATTAATACTCTACTTTCTCTTTTTATTTCCTACAAATAAATGTAATCATTCTATGTCTACTCTCCCTGTGACTTATTTCACTCAGCATAATACTCTCCATATTCATTAATGTATTAGCAAATAGTATGACTTCATATATCCCAACATCTGCATAGTATTCCATGGTGTAGATAAACTATTGTTTAAATAATTGTTTCTTTATCTACTTAACTGTTCTCAAGTACTTGGATTGTTTTCAAATTCTGCCTATTATGAGTAGTACTGCAATGAACAAAGGAATGCAGAGGGCTTTATTGCATTTGTGATTTTGGGTGCCTAGGGAATATTCCTAGAAGTGTATTGTAGGTCATATGGGAGCTCAACTTTTAGTTTTTTGAGAAATATCCATATTTTTTTCAAGAAGGCTGGACCCATCTACAGAGAATAAGAGTCTACCTGCAGTAAATAACAGTCCCTTTCTCTTCGCATCTGTGCTAGCACTGGTTGTTCTTTTCTTTTTGATGTGTGCCAGTCTCTGGTGTGTGATGCTGTTCTTATTGTTGTTTTGATTTGCATCTCCCTGATGATTAATCTTTTTATTTAAAAATGTAATTTTCTTAAAAAATTTTGGCATTGGAGTGATAATAAAGCAAGTAGGGCAGTTGCCTTGCATGCAGCTAACCTAGGTTCTGTCTTGGTACCCCAAATGCTTCCCCCCTCAAGCCTTCCAGGAGTGATCCCTGAGTACATAGCTAGGAATAATCCCTGAGACCCTCTGAATGTGGCCAAAAAATTAAATAAATGCATATATATTTATATGAATATAATTTAGGAGCATAAGGAGTTCTGAAAAGATGATTTTCCTCAAAAATGTTATATATAAATCTTTATTTAAGCACCACGATTACAAGCATGTTTGTAGTTGGGTTTCAGTCATAAACAGAATACCTCCCTTCACTAGTGCAACAATCCCACCACCAATGCCCCCAGCCTCCCCTGCCCCTGCCTGTGTTGGCAACAGACATTATACTTCTCTCATTCTTTAACGTTGTCATGCTAGCATCTCTGCCTGTTTTTGATATCAAGGTGATGTTAGCTTCATAGAAACTATTTGGAAGTGTTCCTGTTTCTTCAATTTTATGAAAGTCCCTTAAAAGGATTGGTAGAAGTTTCTCTTGAGTTTGAAAGAATTCATTAGTGAACCTATCTGGGCCTGGACTTTTGTTTTTGAGATTTTTTATCATTATTTTAATTTCCTCAATAGTGATTGGGCTGTTTAGATATGCTACCTCATCCTTATTTAACTATGGAAGGTTATAAGAGTCCAAGAATTTGTCCATTTCTGCCAGGTTCTCATGTTTTGTGGCATAGAGTTTCTCAAAGTAGTCTGACTACACTTTGAAACTTTTTAATATCTGTGATCTCCCCCATTTTATTTCTAAGCCATTTTATCAAGTTTCTCTCTCAATTTCTTTGTGAGTTTTGCCAGTGGT
This sequence comes from Suncus etruscus, assembly GCF_024139225.1. Classification (NCBI taxonomy): domain Eukaryota; kingdom Metazoa; phylum Chordata; class Mammalia; order Eulipotyphla; family Soricidae; genus Suncus; species Suncus etruscus. The sequence goes on from NC_064850.1 coordinate 76,724,251, forward strand.
TTATCAATTTTGTTTATTTTTTTCAAAAAACCAATTTTTGCTTTCCTTGATCTTTTGAATTGTTTTCTAGATTTTCCACTTCATTGATTTCTGCTCTAAGCTTTGTTATTTCCTTCTTCCTACATATTTTTGGTTCCATTTGTTGATAATTTTCTAATTGTATAAGCTGATTTTATTAAGCTATTCCATGTAGGCCCCTTCTTCCTTCCTGATGTGTGCTTGCAAAGCTATAAATTTTCCCCTCAGTACTGCTTTAGCTGTGTCCCATAAATTCTGATCATTTGTGTCTTTATTATAATTTGTTTCCAAGAATGTTTTGATTTCCTCTTTAATTTTATCTCTGACTCACTGGTTGTTCAGTAGTAAGGTGTTTAATTTTTAGGTGTTAAAGTTTTTCTTCTATGTCCCTTTGTATTTTTTGTTTTTGTTTATTTTTTGGGGGGGTTGGTTTTGGGGCCACACCCGGCAGTGCTCACAAGGAATTGCAACGTGTTTATGAATTTATTGTCAGTTGCTTGCAGGGTGCTGGTTTAACAATAGCTACAGGAAAAAAATACTGACTTTACTTTCATTTCAATACTTGGGCTTTGTATTAGAGCATACTTGCATCCCAAAAGATTTCTATTTATCAGAAAACTCTAAGGACTCTTAATGACTTTCAAAAACTCTTAGGTGATATAAACTGGATCTGTCCTTCCCTTGGGATTTCAAACTCAGAATTCAGCAACTTATTTAGTAACTTAGAAGGAAATCTGGATTTAAATAGCCCCTGGTGTTTAACACAAAATGCCCAACAGGAATTAGTTGTGTGTGTGTGTGTGTGTGTGTGTGTGTGTGTGTGTGTTTATGGACTGACTCCAAAAGTCCTATTTTTCCAGGTTCATACCTGAAAAAAAAGGTGTGTCTTTTAATTTTTGCTACCCTTCCCCTACAGGTGCTATTGCTCAGCTCTCTGAGCATCAAAAACGGGTTTACTTACACTACAAAGCACCCTTGTACATTTGTGCCCTATTTACAATTGATCTCTGCACTTATCAGGCAAGGATCAGAACAATTTCTTTGTTAAATTTTGATCCTGAAATAATGGTGCTGCCAATTCCAAAACAGGAAATAGAATGTATATTATGTCTCGATGAGCCCCTTCAATGAGCACTAATCTGATTTTTCAGGAGAAGTTTCCTCTCATTCTGCTGGAAAGGCCTGGAACTTCTTTCAGATGACACATTTTGTGATCTCATCTATTATTTTCTCTTCTCATATTCTTGATGCACCCATGGTTTACATTGATGAGTTATCATTGGGAAAAGGCGGCATTACTGGCCTCTTTCTTCCTTTCTTTTTTCTTTCTTTCTCTCTTGTCTTTCTCTCTTCTTTCTTTCTTTCTTTCTTTCTTTCTTCCTTCCTTTCTCTTTCTATTGGTTTTTGGGCCATACCCAGTGATGTTCAGGGGTTACTCCTGACTATGTGCTCAAAAAGTACTCCTGGCTTGGGAGAACCATATGGAACTCTGGGGGGTCAAACTGTGCTCTGTCCTAGGTTAGCTAAATGCAAGTCAAACACCCTACTGCTTGTGCCACTCCTCTGGCCCCTACTGGCCTTTTTCTTTTTGCCTTTTTTCTTTTTTGGGGGGTCACACCCAGCAGCACTCAGGAGTTACTCCTGGCTCTACACTCAGAAATCACTCCTGGCAGGCTCGGGGGACCATATAGGATGCTGGGATTCGAACCACCATCCTTCTGCATGCAAGGCAAACACCCTACCTTTATGCTATCTCTCCGGCCCTACTGGTCCTTTTCTGACCACAATAGGGCATACTAATTTCACGTCTGCTCAACCAGTGGAACTTGCTATTATAAATTATTTATTATAAAATGTTTCAGAGCCATGCAACATAGTAAGCTTAGTAAGCATAGTAGGATTGTTCCCAGGCATTAAAAATGCCTCTTTAAATGCTCATAACCAAGTTGTTCAAGATTTGCTGCAGCAATTACAAGCCCTGATGGAAAACAGTTCTGAGCCAATATTTATCACTCACATAAGAGCCCACTCTGGCCTCTATGACTGATGGATGTAGAAAATGAAACTTATGATCATTTGGTCATGCCAATATTTAATTCGTCTTCAGAAGAACATGTAGCACTTCATACAAATGCCTGTTATTTGCATGTCAACTATCATATGCCATGGAAGCAAATCAAATAGTCGATACATATACCATTTGAATAAAATGGTATACTCTTGAATAATGGTTTACCCTTAACTAATAAAATGGTGTAACGAATAAAAGAACACATGTAGCTGGAACCAATTCCCGAAAGTTACGCACTAATAAATTCTGGTAAATGGATATTACACATTTTGACTTTTTCCAAAGAAACCTTATCTTCATGTGGTGGTAGATACATATTCCCATTTTATATGGAGAGTTCTGATGACTTTAGAATGAGCTAAAACAGTTTTCACCTTCATGCTTTTCTAGTATGGGCATCCTCCAATACATAAAGACAGAAAATGGCTCAGCCTACATCAGTAAAACTTCAATCATTTTGTAAGAATTGTCAAATCAAACATATCACTGGCATCCCACATAATCTTCAAGGACAAGCCATAGTTGAAAGAGCTCACTGAACTCTCAAATATCAACTATTAAAATATAGAAAAAGAGGCATGCCACCCACAGACATTTTATTCTTAACATTATTTTCACTAAACTTCTTAAATTTTCCCCAAGGAGAAAAACACATTAACGAATATGTTCAGGTGCAAAAAAAAAAAATTAATGCCGCTCATACGCAAACTTTTAGGAGAACTCAGCCCACCAGATGTATCCTCAGATTTCCCCCACTCCCCCAACCCCCGCGTGGATGGTTGAGGACTTTTCGAAGAGATGCTTGGCATTACATTTTTCGGTCATTATTTGGCTTCTCTCCTTTTTAAATCTCAGGCAAAATTGTGACCTCTATCAAATAATGTGGCTTAGACATTCCAGCACCAAAGATTACTAAGAGAACCCTTTTCCTGCATAATATTTAGAACCTATAAGTTAAGACAATGCTTTTTCTCTTTTTTTCAAATATGTCCTTTGTTTCTGCAGTTTCTGGTGATCAAGTGCAAAGCTAGAGAGCAGACTCCTGGGCTATTGACTCCCCTTAGAAAAAGGGAACCACACCTAACTACAATTTAGGGTAATTGGCTCCTTTCTTTACTTGACCTATAAAACAATAGAGTCCAGCCCAGTGGAGATCAAGTTCCTAGATATTTCCTACTTCCTTCTAATCCTGATTTTGCATTTGAAGTAAGCTTGCAAAGAGTTGCCTTGAGTTGTGACCTTCTCCTTTGTAACTTAGACTTTTTACAGTCACACCCATAGCTTAGGTATTGTTACTGTTGTACCTTGCTTTGTTTTTTTGTTTGTTTTTGTTTTTTTTTGTGTTTTTTTTGTTGTTGTTTTTGGGCCACACCCGGCAGTGCTCAGGGGTTACTCCTGGCTATCTGCTCAGAAATAGCTCCTGGCAGGCACGGGGGACCATATGGGACACCGGGATTCGAACCGACCACCTTTGGTCCTGGATCGGCTGCTTGCAAGGCAAACGCCACTGTGCTATCTCTCCGGGCCCTGTACCTTGCTTTGTGATTATAATTATTCTTCACCTATGGCTAATTTTACCCCTATAAATCTCCCTGCTCAAAAAAATTAAACTTGTCACACTCCTGCCAGAAAACATGTTGACCCCACATACTCTGTGTGGTTTCATTATTTTGTATTTCATATTTCGCTGTCCGTGCAACCCACTCTCCCTAAAGTGGATTCACCGAAATCTCACTGATGGCTGTAGGACAGAAGCTGCCTACAGCAGATTAATTCACCTATTTGGGTAAAAATGGATAATGAATGAATTGCTGGTAATCTCCTTATTCTGTGAATTGAATATGCTTATGTTTCTATAAATGGCATTTCTGCCAAAGACTTTGAATCCCACTATGCCTTGTTAGAAGTAGGATTCTCAGAAATGAAAACTCTGGTACAGTTGCATGATAAGAGATTGAATCTTCCCTCAGAACCAACAGATTTTTTTTTTCAAAAAATGTGGGCAGGAGGGCTGGAGAGATAGCATGGAGATAGGGTGTTTGCCTTGCATTAGAAGAATGGTGGTTCGAATCCCAGCATCCCATATGGTTCCTCCAAGCCTGCAGGAACGATTTCTGAGCACAGAGCCAGGAATAACCCCTGAGCACTGCCAGGTGTGACCCAAAAAATGTGTACAAGAAACAAACTTTGATCTCCAAAGGTAATGGTAATAAGCTGACACCACACTATGAGACTGAGACACCACACTATGAGACTGAGACTATTGGGATTGGAAATGATCAGTTCCAAAATCATGATGCTGTAAATTAGGGAATTAGTCCTGCTCTCACCAGACTTCATAATTTAGGAAACAGTCGATACATGAATTTACTTTACAATGACTGTATAATATTACCAGTTTGACTCTTTACTTTTACCAGAACCATTACAAGATGGTTATTAACGTGTCAAATCCATTGGGACATAAAGGCAAGATGGCAGAAGAGTTGGTAAGATTATAAAAACCTCATGGGCAGGATAGCACAGGTATATCAACCTAAAAGACTATAAGATGACCACTGATAAAGTAATAATTAGTTTGAGACAGTCAACAGTGAACTACTTCTATTCTGATGGAGGGTCTTCATCAGGACTTGAACAAAGCTGATATACAGAATAGACATATAGAGGAAAATAGAGATCATCTTGTTGACTCAAAAGCTGTAAAACAGGGGCCAGAGAGATAGCATGGAGGTAAGGCGTTTGCCTTTCATGCAGAAGGTTATTGGTTCAAATCCTGGCATCCCATATGGTCCCCCATACCTGCCAGGAGCGATTTCTGAGACTGGAGTCAGGAATAAACCCTGAGCACTGCCGGGTGTGACCCAAAAACCAAAAAAAAAGAAAAGAAAAGAAAAGAAAAAAAAAGCTGTAAAACAACTTCAACTTTAGCAGGGACTCAATGGATCTATTATTGCTACACTTTCCCAAGGACAGCTTAAATCTACAATTCAATGCCTCATCTGCCACGAAAAATCTCAGACAACAGAGATCTTTACTCATTTATCCTTTCCCTTGACATCTACAGATAAATACAGGTTGTAAGATTGCCTTAAAGTGTTTTTAAAGAAGAACTAAAGGACAATAATAGGATTTATTGTAGCCCTGTGACACACAGCAGGATTTTTTTTATTTTTTTAGTTTTTGGTTTTTGGGTCACATCTGGCGGCACTCAGGGGTTAATCCTGTCCCCACGCTCAGAAATCGTTCCTGGCAGGCTCGGGGGACCATATGGTATGCCAGGATTCGAGCCACTGTCCTTCTGCATGCAAGGCAAATGCCCCACCTCCATGGTATCCTGCCCCACAGCAGAATTTCTTAAAAAGGACAGAAATTTGTAAACTACCACCTCTGGTCTTAATACATTTGAAACTCTTCTTCTACGATGTCAAGATGAAAAACTACATATCTATGTGAACTTTCCTTTAGAAAACCTTGATCTATCACAGTATACTATGGACTCTAAGCAACCATGAATAATACACATTATTCTGTTTTGAACCATTGTGGTGAAATGGAAAAGGGCCATTGCACAGACTATTGTAATCAAGGAATTTCAGAAATAGCTAACTCATGTGTAAAATCTTCAGCAGCCTCTATTTTTTAATATTTCAAAGAAACTTGCTTTAAATATAGCTATTTAAATTAGAGATATCTATAATAATGCTCTAATGTTTTACCAACATAAAAATAGGTGCAGGATGCAGTCTCCCACAATAGTGCTTATTATTAGAATGTTTCAGTATTTTAATTTCTATTCTATTATGTTTATAATACTCTTTAATGCTTCTGTTAATAGTGATCCATGGATATATACTTGGGATAACCTAGTTTCACATTATAGTGATATTTTCTATTGGTCTCCTAATACAGTGTTCATGGTGCTTAACAAATATTTTAAATCATTCATTTTCCATTTGCTTTTACCTGCTTATATTTTCTAATGTCTCTCTCCACAGAACTTCTTGGATAGACCCTTTTTACAGTTGCTCATCACCATATCACTTAGTGTTCTAGTCTTAAATATTATGATTGTTTTAAAAATGTTCTCAGCATGTTCTAAACCATGAAGCCTTTTTTCAGCAAAGTTCTCCTCTGTCAATGTCAATTACTTCAAGGAAGTGGAAAACTTTTCACTTGACATGTGGGCTTTATAATTTGAAGCTCTTTGACCCATTCTACCTAGGTCAATTTTTCCATGGATTGATCCTTTGGTCTGTATGTATGTGTGTGTGTGTGTGTGTGTGTGAGTGTTGGCCACCTTTAACTTTAATGTTCATCTGTATTATACATAATGTCTGTTTATATTGTATTTAGCCCTTCTTGTATATGGCCATTTCTTTTCCCCTGGGAAGGAGATGATGCCACAACTACTGCAGCGGTTGTACTGGTGATTATGGTACTGCTCCAGTATGTTTGAAGGATCTATATAAATCAGCCCAGCTCTACTTGCTGCTGACAGCCCACTGCATGGAAAGCGGGATTTGGACAGCACCATTGGTAAGTGAACTGCTCATGGTCTTCAGTGGCTCGTCCTACAAGAAGGTTTCCTGCTCTATGTCATCACTGGCTGCTGCTGTTGTCGAAGTCACTCAAGTCTTTGAATTACGTGTCATCCTCAAAGAAAAAGGCAGACACACGGACTGTTGCTGATGTGTTCTTGGAATGTCTAACACTTCATTTCACCATGGGCTGTTGCTCACAACTGGTTTCTGCTATCGAGAGATTTTTGAATCTAGGATATTTCCTTATCTGTGAATGCTGAGTCATTTTTTCAGACTCCCAAGACTGAGACAGTTGGGATTCAGAATTTATCTACTCTCCTCAGATTATTTCAAAAGACAGAGAATATGTATACCCTCTTTGTACACTTCTTAAGTGTATCTCTTTAAGATGTATATGCTATGTGGTGTATTATGCTTTACCTTTTTTATTTAGATTTGCTAGTAGAAATTCTTAGAAGAAAGTAGAGATAGTACTCATGAAGTCTTTGTGCTTTTGATATAACTATGACAGGAATTGTTAATTTATTTATCTTTCCCCTAGCCCCCAATAATATCCTATGACACAATTCCTCTTGTATAGACTCATTAAAATTGGAAAATATTAGAAAGATAAGTTATTATCCATTAGATATGAGGACTCAATAATTTCTTTCTACAGGGGGTCCTCCACCCTTAACATTTGCCTTGGTGACTTGACTTGTGCATCAAACATATACCTCTGAACCATGGGTTCAGCATGGTTCTCTGCATGTGTGCCAGGAACTACCAGTACAGACTCTGGATCTACATCTGGCCACAGATTAGTCTCTCCTCTCAATATCTAGAAAAGATCTGGAGCTTGGAGTCTCTCCCAAACCTGAAGAGGGATGGAATAGACCCCCTTCTAACAGGACACTCCTACAGGGGATGAGATCCCCAAGGCCAAATTTCAGCTAATCATTATTTAATCTCCAAGTGTTGGATTTTCTCCGTAGCTTCTTTTTAGTTAATCTTGATTTCTGTTGCATAGCGATCTGATAGGGTGCTTCTAATAATCCTTATACTTGTGACTTTGTGCAAGTTAAATTTATATTCTAAGGCATGGTCTATTCTGGAGAATATTCCATGTGCACTTAAGAAGAATGTGTATTCTGCTTTTGGGAGTGGAGGGCCCTATATAAGTCCATTAGTCCTAGTTCTTCTAGTTTCTCATTTAGGGCTCTTATGTTTTTAATAGTTTTCTGCCTGATAGATCTGTCCAGTGGTGATAGCAGGGTATTGAAATCTCCTATTACTATTACATTTCCTTCCATATGTTTCTTCAGTTTTATGAGAAGATGCCTTAGATATTTTGCTGGCTCTGCATTTGGTGCATAAATGTTGACCAGACTTAGTACTTCTTGGTCTAGTGTTCCCCTGATCAGTAAGTAGTGACCCTCTTTGTCTCTCATCACTTTCTTGAGGTTGAATGCAATTTGGTCTGATATAAGAATGGCTATCCCCACTTTTTTTGTTCTCCATTGGCTTGAATAATTGATTTCCATTCTTTTATTCTAAACCTGTGTCTATCTTGTACTTTTAGGTGTGTCTCTTGTAGGTAGCAAAAATCCGGTTTTTATTTTCTGATCCAACTCTCTAATATGTTGTCTTTTAATGGGAAAGTTAAGTACACTGACATTTAAGGAGATTATTGACAGAAAGAGCTGTTGTGAAATTGTATTGTGTAGGGCAGTTGTTGTTACAACTGGGTGTTTGGATTGTGTGATTCATCTCTGAGTAGATCATTTAGAATAGGTTTTGTTTGCGTAAATAATGCAAATTCTTTTTTGTCTGATAATGTTTTTAGTCCTCCTTCCTATATGAATGAGAATTTTGCTGGGTAGTGGACTCTAGGTTGGAAGTTTCTTTCATTCAGTCATATAAATATGTCATTCCACTGTCTTCTTGCTTGAATTCTTTCAAATGGGAGATCAGGTTTGATTCTTGTGTTCCTTCCTTTGTACTTGAGGTTCTTTTTCCTTCCTTATTTTAATAAGTTCATCTTTCTTCGTTTTTTTTGTTTGTTTGTTTTTGTTTTTGTTTTTTTGGTTTGGTTTTTTGAGTTTTTTTTTTTGCTTTGTTTTGTTTTGTTTTGACATTTGGATTACTCTATGTCTTGGTGTTGGTTTATTAGGGTCTCTTTTACTAAGGACTCTTTTCACCTCTTGGATTTGCACCGGAGCCTCTTTTTAGACGGGGGTGGGAAAGTTATCTGCTATTATTTCTCTCACCACTTGTTCTTCCCCTTTCCCTATTTCCTTCGCTTCTGCTATTCCTACAATCCGTGGATTATTTCTTTTGTCTTTGTTCATTAAATACCTAACATTGAGGGAGGGACTTCAGAGCATAAAAACCGGCTAACCTTTGCAAAAGCTGGCTCCCTGTGTGTGACACCAAGCGGGGAAAATCCGCGAAAGTACACCGGCCCAGTGGGGCTCAGCTGTGAAAGACTGTGAGTGTGACCTGTCTATGTCTGTCTACTGTCCTCTTGCGTGAAACTCTTGCGAGTGGGGCAAAAAGAGCCTCCAGAAACCTCGCTCGCCCAGACGCCATTTTCAGGGAGGGACTTCAGAGCATAAAAACCGGCTAACCTTTGCAAAAGCTGGCTCCCTGTGTGTGACACCAGGCGGGGAAAATCCGCAAAAGTACACCGGCCCAGTGGGGCTCAGCTGTGAAAGACTGTGAGTGTGACCTGTCTATGTCTGTCTACTGTCCTCTTGCGTGAAACTCTTGCGAGTGGGGCAAAAAGAGGCCGTGCACTCTTTCTAAGGAAAGAACTCCATTGCAACAAGAAGGAAAAATCACACTAAGAACGGCGCTATATCACAGAAGCAAACATTTCTCTCTGGACTGTCTTCTCTGTTGCATGCTCGGGCCTAAGATTTGACCCAGTGTGAGGCTTCATCCACGGAGGACTCCCCTCCCTTAGAGGCAAGTCAGCCCATCCAGAAAGGGAGGAGCCAGAGGAGTGTGCTGCCTACATCATATAGACAATGAATACCACTACAACACGTAGAAAAACCCACAATACAAGTGTGACAATGGGGAAACAACGCAGGCCAGCATCAGACATAGAGAATGAAGATGACAATTCTGAGGACCAGATAATGACTGAACAACTAATCAACCTCTCAGATAAGGACTTTAGACTAGCAATATGGAAGGTGCTCAACAGACTCCAAGAAACCATGGATCGAGTTGAACAGAACACTAATAAGAACCAAGAAAATATGAAGGCAGAAATGACAAAACTCCAAACTGAAATAACATGTCAACTAACAGGACTGAAAAAGTCAGTAAACGAAGTGAATGACAAAATGGATAAGCTCTGGGACAGGGTATCAGAAGCTGAGAATAGACTTGGTGCTGTGGAAGATGAGATACATAACAATTCCATACAGCAGGAGAGATTGGACAAAAAACTTAAAGCAAATGAGAAGACAATGGAAAAATTAGTCAAAGAATGGGAACAGACGAAAATAGAAGTCTATGATAAGATCAACAGAAACAACTTAAGAATCATTGGAGTCCCAGAGACCCAGGAAGAAAATTTCCAGGAAGAATCAATGGTCAAGAACATCATTAAAGAGAAACTTCCAGAGCTAAAGAATATATGTGATTAAATCCTGCATGCCCGAAGAGTACCAACCAAAAGAGACCCCAGAAAAACCACCCCAAGACACATCCTAGTCACAATGACAAATCCCACAGATAGAGACAGAATTCTGAAAACAGCAAGATCAAAAGGGGAAATCATGTTCAAGCAAGCTTCCCTGAGATTTACAGCAGACCTGTCACCAGAAACGCTCAATGCCAGAAAGCAGTGGTGGGATATTGTGACAAGACTGAATGAAATGAATGCTTCACCCAGAATACTATACCCAGCAAAACTCACTTTCCGGTTTGATGGAAGAATACATGGTTTCACAGACAAAAAACAGCTCAGAAACTTCACAGACACAAAACCAGTCTTAAGAGAAAACTGAAAGACCTAATCTAAGACAAGACTACCCAAAAGACACACCAAATTTTGAAATAAAGATGGCGTTAAATCCCAGGACAATTCTTTCTCTCAACGTCAATGGACTAAATGCACCAGTTAAGAGACACAGAGTGGCTAAATGGATCAAAAAACTCAATCCAACCTTCTGCTGCCTACAAGAAACGCACCTGAATAGTCAGAACAAACATAGACTCAAAATAAAAGGCTGGAGAAAAGTTATCCAAGCAAACAACACCCATAAAAAAGCTGGAGTGGCCATACTAATATCAGATAATGCAAACTTTATACTCAGGAAGGTTGTAAGGGACAAAGATGGACATTTTATATTAATCAAGGGGTACGTAGAGCAGGAAGAATTCACTCTCCTAAACATATATGCACCGAATGAGGGGCCAGCAAAATATTTAATACAACTGTTGACAAATCTGAAAAATAATATCAACAACAACACAATAATTGTGGGGGACCTTAACACGGCTTTGTCAACACTGGACAGGTCAACCAGACTGAAACCCAACAAGAATATACTAGACCTGAGGAGAGAAATGGAAGAAAGAGGCCTAGTGGATATATATAGGACACTCCATCCCCAGAAACCTGGATACACATTCTTCTCCAATGTACATGGGACATTCTCCAGGATAGACTACATGCTGGCACATAAAACATACCTCCATAAGATCAAGAGGATAGAAATTTTGCAGACTACCTTCGCTGACCACAAGGCTCTGAAATTATTTGTGAACTCAGAAGAAACACTTTAACACCTGGAAGTTAAACAGCCTCATGCTCAATAACCAGTGGGTCTGAGATGAAATCAAGGAGGAAATAAAAAGGTTCCTGGAAACAAATGACAATAAAGACACAAACTCTCAGAACTTATGGGACACAGCAAAAGCAGTACTGAGAGGAAAATTTATAGCTTTGCAAGCACACATCAGGAAGGAAGAAGGAGCTTACCTGAGTAGCTTAATGACCTATACAAAGAAAACTATAAAACTCTGCTCCAAGAAATAAGAGAGGACACACGGAAATGGAAACGCATACCCTGCTCATGGATTGGCAGGATTAACATCATCAAAATGTCAATACTCCCCAAGGCATTATACAGATTTAATGCCATCCCTCTAAAGATACCCATGACATTCTTCAAAGAAGTGGATCAGACACTTTTGAAATTCATTTGGAACAATAAACACCCTCGAATAGCTAAAGCAATCATTGGGAAAAAGAATATGGGAGGAATTACTTTTCCCAACTTTAAACTGTACTACAAAGCAACAATTATCAAAACAGCATGGTATTGGAATAAGGATAGGTCCTCAGATCAGTGGAATAGGCTTGAATACTCAGAAAATGTTCCCCAGAGATACAACCATCTAATTTTTGATAAAGGAGCAGGAAATCCTAAATGGAGCAGGGAAAGCCTCTTCAACAAGTGGTGTTGGCACAATTGGATAGCCACTTGCAAAAAATTGAACTTAGACCCCCAGCTAACATCATGTACGAAGGTAAAATCCAAATGGATTAAAGACCTCGATATCAGCCCCAAAACCATAAGATATATAGAACAGCACATAGGCAAAACACTACAGGACATTACAGGCATCTTCAAGGAGGAAACTGCACTCTCCAAGCAAGTGAAAGCAGAGATTAACAGATGGGAATATATTAAGCTTCTGCACCTCAAAGGAAATAGTGCCCAGGATACAAGAGCCACCCACTGAGTGGGAGAAACTATTCACCCAATACCCATCAGATAAGGGGCTAATCTCCAAAATATACAAGGCACTGACAGAACTTTACAAGAAAAAAACATCTAACCCCATCAAAAAATGGGGAGAAGAAATGAACAGACACTTTGACAAAGAAGAAATATGCATGGCCAAAAGACACATGAAAAAATGTTCCACATCACTAATCATCAGGGAGATGCAAATCAAAACAACGATGAGATACCACCTCACACCCCAGAGAATGGCACACATCACAAAGAATGAGAATAAACAGTGTTGGCGGGGATGTGGAGAGAAAGGAACTCTTATCCACTGCTGGTGGGAATGCTGTCTAGTTCAACCTTTATGGAAAGCGATATGGAGATTCCTCCAAAAACTGGAAATCGAGCTCCCATACGATCCAGCTATACCACTCCTAGGAATATACCCTAGGAACACAAAAATACAATACAAAAACCCCTTCCTTACACCTATATTCATTGCAGCTCTATTTACCATAGCAAGACTCTGGAAACAACCAAGATGCCCTTCAACAGACGAATGGCTAAAGAAACTGTGGTACATATACACAATGGAATATTATGCAGCTGTCAGGAGAGATGAAGTCATGAAATTTTCCTATACATGGATGTACATGGAATCTATTATGCTGAGTGAAATAAGTCAGAGAGAGAGAGAAAAACGCAGAATGGTCTCACTCATCTATGGGTTTTAAGAAAAATGAAAGACACCCTTGTAATAATAATTTTCAGACACAAAAGAGAAAAGAGCTGGAAGTTCCAGCTCACCTCAGGAAGCTCACCACAAAGAGTGATGAGTTTAGTTAGAGAAATAACTACATTTTGAACTGTCCTAATATTGAGAATGTATGAGGGAAATGTAGAGCCTGTTTAGGGTACAGGCGGGGGTTGGGGGGGAGGAGGGAGATTTGGGACTTGGGTGATGGGAATGTTGCACTGGTGATGGGTGGTGTTCCTTTTATGACTGAAACCCAAACACAATCATGTATGTAATCAAGGTGTTTAAATAAAAAAAATTAAAAAAAAATAAATAAATACCTAACATTTTCTTCCCATGCTTTACCTATAATTTCCTTATTGGCTTCTTTGTCATTTTCTGTTTTTAGTTTTTCTTCAAGTTCTTCTATGCGATTCTCCAACTGTGTAATTCTGCTATTATGGCTTGATAAGATGTTTTTTATTTCCTTTAATTCCATTTGGATTTTCATATGAAAATCCATATGGATTTTCTCATCTGTAAAAATTCTTCTTTGAGTTGGTTGATTTGTTCATCTATTTCTTGAACTCACTGGCTAGTGATTCCTTTATTTCTGTTGCCATGGTTTTCATTGCCACTTTTAGGTCCTCTTCTGTTGGGCGCTTTCATTTTGGTGGACTTGGAAACTTTCTAGGATTACTCTCTATATCCCCTGTTACTAGTGTCTTCCTTAGTTTATCCATATTTCTTTGCATTTGATGGGTTGGCTTGGAGTGTTCTGCCTTTGGATCTCAGACCTCCTTTGTCACATGGGTCTGGGTCCCTTCTCTGGAGTGTGGCCTAGGCAGGTAATGGCAGAGAGCCGTCAGTCGAGTCTGGCTCAGGATTCCCCTCTAAACTTGTCAGAAGGTGTAGGTCACCTCTGTGTGCCCCCTTCCCCAATTGTGGTAATCTATTTTTAAAAATATCTTTATTTAAGCACCATGATTACAAACATGTTTGCAGTTGGGTTTTAGTTATAAACACCTCCTTCACCAGTGTAATATTCCCACCACCAATGGCCTCCGATCTCCTTCCTCCCCCACCCCTTGCCTGTGATTTTATGGAGCTATGTTTTATGGGCCAGCATGTAGTCTATCCTGGAGAATGACTCATGTGTATTGGAGAAGAGTGTGTATCTAGTTTTCTGAGGATAGAGTGCTCTATATACATATTATATATATATAAATTTACTATGCCACTTTCTTTCATTTCTCCTTTCAAAGCTAGTATATTTTTGTTGAGTTTCAGCCTGATTGACCTATCAAGGTGTAACAGGGACGTGTTAAGGTCTCTCACTGTCATAATAGCTGTTAATATAGTTATTTCTCTAACTGCACTCCACTCACCTCTTTGTGATAAGCTTCATATTGTGTATATGTACCACAGTTTCTTTAGCTATTCATCTGTTGAAGGGCATCTTGGTTGGTTCCAGATTCTGGCTATTGTAAATAGTGCTGCAAAGAATATAGGTGTGAGGAAGGCATTTTTGTACTGTGTTTTTATGTTTCTAGGCTTTATCACTAGGAGTTGTATAGCTGGATCATAAGGAAGCTCAATTTTCAGTTTTTTTTTGTTTTTTTTTTTTTTTTAGGAATCTCCATATTGTTTTCTATAAGGGCTGGACTAGACAACATTCCCACCAGCATAAAATGAGAGTTCCTTTCTCCCCACATCCCCGCCAGCACTGATTGATCTTGTACTTTGTGGTCTCTGTGGCATGAGATGGTGCCTCATTGTTGTTTTGATTTGCATCTCCCTGATGATTAGTCATGTGGAGCAATTTTTTCATGTGTCTTTTGGCCATTTGCATTATTTCTTTGAGGCATTGTCTGTTCACTTAAAAGCTGCTTATCAGGGCCAGAGTGATAGCACAGTGGTAGGGCATTTGCCTTGCACGTGGCTGATCTAGGAAGGACCTTGGCTTGATTCCCCAGCATCCCATATAGTCCCCTGAGCCAGGAGCAATTTCTGAGAACATAGCTGGGAGTAACCCCTGAGCCTCACAGGGTATGGCCTAAAAAAGAGGGGAGAAAAGTTGTTTATCATGATTTATTTATATATCCCCTAATTTTAGTTTTTCATTACTTAATCTTCTAACAGAAGCTTTAATGAAATTAGACTTTAAATTTAAATATGTATGCATCTTTGTATTGGTATATTTGTATAAATGTCCATGATGTTCAGTTATTGTGTTTATAAAATAAAGACAATAATTTGTTGGAAAATAAGAGAGAGAAGGTAAGATAAAGAATAACCCGTTGCCATCACCATAAATATATTCCTGACTCTTTCTCTGACTTTGGCTTTATTCTTTATATACCATGCAGGTCATATCCAGCTTGGCAAGTTGATATTTGAGTTGCATATTTAAATATAGTTTTATTAAATATTTACAACAATAGTCCAGCTCTCTTTTCTGTGAAATATCAAAATTTTTGAAAGAAGTTGATTAGACTGAGATATTTTTCTCAAGACAATGTTGTTGCTGGTGGCAGTTAGAATTGTCCTGAAAGAAGGTCCTTAATTTTCAAATCAAGATGACTGATTTTAAGAGGTAAACAGAATAATTATGCTCCCAAAAGGAGACTATTTGTTTTACTGGCCATTTGAGTTCATTTTATTATCTACGTGACATGAAGAAAGGAGTTAAGAGAGCTACTTAGTTTAGTTAGAAGCAAGGCTGTGGAGCAGTGGAGCAATGAGTCAATAAGAAAAAACAGTGCATGCTTAATTTATTTGGAGTTTCATCATTGCTCAAATGTCCTAATAGTTAAAGAATGTGCTTCACATAGTTTACTTCCTACATAATTTTCTTTTCTCAAAACACATTTATCTCTTGGAGAATTAACGACTTCCAGATTCTACTTCTGGAAAGTTTGGAACTATTTACCCACCATGACTCCATCTGTAGAAGATTCCAACTGAGGCACTAGCCTAACTCTCAATGTTCTGAAACTTTACCCAGTGACCTTAATCCCTCCAGTTAACGACCTGGAACACTGGTGAGATGGGTCTGAACCAGGAGGCGCTCTGCAAAATAATCACACATATTTAGTAAAAGAAAAAACTTTTAAAAATTTCCCCACGTGACAATGTGGGGCACAGAGATTCGAGCCGATGACCTCCTGCATGAAAGGCAGACACCTTGCCTCCATGTGATCTCTCAGGCCCCTTCTTTTCCCTCTTCATGGGCTCTGCCATGATGCCTTTCTCAAGACCACGACATTTTTTGTTTGTTTGTTTTGTTCTGTTTTTGGGGTGCTTAGCGTTATTGTTGGAACTCTTAATAGATATTTGACACTTCATTTCGTAGGGGTGGACTGTTTCACCTTCTTTTTCTCCTTCGTCTCTCAAACCGATGGCGAGAGCCTCTAAAAGAATTCTGCTTATTCCCGGCGTATTAGACTTTTACCCTAGTTTATTATTTTTCTCCTCTTCAAACAAAACCACATAACTTGAACTAGCTAGTCCTGCCCCCCAATTAGAGGGGGAAATAAAGGAGGCATCAGGACCAAACAGGTGTAAGACTAAGAAGTAATAGGATAGGTACAGAGGGGATCGCATATTCTAGCAGCCCTGGGGGTGAGGGAAGAGGATATGGAAGGTAGGACAAAAACGGAGGAGTAGGGAAGACAAACTGGTGATGGGAATCCCCCCTGATTTTATGTAAATATGTACCTAAAATATTATTGTCAACAATATGTAAGCCACTATGATCAAAATAAAAATTATGTTAAAAAAATTTCCCCACGTTACCCTACTCCAGTCAGCAGACCACCCTCCAAACAGCCACTCAAAAAAGCTCCAAAACGAAAGAGACCCCTCTTCTTCTGTCCTTTTTCTATGGTTAAACGTCACACCTAGAAGGTGGAACCATCTGGTTTCATTACCAATCTCAGATGCTGCATTCATAGAATAACATCCAGTGAGAAACCATGTGGGCATTGATTGACATAGAGAGAGACAAATCCTGTAATCCCACATGATGTGATGTGATGAATTTGGGCCAGCCACCAGCTATGAATTGGTTTAGTAAAACTATGAAAGGGGAGATGGAAGGTGGTACTTGAGAGAAGATTACAGATTATTTTTTTAAACCTTATTTATTGATTGGTTTTGGGGCCACACTCAGTGGTGCTCAGGGGTCATTTCTGGCCCTGAACTTAGAAATCACCCCCCCCAGCAGGTTTGGGGATCATATGGGATGCAGAAATTGAACTGGGTCTCTCTCTTCCAGGTCGGCCACATGCTAGGCAAATACTCTACCACTGTTCTGTCTTTCTGACCCCTCAAGATCATTTCTAATTGTGACTCTTCAGCTTGAAAGAAAATCTAGCTAAAATAATATCAAGGTTGAAATTTAATAGAAGACAAGTACAAATAATAAGAGAGTGCTGATGCCTCTGATTAGAATCATCCTAGTTAAAAAGGTTCTGATTTTTGTAGAGCAGTTGCTTGAGTAATGCCTTTGAACTCCTGGCTCTGCACTCAGAAGTCACTCCTAGTAGGCTCGGGGACCATATGGGATGCTGGGATTTAAACCAGCATCCGTCCTGTGTTTCCACGTGCAAGGCAAACACCTTACCGCTGCTCTTTCACTCTGGCTCAGCCCAGTTTGGATGATTATACATGTGGAGTTAGTATGTTATTCCTGTGTTAGCCAAGTCTTTGTCATGGGCACTTAAATATCCTCTCATATTCCAAATAAGTACCTGTTATGTCCATGGGTATGCCTGAACAGTCTGAGTCTTAGTAGGAATGTTTTGTGGGATGTCCCATTGAGGGTTGTTTTCTGCCTTATGACTTGAGCCCTGACTCTTGAGTCAGTGCATTCACAGATTACACAACCAAGTGAAATAAACAAAACACATGTATTTAAATAGTATGCCAATAGAGAGAGAGGACTATGACATGACAATAGGTATAATAAAGGAACTGGGAATACATGAGAAGGGAAGGCACAGCAGACTCAAAATTAGAGATCTGCGGTGAAAGAAAGGAGTTCACTTGGAAATACATGGTTAGAAACAATACTCAGGAAAAAGGGACTACCTCAAGCAAAGATCCTTTGACAAAGGATAATGATGAGAATGAGAAACATAAAGAATGTTAGTACAACAGGTATGCAAACAGTTGGAGACTCTGCTTCCATGTAACTTTGTCTCTTAAGAAGTCATTGAAGGGGCCAGAACAATAATACAGTTGGTAAGGTGCTTGTTTTGCGTGTGGCCTACCCATATTCAATGCCTATGGTTCTGTGAACTCTCTAGGAGCAATTTGAGTATGCAGAGCTAGGGATAACCCCTTAGAACCACTGGGTATGGCAAAAGCAAACACGTAAACAAACAAAAAAAAACTTCAGTTGGGTAGAGAAGAGGAATTCCATAATATGTCCTGAACATTTTTTACTAGTTATTTGAAATAAGGCAGGTTTTTAAGAGCTACCAAATTGATGTTAGGTCAACAAGCCTACTAGGAGGTTATTTTGACAATGAAAGTAAGAAATATTAGTATCTTGAACCAGAGCAGTAATGATAGAGATGGCTATGCATTAGACAAATATCATGTAAAAACATGATGGCATGATGGTGGAATTAATTTATTTATTGTGGGAGAGTGATGATTTAAGGACCATTGTACAAAAGAAGGAGACTGGATTTAGTACCTGTTGACTTTCATCCACCCATATAGCATATTAGACAGCTAAATACGAGTCTGAAGTTGAGCTCAAAAGATTAATTAAAACAAATTATAACCATTGGCAAAGAGATGGCAATTAAGAGACTTGAGAGAAGAGACTAAGAATAAACTTCCAAGTTATCTGCATTTAATGGTTTAATGAAATTGAAGGAATTAATAATACTGAAATGCAAAAATAGGCTGGGGTCTGAAGAATCTTTCTGAATTTAGTGATCACTATTGAGCTACAGCTACAGCTAGAGCTACAGCTGTTGAGCTGTTAGAGATTTGAGACTATGAGAAGCCACAATGAAGGAAGATAAGAACTAGGGAAAGTGATGTATAAAAATAAAGAATGATGGGGCTGGAGAGATAGCACAGCGGTGTTTGCCTTGCAAGCAGCCGACCCAGAACGTAAGGTGGTTGGTATGGTCCCCCGTGCCTGCCAGGAGCTATTTCTGAGCAGATAGCCAGGAGTAACCCCTGAGAGCCGCCGAGTATGGCCCAAAAACCAAAAAAATAAAATAAAATAAAGAATGACAATTCTTTTGAGTGAGAGTTTTAAAGCAAAATATAAAAAAAAAAATAAGAGATAGGTGGAGACTGGAGTATTAGGGGTTAAATCTGAATTGAATCGAAGTTCTTAGATACATTTGTATTTAAAGTAATGGTATTTTTTGATGATTTGTCTTTCTTATTGTTATAAAATATTTCTTTTTATATTTGACACTTTTCCTGAAATCTACTTTTAAAATTTTCTAATTGTTTTATTTGTTCAGCACCATACTTTCTTTAATAAACATAAGAATAACTTGTTATAAAATTAGTCAATCAATATTAACAAAATACTACAATGAATTGGAAAACCTTACTAAATCTCACCAGTTACCTTCTAATGTCCTGAAATCTACTTATAAAACTATTTATATTGCTTTATTAATACATTATTTACTTTTTACTATTTATTGTGGTTTTAGATTTCATATAAAAATTGAGCAGAAGGGGCTAGAGAGATAGCATGGAGGCTCGAATCCCGGCAAACCATATGGTCCCCTGAGCCTGCCAGGAGCGATTTCTGAGCATAGAGCCAGGAGTAACTCCTGAGTGCTGCCGGGTGTGACCCAAAAACCAAACAAACAAAAAAAAATTGAGCAGAAGACATAGAATTCTCATAGCTTGTCTGTCCTCCACATGTAGCCCTTCCCACTGTCAGCATCCTTTACCAGAAAATGTGCGTTTGTTATAATCAATGAAATGATGCAACACTCACAGTTCAATTTCCATCAGGGTTTACTCTCAATTTTTTTAATTCAATGTATTTTGGGAAAAGTGTAGTGACATGTAGCTGCCAGAAGAGTCTCACGTAAAAACTTGACTATCCTATAATTAAGTGTGCTCCTTCATTAAAATGACAAGTTATTCATTCCCCTTAGTTTATACTCAAGGAAACCATGAATCTTGTTTACTATCTCGTTAGGTTTGTCTTTTCTAGAATGTCATATAGCTGGAATCATATATAAATATTATGTAGCATTTACAGATTGGTTTCTTCCATTTAGTAATGTCACTGAAGATTCCTCCATATTTTTTCATGACATGGTAACATTTTTTTTTTAGTTTTGAATATATCCCATGTCTGGATGTTCCACAGTTTATTCCTTCATCCATTGAAGAACAACTCAATTCCTTTCAAGTTCTGATAATTACAGAAGAATTTTGTATAAATATCTTTACAGATTTTTATCTGAATGTGATTTTCAACTTTTTTGGGTATTTATCAAGATGTGCAGTGGGTGGTCTAATATAACAATCTGATTAGTTTTGTAAGTCTTAACAAAAATGGCCACTAGAATAACTAAAATCTTGCATTTTTATCAGCAGTAAACAAAAGTTCTTGTAGCTCCATATCCTTATCAGTATTTGATGTTGTCAGTGGTTTTGACTGTGGTCATTCTACTAAAAACGGAGTAATATTTCACTCTTGAATTTATTTGCCTTCACTTATAATTTGCATTTACTTAATGGCATAGACTATCTTATATATTATTTATTTATTTTGTGGGGGATAATGAGATGGGACCACACCTACTTTGGGACTATTCCTATCCAGGAGTGATCCTAGCAGACCAGATACCTTACTGTTGACCAAACTGCGATATGCCACATACAAATCTACCTATGTTGGACCCACTATCCCCATCTTTATTTGCTATCTGAATATATTCTGGACCTCATCCTCTTCGTGGGGATCTGTTGAAGTCTTTGGCCCATTTTTCAATTGGATTTTTTGTCTTATTCGCTTTTCAATTTAAAAATTCTCTGCATGTCTTGGATAACAGACCTTTACAATGTAAAACACTTGAAAATATTTTATACTGATTTGTGTCTATTTTTTTGTTTGTTTTGTCTTGGGGCCACACCCAGTAATGTTCAGGGGTTACTCCTGGCTATACATTCAGAAATTGCTCCTGGTTCAGGGGACCATATGGGATGCCGGGAATCGAACCCACTTCTGTCCTGGGCAGTCACATGCAAGGCAAATGCCTTACCACTGAACTATCACTCCAGCCCCCATCTCTAGTTTTTTTTTTTTAAATTCATTTTGGCATTTGAGGATGAAGCCAAACCTTTTAGAGTTTAGAGTCATACCCAGCACATTTCTTGGATGACCATGAAGTATCAGGGATTGAACCTAGGAATCCTGTATGCAAAGCCTGACTCTAGCACTTTCAGGTATTTCTGTGTGCCCAGAAGTTTTCAATTTGAATAAAGATTAACTTTTCTATTATTTCCTTCATACATACTACTTTTAATGTTATATCTAAGAGGTCATCATCATATAAAAGTTCCTATACAAAATTTTTTCTATATTATCTACTATGACATATATATAATATATATAACATATATAACATATACTATAAAATTCATAGAAGATAATATTTGCACAGAAATAACAAGTATTTCTTAATATAATTGATAAATAATTATTCAAATTCATGGTATTGAGCTAACTTTTCTGCCAGTCAAATGTGTCCCTCAGTCCACACTGGATTGGTTAGCTGCTGACTTCTTCAAATCATGTAAGAATAAAGAAAGTTTTAAGTCAACAATGCCCAGAATGAAACCAATAAATTAATAACTTACTCCAGAGTCTATTATATTATGCTAGTTCAAATCTGATGACGTCTACAGAATATAACCCATCATAAACAGTTAAATAATTTATAATGTTGTTTAAAACCATATTTACTAATTTAGTAGTCTGCAACTTTGCTATATGAATCTGTGTTTCTAGAAGTTTTTTTGGTAGAGTCTTTAGGGTTTTTGAAATAGTATCATGTCATTTTCAAACAGTGAGAACTTGACTTCTTCCTTTCCTATATGGATGGAACTTGATATCTTTTTCTTGCCCAATTGTTATGGCAAGAAATCCAGCACTATGCTGAATAGAAGTGTTGAGAGGGCAGCCTTGTCTTGTACCACATTTTAGAGGAAAGGGTTTTAATTTATCTCCATTGAGAAGAATATTTGCCATTAGCTTGCAGCAGATGGCCTTTACTATATTGAGAAAACTCCCTTCCATTCACACCTTGATGAGAGTTTCTTTTTATATCAACAATGGGTGTTGGAACTTATCAAATGCTTTCTCTGCATCTATTGATACAGCCATATGGTTTTTATTTTATTGTTGATATGGTGTATTATGTTGACTGATATATGTATGTTAAACCATCCTTGCATTCCTGGGATGAATCCTACTTGGTTGTGGTGTATAACCTTCTTGTTGAGGCATTGGATCATATCTGTCAGAGTTTTCTCCTTTTTTATATTTTATTTAAACACCTTGATTACATACATGATTGTGTTTGGGTTTCAGTCATGTAAAGAACACCACCCATCACCAGTGCAACATTCCCATCACCAATATACCAAATCTCCCTCCTCCCCACCCGACCCCCGCCTGTACTCTAGACAGGCTTTCCATTTCCCTCATACATTCTCATTATTAGGACAGTTCAAAATGTAGTTATTTCTCTAACTAAACTCATCACTCTTTGTGGTAAGCTTCCTGAGGTGAGCTGGAATTTCCAGCTCTTTTCTCTTTTGTATCTGAAAATTATTATTGCAAGAATGTCTTTCATTTTTCTTAAAACCCATAGATGAGTGAGACCATTCTGTGTCTCTCTCTCTCTCTCTCTCTCTCTCTCTCTCTCTCTCTCTCTCTGACTTATTTCACTCAGCATAATAGATTCCGTGTACATCCATGTATAGGAAAATTTCATGACTTCATCTCTCCTGACAGCTGCATAATATTCCATTGTGTATATGTACCACAGTTTTTTTAGCCATTCATCTTGGTTGTTTCCAGAGTCTTGTTATGGTAAATAGTGCTGCAATGAATATAGGTGTAAGGAAGGGGGTTTTGTATTGTATTTTTGTGTTCCTAGGGTATATTCCTAGGGGTGGTACAGCTGGATCATATGGGAGCTTGATTTCCAGTTTTTGGAGGAATCTTCATATCAATTTCCATAAAGACGTCATTCGCACCAGCAGTGGATAAGAGTTCCTTTTTCTCCACATCCCCGCCAACATTGTTGTTGTTCTCATTCTTTGTGATGTGTGCCATTCTCTGTGGTGTGAGGTGGTACCTCATAGTTGTTTTGATTTGCATCTCCCTGATGATTAGTGCTGTGGAGAATTTTTTATGTGTCTTTTGGCCATTTGTATTTCTTCTTTGTCAAAGTGTCTGTCCATTTCTTCTCCCCATTTTTTTGATGGGATTAGATGGGTTTTTTTGTAAATTTTTGTCAGTGCCTTGTATGTTTTGGAGATTAGCCCCTTATCTGATGGGTATTGGGTGAATAGTTTGTCCCACTCAGTGGGTGGCTCTTGTATCCTGGGCGCTATTTCCTTTGAGGTGCAGAAGCTTCTCAGCTTAATATATTCCAGATGGAATACAGAATGGCACACATCACAAAGATAGATGTGTAGAGTCTTTAGGGTTTTCTAAGTAGAGTATCATGTCATTTGCAAACAGTGAGAGCTTGACTTCTTCCTTTCCTATCTGGATTCCCTTGATATCTTTATCTTGTCTAATCGCTATAGCGAGTACTTCCAGTGCTATGTTGAATAGGAGTGGTGAGAGGACAGCCTTGTCTTGTGCCAGAATTTAGAGGGAAGGCTTTTAGTTTTTCTCCGTTGAGGATAATATTTGCCACTGGCTTGTGGTAGATGGCCTTAACTATATTGAGAAAGGTTCCTTCCATTCCCATCTTGTTGAGAGTTTTGATCAAGAATGGGTGTTGGACCTTATCAAATGCTTTCTCTGCATCTATTGATATGATCATGTGATTTTTATTTTTCTTGTTGTTGATGTTGTGTATTATGTTGATAGATTTATGGATGTTAAACCATATCCTTACATTCCTGGGATGAAACCTACTTGATCGTAGTGGATAATCTTCTTAATGAGGCATTGAATCCTATTTGCCAGGATTTTGTTGAGGATCTTTGCATCTGCATTCATCAGCGATATTGGTCTGTAATTTTCTTTTTTCATAGCATCTCTCTCTGGTTTAGGTATCAAGGTGATGTTGGCTTCATAAAAGCTATTTGGAAGTGTTTCCGTTTGTTCAATTTCATGAAAGAGTCTTGCCAGGATTGGTAGTAGTTCCTCTTGGAAAGTTTGAAAGAATTCTTTAGTGAATCCATCTGGGCTTGGGCAGACATTTGATTACCATTTTAATTTCATCAATAGTGATGGGGGTGTTTAGATATGCTACATCCTATTCTTTCAATCCTGGAAGATTATAAGTGTCCAAGAATGTATCCTTTTCTTCCAGGTTCTCATTTTTAATGGCGTAGTTTCTCAAAGTAGTTTCTGATTACCCTTTGAATCTCTGCCATATCAGTAGTGATCTCTCCTTTTTTCATTACTAATACGAGTTATCAAGTTTCTTTCTCTCTTTCTTTGTTAGTTTTGCCAGTAGTCTATCAATCTTGTTTATTTTTTCAAAGAACCAACTTCTGCTTTCGTTTATCTTGCAGATTGTTTTTTGGGTTTCCACTTCGTTGATTTCTGCTCTCAGCTTTGTTATTTCCTGCTGTCTCCCTATTTTTGGGTCCCTTTGTTGAGCACTTTCTAGTTCTATTAGCTGTGCCATTAAGCTACTCAGGTAAGCCCCTTCTTCCTTCCTGATGTGTGCTTGCAAAGCTATAAATTTTCCTCTCAGTACTACTTTTGTGTGTCCCATAAGTTCTGATAGTTTGTGTCTTTCTTGTCATTTGTTTCCAGGAACCTTTTGATTTCCTCCTTGATATTATCTTGGACCCACTGGTTATTGAGTATGAGGCTGTTTAACTTCCAGGTGTTAAAGTTTTTCTTCTGTGTCCCTTTGCAATTCACAAATAATTTCAGAGCCTTGTGGTCAGCGAAGGTAGCCTACAAAATTTCTATCCTCTTGATATTATGGAGGTATGTTTTATGTGCTAGCATGTAGTCTATCCTGGAGAATGTCCCATGTACATTGGAGAAGAATGTGTATCCAGGTTTCTGGGGATGGAGTGTCCTATATATATCCACTAGGCCTCTTTCTTCCATTTCTCTTTTCAGGTCTAGTATATTCTTGTTGGGTTTCAGTCTGGTTGACCTATCCAGTGTTGACAAAGCTGTGTTGAGGTCCCCCACAATTATTGTGTTGTTATTGATATTATTTTTCAGATTTGTCAACAGTTGTATTAAATATTTTGCTGGCCCCTCATTCAGTGCATATATGTTTAGGAGAGTTATTTCTTCCTGCTCTACATACCCCTTGATTAATATAAAATGTCCATCTTTGTCCTTTACAACCTTCCTGAGTATAAAGTTTGCATTATCTAATATTAGTATGGCCACTCCAGCTTTTTTATGGGTGTTGTTTGCTTGGATAATTTTTCTCCAGCCTTTTATTTTGAGTCTATGTATGTTCTGACTATTCAGGTGCATTTCTTGTAGGCAACAGAAGGTTGAATTGAGTTTTTTGATCCATTTAGCCACTCTGTGTCTCTTAACTGGTGCATTTAGTCCATTGACATTGAGAGAAAGAATTATCCTGGGATTTAATGCCATCATTACATAGAAATTTGGTGTGTCTTTTGGTTAGTCTTGTCTTAAATTAGGTCTTTCAGTTTTTCTCTTAAGACTGGTTTTGAGTCTGTAAAGTTTCTGAGCTGTTTTTTGTCTGTGAAACCATGTATTCTTCCATCAAACCGGAAAGTGAGTTTTGCTGGGTACAGTATTTTAGGTGAAGCATTCATTTCATTCATTCTTGTCACAATATCCCACCACTGCTTTCTGGCCCTGAGTGTTTCTGGTGACAGGTCTGCTGTAAATCTCAAGGATGCTTGCTTGAATGTAATTTCCCTTTTTGATCTTGCTGTTTTCAGAATTCCGTCTGTCTCTGTGGGATTCATCATTGTGACTAGGATGTGTCTTGGGGTATTTTTTCTGGGGTCTCTTTTGGTTGTTACTCTTCGAGCATGCAGGATTTGATCACATATATTCTTTAGCTCTGGAAGTTTCTCTTTAACGATGTTCTTGACCGTTGATTCTTCCTGGAAGTTTTCTTCCTGGGTCTCTGGGACTCCAATGATTCTTAAGTTGTTTCTGTTGAGCTTATCATAGACTTCTATTTTCATCTGTTCCCATTCTTTGACTAATTTTTCCATTGTCTGTTCATTTGCTTTAAGTTTTTCTCAATCTCTCCCACTGTATGGAATTGTTATTTATCTCATCTTCCACAGCACCAAGTCTATTCTCAGCTTCTGATACCCTGTCCCAGAGCTTATCCATTTTGTCATTCACTTTGTTTACTGAGTTTTTCAGGCCTGTTAGTTGACATGTTATTTCAGTTTGGAGTTTTGTGATTTCTGTCTTCATATTTTCTTGGTTCTTATTAGTGTTCTTTTCAACTCAGTCCATGGTTTCTTTGAGTTCTTTGAGCATCTTCCATATTGCTTGTCTAACGTCCTTATCTGAGAGGTTGATTAGTTGGTTGGTCATTATCTGGTCATCAGAATTGTCATCTTTATTCTCTATGTCTGATGCTGGCCTGTGTTGTTTCCCCATTGTCACTCTTGTATTGTGGGTTTTTCTACGTGTTGTGGTGGTATTCATTGGCTAAATGATGTAGGCAGCCACACTCCTCTGGCTCCACCCTTTCTTGATGGGTCGACTTGCCTCCAAGGGAGGGGAGTCCTCTGTGGATGAAGCCTCACACAGGATCAAATCTTAGGCCCGAGCACGCAGCAGAGAAGACAGTCTGGAGGGAAATGCTTGGCTTCAGTGATCCAGCACAGTTCTTAGTGTGAATTTTTTTTGTCTTGTTGCGATGGTGTTCTTTCCTTAGAAAGAGTGCAGGGCCGCATAGCGCATGGCCCTAGAATGGGCCTCTGGGAGAGCGAGTTTTCTGGAGCCTCTTTTCGGCCCACTCCCAAAAGGTTCATGCAACAGGACAGTAGACAGACACACACAGGCAGCATTCACAATTTCTCACAGTCAGGCCCATTGGGCAGGCGTAGTTTCATAGATTATCCGAGTGTGACGTCACAAACAGGGGACCTGGCTTCTGCAAAGTACTGCTTATAGCTGGTTTTCACATTATGGAGCAGTTTCTTGGTGTTCCTGCCCTAGAATTGGCCTCTGGGAGAGCGAGTTTTCTGGAGCCTCTTTTCGGCCCAGTCCCAAGAGGTTCATGTGACAGGACAGTAGGCAGGCACACACAGGCAGCACTAACAATTTTTCACAGTTGGGCCCCATTGGGCAGGTGTAGTTTTGTATCTGTCAGAATTTTGTAGAGGATCTTTGCATCTGTGTTCTTCAAGAATATTGGTGTGTAGTTTTCTTTCCTGCAACATCTCTTTCTGGTTTTGGTATCAGGGTGATTTTAGCTTCATAAAAACTGTTTGGAAGTGTTTCTGATTCTTCATTTTCATAAAACCTCCTGAAAAGTATTGGTAGTAGTTCCTCTAGAAAGGTTTGAAAGAATTCGTTAATGAATCAAAATCAATGACCTTCTTATACATCAATAATGATGGAGAAGAAATAGGCATTAAAAAACAATCCCATTCACATCAGTGTCACACAAACTCAAATATCTTCATATCTTTAACTAAAGATATGAAGGAACTATACAAAGAAAACTACAAGACTCTGGTTCAAGAAATATAAGAGGACACACGGAAATGGAAACACATACCCTGCTCATGGATTGGCAGGATCAACATCATTAAAATGGCAATACTCCCCCCAAAGAATTGTACAGATTTAAAGCAATCCTTCTAAGGATATCCATGACATTCTTCAAAGAAGTGGATCAAACACTCCTGAAATTTATCTGGAACAATAAACACCCATGAATAACTAGAGCAACCCTTTGGAAAAGGAATATGGGGGCACCACTTTCTCCAACTTTAAACTGTGTTAGAAAGCTATAAGCATTAAAATAGCATGGTATTGGAATAAGAACAGACCCTCAGATCAGTAGAATAGATGGAGATTTGAGTTAATTTTTTTGCAAGTGGCTTACCAGTTGTCCCAACACCACATGTTGGAGAAGCTTTCCTTGCTCTGTTTTGCATTTATTTTCTCTTTATTTATTGTATATCTGGGGAGCATTCTCTGAAACTCTAGTCTATTCTTCATGTATGTATGCCTTAGTTTATTCAGTTGCTATAACAAAATACCATAAACTGGGTGGCTTAAGAACATATTTCTCACCACTGATTCCTGGAGACAGAAGAGTTTAAGATAAGGCACCAAACAATTTTATTTCTGGCACCTCACTTACAATCAACTCTATTTTTAGTATGTCCTTATGTTAACTTTTCTTTATGCATATATGTGTGAGAGAGATGAAGAAATAGTCATCACATGATTTATTCCTATACTTTGTTATCAGTTATTGTTGTCAACTTTATACTGTACATTATCTTATAGATTACATATTATGTACAAGATATGTACAAGAAAAAGCATTGTGTATACAAGATTTTGCACTACTAGTTTCAGGCAGCCTCTATAGATTTTGAAACTAAGTGTGAACTATTGTATCTCCTTTGTAATAAAGGCTCAAACTTATAGAAGCTCTACTCTCATGAATTAATCTTATTCTATCTGCCAAAGGTCCCAGCTCTAAATAAAATCACTTGCAGTATTAGGTGTTGTATTGAAAATAAATTATGTTTCCTATTTGTTTTGTTTTGTTTTTTCAGGAAAAAATGCCTATATATTTATAGTGGTGCTGGATTCATCAGCCTGCACCGTGGCCTGGATTTTTGTCAAATAGATTTCCTTATTATCCATACTGGTTTTAGCCTCACTATTTCTACACTTTCTATTTCCTAAACACCAGCCAATACCTATGCTCACCATAACAATATTAGCCAACACAGAAATTCCACAACTATGACGGTTGGAGACAATACAGGTGAGGCAAATATTGGAGTATAGATTTTCCTTTGAAATATAGACCACGGGCCCAGAGAGATAGCATGGAGGTAAGGTGTTTGCCTTTCATGCAGAAGGTCATTGGTTCGAATCCCAGGGTCCCATATGGTCCCCAGTGCCTGCCAGGAGCAATTTCTGAGCCTGGAGCCAGGAATAACACAGCTAATAGATCTAGAAAGTGCTTAACAAAAGGACCTAAAAATAGGGAGACAGCAGGAAATAACAAAGCTGAGAGCAGAAATCAACGAAGTGGAAACCCAAAAAACAATCTGAAAGATCAACGAAAGCAGAAGTTGGTTCTTTGAAAAAATGGACCCCACTCAATGTGTACAACATATTCTGCTATGAACAAAATAACCATGAACAGTGCAGGAGGGAGCAAACAGATAAAAGTTGATTTGTAGGGCAGCCAAGAAGGGAGGGAGGGAGGGAGGGAGGAAAGAAGGAAGGAAGGAAGGAAGGAAGGAAGGAAGGAAGGAAGGAAGGAAGGAAGGAAGGAAGGAAGGGAGGAAGGAAGGGAGGAAGGAAGGGAGGAAGGAAGTGAGGGAAAAAGAGAGAGGGAGGATTGAGGGAAGGAGAGAGAAAAGGGAGAAAGAGTAAGGAAGAGAAAGGAAAGAAAGAAAGGAAGGAAGGTAGGGAGGAAGAAAAGAAAGAAGAAAGAGAAAGAAAGAAAGAAAGAAAGAAAGAAAGAAAGAAAGAAAGAAAGAAAGAAAAGAAAGAAAGAAAGAAAGAAAGAAAGAAAGAAAGAAAGAAAGAAAGAAAGAAAGAAAGAAAGAAAGAAGAAAGAAAGAAAGAAAGAAAGAAGAAAGAAAGAAAGAAGAAAGAAAGAAAGAAAGAAGAAAGGAAAGAAAGAGATAAAGAAGAAAGAAGAAAGAAAGAAAGAAAGAAAGAAAGAAAGAAAGAAAGAAAGAAAGAAAGAAGAAAGAAAGAAGGAAGAAAGAAAGAAAAAGAAAGATGACTTTTATTTTTCTTTCTTGTGCAACAATCCTCAGAGACAATGAGAGGAGGGCTGGAACTTCCAGCTCACTTCATGAAGCTCACTACAAAGAGTGGTGAGTGCAGTTATAGAAATAACTACACAGAGAACTACCATAATCATGTGAATGAAGGAAGGAACTGGAAAGCCTGTCTGGAGTACAGGTGGCGGTGGGGTGGGATGGAGGGAGATTTGGGACATTGGGGGTGGGAATGTTGCACTGGTGAAGGGGGTGTTCTTTACATGATTGAAACCTAATCACAATCATATATGTAATCAAGATGTTAAGAAAGAAAGAAAGAAAGAAAGAAAGAAAGAAAGAAGAAAGAAAGAAAGAAAAGAAAGAAAGAAAGAAAGAAAGAAAGAAAGAAAGAAGAAAGAAGAAAGAAAGAAAGAAAGAAAGAAAGAAAGAAAGAAGAAGAAAGAAGGAAGAGAAAGAAAGAAAGAAAGAAAGAAAGAAAGAAAGAAAGAAAGAAAGAAAGAAAGAAGAAAGAAAGAAAGAAAGAAAGAAAGAAAGAAAGAAGGAAGGGAAGGAAGGAAGGAAGGAAGGAAGGAAGGAAGGAAGGAAGGAGGAAGGAAGGAAGGAAGGAAGGAAGGAAGGAAGGAAGGAAGGAAGGAAACACTGAGCAAGTTTTAGTTTTTAGGAGCTCCTCAGGTGATTCTAAAGTTTAGTCAGGCCTTTTTGACCCTTAATATTTTCTAGTACTACATCTTTGAAGGACCAAGAGATGACTGATGTGTGAATTGAGATCCATTGGCAAGTAGTATGCAATTGGGTGCTCCAATTAGAGCAACCTAGGCTGTTCTCTTTCCCTTTCGCCACTCTAGTGAGAGAAAACATTCCCTTCTCTGTTGGTTTTCCCCTTTTGGCAGTGAAACTAGCACAATTTCTTCTCTCTTCATTAACCAAGAGCCCTGGAGTGTTGATTAGTTTCATCAGGCACTTGTTGGAGGTCATCAAAGGATGTAATCACTAATTGACCTGAGAATGGACTTCGGTGAACAGACTCCCAAACTAGAAACTTCTACTATGCATTCATTTTAATTTTGGTTTTGTGTGTTTGGGGGCCACACCTGGCAATGATCAGGACTTATTTCTGGCTCTGTATTCAGGGTTCACTAGTGGCTGGCTCAGGGAACCATATATAATCTTGCAGATTGAATCCAGGTTGATGGTGAGCAAGGCACATGCATGTGGTAGTACCAATCCAGCCCTTTCTTCTACCCATTCCTCCCCCAGTAGAGTGGTTCCAAGGAAGTACCATCAGAAAATAATATGTTTCTGAGGTCATCTTTCTGGGTTGAAATGATCCCATGGATGATAAACTCCATGATTTCCTTTGTTTATTAAAATTGCCACCCACCCATCTAGACTGCTTGCTCTGCTTTTCTTTACTCTTCCACATCCTCTATGCATGGGATAGTTTGAACAATGGTGTGAAAGACCTGATTGCCTATATATGAAAACCTGGGTATCAATCAAGCAGACAAATGAGTTAGAATACTTCCTGCTCCCTTAGGGAAAC
Source organism: Suncus etruscus (assembly GCF_024139225.1). NCBI lineage: Eukaryota > Metazoa > Chordata > Mammalia > Eulipotyphla > Soricidae > Suncus > Suncus etruscus. Next base: position 76,756,070 of record NC_064850.1, read on the forward strand.
TCCTGATCTTTGTGACTCAGGTAAGATACTTTGCCACTTTGATGAGCTTTTTTTCATTTCTGAAATAAAAAATGTTCTCCTCTCACATTACATCTTATTAGTTTCCTATATTCAAACCCTGGTCTCAATTATTTCACAGTTGTTCTGGTTCATATGAAAGAAAAGGAAATAACTGTATTAAAAATCAATTTGAGGGGCTGGAGTTATGAAACAGGGAGTAGGGTGTACATTTTTGATTGAGATTCCATATGGTCCCCAAACCCACCAGGAATTAGCATGGATTATCACCAAGTGTTTGCCAAAAAAATATATATTTTAATTAAAAGTACCAATTTGATTGGCTCTTTACAAAAGAACAGAGAACCATAAGTCCCTTTCATCAAAGTTCTATAATGTTAATTATATTTTAGCTTGAATATATCATTAACTTTGGTGAATAACTGACAACTGAAGATATTTGCTTACTGCCAGGAGAAGATGTACAGAAAAGCAATCATGTAGGAAGACTATCTGAAACATTCTGCTCTTAGAATCTCTCCATTGTGAATTTACAAATGACTCATACACACCCTCCCTAAAAATGTTGTGGTCCCAGCCCTTATACCTGTTTACATATCACAGTCTTTAGAAACATGCAAATCCAAAAAACAAGGAATATTATTGTGTTTTGTTTAAATCTACTTATAGTCATGGTTTTCCAGTTTTTTTTATTTCTCACTCAGAACCAGCACCTGTTTCAATAACAGTAAGATGATCAATGATAAATATCCACTGAATTAGATGAAACAAAACAAGAGAATAGACAGTATTGAATTAAGATTAATTCTTGGTCTTTGGCAACGAAAGCTGTGTTGACTAAGCGAAGGAGGAGGAAAATTTGAACTAGAGTCACACAGGAGACCTTACACAGAAGGGTCTAGCATACTTTGGAGGTTGTAAATGTGCTGTTACTTTATCTATTAAAATCATAAACAGGGACCAGAACCATAGTACAGTGAGTAGGATGCATTCCTTGCATGAGGCAATCCAGGTTTGATTTCTCACATCCCCTATGGTCCCCCAAGCACTGCCAGGAGTTACATCTGAGCACAGAGCCAGGTGTAAGTCCATAGCACCACCAGGTAAGGTCCCCAAACAAACCATAAACCTTAATGCAATTGCAACCATGCTACTTAAATTGCAATATTAATGGACACTGAAAAAACATAAAAATATCAATGATTTCTCTAGAAAGAGGTATTAGTTAAAGAATAAGCCAATAATGGGAGAAAAGGCAGCAATTTGATAGCACACAGGTCATACTATCCCAATTCTTAACTCTCCCGGCACTACCAAAACTCACACACCATTCTTCAAATCTTCAAATGATTCTTCAAATCATTCCAACTGCTGGTTGGAATGCAGACTGGTCCAGCCTTTCTGGAAAACAATATGGATATTCCTCAAGAAACTGGAAATTGAGCATCCATATGATCCAGCAACACCACTCCTGTGATATACCCTAGGAACAGAAAAACACTATACAAAAAATGCCCTCTGCACTCCTATGTTCATTGCAACACTAGTTATAATAGCCAGAATCTGTAAACAACCCAGGTGACCAACAATAGATGAGTGGCTAAAGAAACATTCATCTACACAATGGAATATTATTCAGCCTTTAGAAAAAATGAAGTCATGAACTTTGCTTATTATACATGAATAAACATAGAGATTATTATGCTGAGTACAATGAGTCAGAGAAAGAGGGATAAAATAGAATAATCTTACTCACCTGTAAAATAAAAATCTACAAGTTGTGAGATCACCCTAGGCACTGTGTTTCTAAACCCTACACAGATGGGTCTGAAGAAGCCGTGTAGCAATGAAGAAATAATGAACCAAGCCAGTCAGGAAAGGATGCTCACTGTGACTGTGGCATCTCTGCCTGAGCCGGAAGCCAGGAGCAGAAAGGTTGAGAGACAGAAGTACTTATCCAGAGGGCTTTTATATATCAAAGGAAGATAATTAAGGAAGGAGAAAGTTGGGGGAATGCCTTTGTCTTAGGCTCATAGTTGAGTGTCATCCTACAGTTCCACCCTTTCAGTTGAGAGAGAGAGAGAGAGAGAGAGAGGAGAGGAGAGAGAGAGAGAGAGAGGAGAGAGACGAGAAAGAGAGAGAGAGAGAGAACTTTTTTTTTTGGTTTTTGGGCCACACCCTGTGACGCTCAGGGGTTACTCCTGGCTATGCGCTCAGAAGTTGCTCCTGGCTTCTTGGGGGACCATATGGGATGCCGGGGGATCGAACCGCGGTCCGTCCTAGGCTAGCGCAGGCAAGGCAGGCACCTTACCTCCCGGCCCCGAGAGAGAGAACTTACAGAAGTTTTGTTCTACTTTTCTCTGCCTGAGGGGAGAATCCTAGATCAGAGCTTATAAAAGTGGTTGTGATTTTGCATAGTCACAGTAAAAGTAAAAGCATGAAAATTTAGATCATATACATCATTTTCAAAACAATCAGCTTTTCCATATCTTTGTCATATATATATCACAAGATTTTTTCATTGACATCTCTGAACATAAACATCAGAACCATATGAAGATACACCTAATTTGACAGATTCAGTGAACTGGAAGATGAAATGCAGAACAACTCCATACAGAAGAGATTGGAAAAGAACTTTAAGGCAAATGATCAGACAATGGAAAAAGTACTCAAAGAATGTGAACAGATGAAAATAGAAGTCTTTGATAAACTCAACAGAAACTATGAACAGATAAAGTTTTAAAGAAAGAGAATGGAATATTATGCAGCTGTCAGGAGAGATGAAGTCATGAAATTTTTCTATACATAAATGGACATGGAAACTATTCTGCTGAGTGAAATAAATCAGAGGAAGAGAGATAGACACAGAATAATCTCATTCATCTATGGAATTTAAGAAAAATAAAAGACATTCTTTTAATAATACCCAGAGACTAGAGACGAGGACTGAAAGGACCAGCTCACAATATGAAGCTTACCACAAAGAGTGGTGAGGGCAGTTAGAGAAGTAACTATGCTAACAACTATCATGACAATGTTAATTAGTGCAACAATCCCACCCCCATTATCCCCCCCCTTCCCATCCCCTGACTGTATTCGAGACAGGCATTCTACTACAGTTTTTTTTTTTAAGTTCAGTAAGCTGGTTTTTTTTCTTTCTTAAAGAATAAGTGTTAAAATAATACAGTAGTAAAGGTGTTTCACAGTTATTTTTAAGGTACATAGTGGCAGTGAATTAGGGCAATTCCCACAACCAAAACTGACCTCCCTCTGCCACTGTTCTCAGCTTGCATCCCATACCTCCACCCTTATACCTCTGGACTGCTAGTATAACAGGTCCCTTTTGTGTATAGCTTATTATAGTTTGGGTCTCTTGATTCTATCGTCGCTGACTTTGGGTTGGGTGTTTAGGTCTGATCATTTTTTATTTCCACTCAGTGCTCATGAGATTGCTTTGCCCCTGGTACCATCACTTATTTTTTTTTCAATTTGTAGGAAAACAGAAATATGAGACAGAACAGGATGACTCATGTTTTATGGTTCTGTTAAAAAAAAAAGAAAATGGGAAGGATTTCCTGTCTAGAAGCTTTAATATTTATTTAAAAGAGGGGGAAAAAGGAAAGAAAGAAAAAGGGGAAAAAAGGGGGGGGGAATGATGTGGCGAGGTATTTTTTGTTTTGTTTTGGTTTTTTGGTTTTTTTTTGTTTTTTTTTTTCTTCTTTCTTTTTTTCCTTTTCCTTTTTCTTTCTTTTTTCTTTCTCTCTTTTCTCTCTTTTTTCTTTCTTCTTTCTTTCGTCCTTTCTCTCTCTCTTTTTCTTTCTTTCTTCTTTCTTTCTTTCTTTCTTTCTTTCTTTCTTTCTTTCTTTCTTTCTTTCTTTCTTTCTTTCTTTCTTTCTTTCTTTCTTTCTTTCTTTCTTTCTTTCTTTCTTCTTTTTGCATAAGCATAGTAAGTATTGGGGGGAAAACTAGAAAGGAAATTACCTTGGCCTAAGAGATACAGAGTGCCTCCACCATTGAAACATACTGTCATGAGATCAACTACAGGCTCTGGACATGTTCATTGCCAAACCACAAGGTCAGGAAACATTCTGCTCAGTTGTGGTTGTCAAAGTCAGTCCTCTGTGATTAGAGATCTTGGTTTTCACATAGATCCTAGGATGAAGTCTAGGATAGACTCTTTCTTTATGGTCCCAGAAAAAGTTCTGCTCAGTGGTGGTTGTTGTAGTCAGTTCTGTAATTAGTGATCTTGGTTTTTGCACAGATCCCAAGACACACTGTCTTCTGATTTCATCTCACCATTTGGTGATGAGGTAGGGCAATCTGCCCTTAAATCAAGTTGTTGCTGTTTCCTAGACATCAGGATGTTGTATGAATCTACCATGGGGCACGTTGGTGCCAGAGCAGAATTAGGGACTCCCCTAGGGGGAGTTTGATTCCTGGTGCTGCTGCAGGGAACTGTGCCAGTTCTAAGGTTGGGATCCAGGGTTCGGGGTTGGACAATCGATGTCCGATCACATGAGGTCTAAGTTGAGTCCCCATAAAAAATGTTCAGGGTGAAAGGCACCTTGTATTATAAAATGTATGGGTTCTTATTCCTAGTAGAAAAGAACTTGTTTCTATAAGTAAGATTTCCAATTTTAGTGTGCCTATGCAAAAAGGACTGATGCTATATTATATCGTTGATGCATTTGAGATAAAAATGACAAACTATACAATTTATGAGCCCTGATATTGACCTGAACTTTTATCCCAAGCAAGAATTTTCTGCTAAAATTTTGTACTAAACAGAACCAAAACAAGAGATAAAGAGAAAGAGAGAAAAAAAAATAAAGGGATGTTTGGAAATAAACACATTAAGAAGTATAACTATTAAGAAATTAAACATACGAGCTCGGAGAGATAGCACAGCAGCGTTTGCCTTGCAAACAGCCGATCCAGGACCAGAGGTGGTTGGTTCGAATCCCGGTGTCCCATGTGGTCCCCCGTGCCTGCCAGGAGCTATTTCTGAGCAGACAGCCAGGAGTAACCCGAGCACCATGGGGTGTGACCCAAAAACCAAAAACCAAAAAAAAAAAAAAAAAAATTAAACATACAAAAAAATCTTGGGGAGGTGAGGGATAACATCTGGAGCACATTTGGTCCCACATCGTGGTCTTATTGAATCTGAGAAATGATTTGCTGCAGTAAGGCATCAGGTAATGTCCTTAAGCTGGGGGTCCCTCTAAAAATGAATATGCCCCCACATTGAGGGGGTGTGGGAGAAAAAGAGCCACATAGAACGAGTCAGCAGGAATGGTGGCTGTAGCTAGAGATGTGGGGCTGAGAGGGTGTCCTTTCGCTTTGGGAGCTTACTAGGGCAGGGGGATGGTCTCATCCTTTTAACCAAGGTTTTTATTTTTATTTATTTTTTATGTTATTATTTTTTATTGTTTTATTTATTTATTTTATTATTTTATTTTTTTAACCAAGGTTTTTAAATAAATAAAAAATTGTTTAGGTCGATTGCACTGACCCAATCTCTTATATTTGATTTATTATTTTTTTACTTTATTTTTAATATATTTACCTATTTCTCTGTTCTCCTGTCTCTTATTTTTTCTCTCCCTTCCATTTTTTTCTTAAGCTATACCTTAACTAATTATTTATCTTAATTCAACCAGTCCTTAAGAGCTCAGACCCATCCTATTAGGGTCAAACCTCTAACAACCTCTTAAGAATAGATCACTAATGTATGTCTTTATATGGGCATGAGTACATAGAGAGAGGACTCCTCTATGAGAGCCAAACCTAAATTGTAAACAACCCATGCCTATATAGTCCCTCCTATACACTATCCCTCCTCCCCGCTTCAGAAATCCTACTATCCCTTCACCCTCCTCCCATTTCCAATTCGATATCCTGCCTTATTAACGATCTTCACCCTCAGTTCTTAACCCATTAGGTATCAAGACAGACCTTCTGCCCCAATAAGCCATTACCCAGCTTCCAAGTGAAGGGACACCCACTCAGCCCCACATCTCGGCCACTGGCAAGAAACTACAACCATCACTCCTGCTGACTCATGCTCTGTGGCCCTCCTTCTCACCCTCTCCCAAATATGGACTGTTGCTTGATATCAGACTCAGCTCCAGAAGGATCCCCAGTGCAAGAACTCTACCCAAACCCTTTCTGCCACAAATCATTTCTCAAACTCAGCAAGACCAGGGTGTGTGATGAAAATGTGCTTTGGATTCCACTCTCCCACAAGAATATCTCAAAAGACAATGGGGAAGCCTATATTTCCTTTATAAGTTTAAGACCTCTATAATACTGCCTCTTAACTTGTTTATCCCCAAATGGAAGGTCATCTACTGCAACACTTTGTTTCCTTAATTACTTTCTTAAACTCATTTTAATTTATTTTTTCCTTTATATATGTGAGTATATATTTTATTTTATTTTATTTTTGTCTTGTTTCTGTTTTCTTCTCTTCCTTAACTTCACCTGTTTTGGTTCTGCTTGGTACAAATACCTACAAGAAAAATCTTTTCTGGGATAATAGCTTAGGTCAAAACCAGGGCACAGAGATGATAGAGCCTGACACTCTCACCCCCAAAGGCATCAGCAATATAATATAGCACCATTTCTTCTTGCCAAGGCATACTAAAAAAAAAGGGGAAATTTTACATATAGAAACAAGCTCTTATCTACTAGGGATAAGAAATCATATACTTTACAATACAGGGGCACCACCCACCTTAAACATATGTCATTTGGACCCAACTTAGACTACAGGTGATTAGAAAACTACCGTCCAATCATGAACCCTAGGTCCCAGACATAAAACCAACACAGTTCTCCGCAACAGCTCCAGGAACCAAATTCCCTCTGGGACATTCTTAATACTGCTCTGACATCAACATTCGCCAGTTTTGATATGACATCCTGACAATAAGGAAATGTCAACAACTTGATCTAAGAGCTGGTTGTCTTACCTCACCACCTAATGATAAGATAAAATCAGAAGACATGTTATCCTTTGATCTGTGCAGAAGCCAAGATCACTATTTACAGAAGACTGACTGTGACAACCATGAAGGGCAGAACTTATCCTGGGACCAATAAAAAAGATCCTAGTCTAGGCTTTGGCCTACTATCTGTACAACAACCAAGATCTCTAATTCCAGAGGTCTGACTGAAACAATTGCAACTGAGCAGATCTTCTGGAAACATAATGAAAGACTCTATCCTAGGCTTCATCCTAGGATAGGTACAAAAACCAAGACCACCAACTACAGAAGACTGATTAAAACAACAGGGATGGGGAGCTGGAGAGATAGCATGCCTTGCATGCAGAAGGACTGTGGTTTGAATCCTGACATCCCATATGGTCCCCTGAGCCTGCTGGGGGTGATCTGAGCCTAGAGCCAGGAGTAACCCCTGAGCGCTGCCAGGTGTGACCCAAAAACAAACAAACAAACACAAACAAACCCCCCAAAAAATGAACAAACAAAATACAACAGTGATGGAACAGAACTTCTAGCATCGTAAAGAAAGACTCCATCCTAGGCTCCATTCTTTGACCTGTGCAAATACCTTGCAAGATCTCTAGCTACAGAGGCCTGATTTTAACATCCACGATGGAGCGGAAAGTTTTCAGACACCACAAAAGGACCTAGGGGAGAGTAAAAGAACATGTATGGAGCCTATAGTTATTCCCATGACAGTATACTTCCAGGGCAGAGAAACCCTGTATCTCTTAGGCCAAGAGAATTCCCTTTCTAATCTCCCCAATATTTACTGTGCCTATGCAAAGAAAAAAGAAAGAAAGAAAGAAAGAAGCACAAATTCATTTTTTTTTGGTTTATTATTGTTGTTGTTTGTTTTTTGTGCTTTGTTTTGTTTTGTTTTGGTTTTTGGATCACACCTGGCAGCGCTCAGGGGTTACTCCTGATTCGCTCAGAAATCACTCCTGGCAGGCTCATATGGGACCATATGCCGGGATTCGAACCACCGTCTTCTGCATGCAAGACAAACGTCCTACCTCCATGCTATCTCTCCAGCGCCAACTTTATTTCAGGTCCGTGACTATTGTGTGGTTGTTGTCTTTATTGCTGTGGTGCTTTTTGGGTGTTTTGTTTGATTTTTTTTGTATTGTTGTTATGTTTTTCTTCCTTTTCCCCTTTCTTCTTTTTTTAATATAATTTTTATTTTGATCATAGTGGCTTACATATTGTTGACAATAATATTTTAGGTATATATTTACATAAAATCAGGGGGGATCCCCATCACCAGTTTGTCCTCCCTACACCTCCGTTTTTGTCGTACCTCCCATATCCTCTTCCCTCACCCCCACGGCTGCTAGAATATGTGGTCCTCTCTGTACCTAGCCGACTACTTAGTAGTCTTGCACCTGTTTGGTCCTGGTGCCTCCCTTATTTCCCCCTCTAACTGGGAGGCAGGACTAGCTAGTTCAAGTTACGTGGTTTTGTTTGAAGAAGAGAAAAGTAATAAACTGGGGTAAAAGTCTAATACACCGAAAATAAGCGGAATTCTTCTAGAGGCTCTCATCATCGGTTTGAGAGACGAAGGAAAAAAAGAAGGTGAAACACTCCACCACTACTCCTCCTATTTTTTGCTTGTTTGATTTTTGCCCCATTTTATTTTTTTTTCCTTCAAACAGAACCACCTAACTTGAACCATCTTGTTCCGCCTCACAAATTGATGGGGAAATAATGGAGGGTACTAAAACCAGACAGTCGTATGAACATTAAGTAGAAATAAAAAATGATCAGACTTAAACACCAAATCCAAAACCAATGGCAACAGAATTAATACCCAATATATAACAAGAGAGGACCACTTATTCTAGCAGCCTAGGAAACAAAGGAGGGGGATAGGGGATGCATGCTGGGAACAGGAGTGGAAGAAGGACGATATTGGTGGTGGGAATGGCCCTGATTCAATGTCACTATGTACCTAAAATATTACTGTGAAATATTTGTAATCCACATTAGTCAAAATAAAAATTATTATAAAAATGTTTAGAAGTTCCTTTTTCTCTATGCCTGAATTTCTTTCACATTACTGGAAATGCTGGCATTAGAAAATGCCAGGTGGTCTTTCTGAGCGCAGGTAAAGAATTACAGATATCCTCTGGTTCTTTTAAACAGTGTTGGGTGATCAAAGTTCAGGGGAGAATGATTTGAAACATCCTCCAAATAGTCATGATCAAGTTTATATAACAGAGGAAAATAAAAGACCAGCTGAATATCATCTATGAAGTGCAATTGAAATCTGCTAAAGGAGGAGAGAAAGAGATGACTGCATTGCCAAATATGGGGAGATTGAAGACAGATTTTTTTTATTCCTTTAAACAGCACCTCTTACATATTATAAATCAAAGTATGTGTTTTGCAGAAAATAGAAGAGAACTAGCACATTTTAGATGGATATTATTTAAATGTCTACTACTTATTAAATGTAAGAGAAATGCTTTAGCAATTTCAAGAAAGAATAGTCTTTGAAATATAGAAATCGTGAATGTTTTCATTGTAGTCAAAAGCTGGACAAAATGTTCAACTCAAAAATACGTTTAGAATACATTTTTATACAAACTGAGTGTGGGGACCCTTGTGAGCTTAGACAGAGCAACAACAGGTTGACTTTTAGACTAAAATCCTAGACAAATGAACTAAATGTTAAAAAAGAAAGGAAAACAACCAACGTAGAACACTGCAGATCTAGTGAGGCTCATTCTTTTATACCCTTAAACTGAAATTAAATGATTCAGTCCTCTGAGGCATACAGAAAGCCTTTGACAAAGTAGTTCCAGAAGGAAGACATTGCAAACAACAGTTTCATCAAGACATGGGTATGAAAATATTTCAAAAGCAAAAAAATATCTGCCTATGTTCAGTGTGCAATTTTTATCATACGCAGCGCACCAACAAAACCCCAAATAATAAAAAAAAACCAAAAGTTTAAATCCAAATATGTACAAATTGATTTGAATTTATTTCACAGCAATAGACCTCTTCAGTGAATATATAATACTGTGCAACCTTCCCATCACCAATGCTTCTATATCTTTCATCCCCCACCCCCCACCTGTGATCGAGACAGGCTTTTTACATCCCTCACTCACAGACATTGTTATGATAGCTCTCAGCGTAATTATTTCTCTAATTACACTCACCACTCTTTGTGGTGAGCTTCATATCTTGAGCTGGTCCTTCTGGCCCTCATCTCTGGGAATTATTTCAATGTCTTTAATTTTTCTTAAAGCCCATAGATGAGTGAGACTATTCTGTGTGTCTCTCTCTCCCTCTGACTAATAGAAAATAGACTAATAGACTAACAGCATAATAGATTCCATGTATATTCATGTATAGGAAAATTTCATGACTTCATTTCTCCTGATGACTGCATAATATTCCATTGTGTATATGTGTGGGTAATCCCTCCCCCAACTTCTTAATTATCCCACCTAAATGATCAGAACTGCCCACACCTGGAATGGGCAGGTAGAGGAGTCTGCAGGGGAGAGAGAGAGTTATATAGAAGTTAGATGAGAAGAGTTAGATAGAAAAGTGTATGAGAGCCATCATCATCATTATCAGAGATTCAGCATCAGATTCAGCATTAGCAATTGAGCATTATCAAAGAAGCAGCAGCAGTAGCATCACCAAAGGGACTTAGTCTGGAAGCCAGTTAGGAAGCCTGGAAAAAGCAGTTAAAAGGGAGACAGAGGCCGAGAGAGAGCCAGAAGGAGTAGAGAAATAGAAAAGGCTTTAGTATAGAGGCCATGTGAGGAGATTTACATGGCGGTAGGGACTGTGAAATAAAGCTGGCTGACTCCTGGAACTTCATCTGACTGCTTTGTGAATCTCTCAGCCCCCACCCTGCAACCTTCAGACCAGCCAGACTGTAGGGGCTGTGGGAGCCCAGTTGAGCCCAGAAAGGCCTCACCATCCCCACACCAACTCTAGGACTCTTGAATTAATATAGTAAAACGACATATATGTACCACAGTTTCTTTAGCCATTCATCTGTTGAAGGGCATCTTGGTTGTTTCCAGAGTCTGGCTATTGGAAATAGTGCTGCGATGAATATAGGCGTGAGGAAGGAATTTTTGTATTGGATTTTTGTGTACCTAGGGTATATCCCTAGGAGTGGTACAGCTGGATCAAATGAGAGCTCAATTTTCAATTTTTGAGGAGTCTCCATATTGTTTTCCATAAGGGCTGGACTAGATAGCATTCCCATGAGCAATGAATGAGAGTTTCTTTCTCCCCACATCCCCGCCAGCACTGGTTGTTCTTGTTCTTTGTGATGTGTGCCAGTCTCTGTGGTGTGAGATGGTACCTCATTGTTGTTTTGATTTGCATCTCCCTGATGATTAGTGATGTGGAGCATTTTTTTCATGTGCCTTTTGGCCATTTGTATTTCTTCTTTGAGAAAGTGTTCATTTCTTCTCCCCATATTTTGATGGGGTTAGATTTTTTTTTTCTTGTTAAGTTCTGTCAGTACCTTGTATATCTTGATATTAGCCCCTTATCTGATGGGTATTGGGTGAATAGCTTCTCCCATTCTATGGTGGCTTTTGTGTCCTAAGCACTATTTCCTTTGACATGCAGAAGCCTCTCAGCTTAATATAGTCCCATTTGTGTATCTGTTTCGACTTGTTTGGAGAGTGCAGTTTCCTCCTTGAAGATGCCTTTAGTTTCAATGTCTTGGAGTGTTTTACCTACGTGTTGTTCTATATACCTTATGGTTTCAGGTCTGATATCAAGGTCTTTAATCATTTGCATTTGACCTTGGTGCATGGTGTTAGCTGGAGGTCTGAATTGGTTATTTAATAGTTTTATTGCTTTCATGATAATTAATATGGTATAATAGCACATAGCTGATATTAACCAAGTTATTTATATTTATTATTAACATTAGAAAGTAGAGTTACAAAACAGACAGGAATGATCCCTGTGATTTGTTTTCTTTTTTATTTTTTTACATTACTGTTGAGATACAATTTACACAACATAAAATGTACCTTTTAAAAGGCACAATTCAGTACTGTGGAGATAGTTCAAAAGGCTGGAGTAAATGCCTATTTTTCATGGGATGTCTGTTTATATGGGCCCCATAGGTCATGGCACTTTATTCCTTCACCTAGGCACTGTTATGGACTTCCCTAGCCTTCTTGACCCCCCAACACCAATGGGCCTCACAAGAAGCCCCACACATCAGTTCCAACCATAAAACCATCAAGCCTCCACAACCTGACGAGAGAGTATTCCTCGGAGTGGCCTCATCCTAAGCTCTATTTGAGTTGCACAAAATAAACAAATAAAAATGCACAATCCAATGAGTTTTTCAAAAATGCATATTCAGGGTTATATGATCCTCACTGTAAGACAATCTTAGATTTTATTCCCATTGCCTGCAAAAAAGTCCATGTCCATTAACTATCACTCTGCATTCTTTCTCCCATCATTCCTTGGCAAACACAAATCTTTCTGTGGATATTTCATCCAAATAGAATCATTACATATATTGTCTGTTGTGACTAGTGCTGCAGTTTGTTACTGATTTCTTATTTGCTTCTAATTTTTATTGTAACACCATGATTACCAAGTTGTTCATACTACAGTCAATGCAGGCATCAAATGTCCAAACATTGTGAACCTTCCCTTCACCAGTGTCCCCAGTCTCTCACCTATCACCTGCCTCCATGCAGGGACAAACAAATTTACTACATTTAGCTTGTAGCAACACAAAGTCAAATGAAATTTTCAAAACTTAGATCAACAAGGGTTAATTTGAAATTATTGTTATTTCCATCGTGTTACTAAAGGGTCTAAGGATTTACTGGACTGCAATTGGTGCTAGCGGAGATATCTTGCTTTCTGTATTACTGTTTCATCTTACTGAGGTTGGTAGATTACCATGTATCTTTCTTATCATATTTCCTGTGTGACTACTGGGATAAAACTACTTTAAAGTATTAAGGTGTTCAGGATTTACAGATCTGAAACTAATTTGTGGCTAGGAAGGTTGATAAGACTAAGTCTTGGAACTGTGCCATTTTTGTTGAGTGGTGGTGTTGGGCTAACGTAGTTCATGCAGAAAGGGAAATCTGTCCCTCGTTCTGAGAATGCCCCAGAGAAAACAGACAGGATTGGACATACCTGAGAAATATAAGTCACTATTATTTTCTTTTGGATCTTGTTGGAAAATCCAGGCCATATTTTTTGCAGGAAAGATGGTGGCACTGTTTGAGGGATGCTGAGTTTTCTGGTGGTGGGATGAATGTGTGGAATCATCTCAATCCCTTTCCAAAATGAAAGCCCCAGAATTTTCAGCCCTGTAGTCTGATATGATCTGAGAAGATGTAGCTGCTTCTGTCAGACGGTGTATGAGGTAGTGTTTAGCTGCTGGTTTTCATGCAGAAAGAGGAATCTGCTTCCTTTTCTAAGAATGCCACAAGGTATCAGCCAGGAACCAATACAATCTTTTATTTCCAAGAGATCCTCAGTTTTAGTGACTTCCACAAAAACACACACACATGCCACTAATTTCACTTGGGAGCTGACTCCTTCTTATTGTTTTCTTTTAACTTGAATAGGAGCAATGAAAAGTAAAAGTATTTTCTGTTAAATCATATTTTAGTTGAAGTCAAAAGGATCTACATAAGACTTCAGAAGAGAATGGTTAAACACATACTCTTTTCTTGCAAGCATTAAGCAAATAAATCATGCAGTTTGGTCATAATAATGCATAACAGCTTTTCCTTGTTCATTTATTTTTTCTGGATCCAATTCTTAGCATTTGGCTGCATCATGAAGAGAGTTCTTCTAGCTCTGATTGTGTCCTTGACTTTGGCAAAGGTCGCACACATTTGTTTCTACAGAAAAACCTACTGTTGCTCCAAGTCTTCCCTCTCATAGGTCTGTGCAATATTACAAAACAGAGCTGAGTAGATTGCATGACAAGTGGCTCCTGTGATTCTTCTGCAGCCAACTTTCACAAGTTGTATGAATCAAAGGAGATCATGCTTCTGAAAGAGCATTGAAGTGTTCACATATCTGTGAGGACTCAGGTCATATACAACAAAAGCACAGTTGTCTTACCCAAGGTTCCAATAAGAAACAGATGATTTTCAAGTGAATTGACTGGAGAGTATTTGGTAAAGGAATTGTTCTGAAAAGTGTGACTAATTCCATTTGCTCTTCAACTCAAGGAACAGCATCCATACTGAGTCTCACTTAACTGTCGTCTTTTCTATGGGGTGAATGTCAGGATTAGAGAAGTAAGTCTGAAAAACTCATACCAGAAGTCTTTTTTCCCTACCTCAGGATGGTTGCTTACTTCCTTAGGGTGTATAGAGCACTTCCATAAACCCACCAGAGGGCTGGGGAACAGAAAGCAGTCTCTGCTTGTGGACTGTGCACTATGAGCACCAGCATAGTGAAAAACGTAATTGAAATGAGAAGAAAGTATGGATAGTCAAGAGCCCCTTGGTCTCCCTTTATACGCTTAATCTGGGCCCACCAATTTGAAGAGAGGCTTAGAAAAGTCAGGGAAAGTAACAAGAGATGATGTAGCACCCTCTGGCTTGTAGCTCTATCCATGAAGGATGAAAGGAATGAGGGCAGCTTCCTTAACTCAGTTGCTTCCAACTGCTTGAATCTCTGGTTCAAAGACAAAAGGACAAAGGGAATGCCAAGAAACTCACAAGGAAGGAAGCAGAAGAATTTAAATATATTTCATTTTTTTCTGGCTCCTTGAAATCCTAAACAGGACACCCCCTTGACCAAATTAACTAGAAACTCAAGGGCGAGGTAATACATTAAAGCAGTCCACAAAAGTCAATTCCCACAGAGCAACTGGTACAGAGGTGGAAGTTGGATCTGGGGCATTAAATTAAAAGCATCAGGCATGACTCATTCTGGTTACACACCGAAAGAAAATTTTTATATGAACATAGGAGTCATATCACATGAAGATCAAAAGCAAAAATGAAATATCAGCAGGGAAAAAGATCATTGTCGCTTCCTCTCTCTGAATGTTCAGTCTCTATTTCTCTGTCCCTCTCTTCCCTCCCACCCAAGATAAAGTTTTTCCAATTCTTATTTTCAAGGGTAGTGTATAGAGTGGGCATCATCTTCTGAGCTCCTTAGTTGACATGTTGCAGTTCAAGAGCTCTCAGAAACCAATGCCTTTTGCTTAGTAACAGGGAAAGTCTGGCTGTAGTCGGTATAAGGCATCCAATCCTTTTTCATTTATCTTTGATCAGAAGTATGGGATACAATAGTCCAACCAACACTCACCAGGAACTACTGTTTTTCAAACATCACCATACTGCATTTTATCCCAAATAATTTTAAAAAATCAGTAATTTATAAACAAAAGTACAAATACAATCAAGTAATTCACCCTTATATAGAATAATGCACATTAACATAAGTACATATCAGTTTCTACCAGATAGGTTTGTCAAGATGAAAACAGCGTTCAATAATGCCACAGGCAGGTGTTGGGTATGGGAATATCATACAAACGTAAAAAAGTGTAAATTGGTCCAATCTTTCCGGAAGGTACCTTGTCAACAATTGTAAAATAATTTAATGCATATCCTGCCTATTCATGAATTTCTCTTCTAGGACTAGACCCAGAGATAAAAATCAGCCAAAGATAAAAAAAAATACATGAACAAGATTTTAATTTCCACATTACTTTGGAAATAATAAATGGAGAATATAATTTTAAATTATAGTGCAATATGGGGGTATGTTTCATAGTAATGAAGCAATGGAAAGAAATAATATGCAGACATCAAAATAATGTTGTTAAATCTAGACTTATCACACAAAGGCATTTATACCAGTTGATGAGAAAATATAATTTAAAACTGAGAATTCTTTTTGTTTTGTTTTTTTTTTGTGTGTGTTTTTTTTTGGGGGGGTCACACCTGGCAGTGCTCAGGGATTCCTCCTGGCTCTAAGCTCAGAAATCGCTCCTGGCAGGCTCAGGGAGCATATGGGTTGCCGGGATTCAAACCACCGTCCTTCTGCATGCAAGGCAAACACTTTACCTCCATGCTATCTCTCCAGCTTCCTGCGTAAATTCTTTGTTAATATTTTTTTTGATGACCACTGCTCAGGTCTCACTCTCAGCCCTGTGGTCCAGGATTTCATATGACGTGACTTGGGGATCATTTATATGCCAGGGATTGAGCCCAAATGTGCAAGGAAAATGCCTTGTTCTCTGTACTATTATTCTGGCCCATGTCTTTGAATATTTTTAAATTGTGGTAAAATAGTATGTTGATTAAAATATAAAATATAGGGGCCGGGCGGTGGCGCTGGAGATAAGGTGCCTGCCTTACCTGCGCTAGCCTAGGAGACGGACCGCGGTTCGATCCCCCGGCGTCCCATATGGTCCCCCAAGCCAGGAGCGACTTCTGAGCGCATAGCCAGGAGTAACCCCTGAGCGTCACCGGGTGTGGCCCAAAAAACAAAAAATAAATAAATAAATAAATAAATAAAATATAAAATATAAAGTATAAAGTTCATGTGTTGGTGGAGCCACCCTTAGGCACTGTGTTTCTAACCCCTCAGGTGGATGGGTCTGATGAACCAGAGTAGTAAAGGTGGATAAATAATTCACAAGCAGTCAGTTATAAGTTTCATCAGAATCAGCTTGCTTTTATTCCATGGCCCTGTCTGCCATGAGCCTCTCTCTCTTACTCTCTCTCTCTCTCTGTCTCTCTCTCTGTCTCTCTCTCTGTCTCTCTCTCTGTCTCTCTCTCTCGTCTCTCTCTCTCTCTCTCTCTCTCTCTCTCTCTCTCTCTCTCTCTCCCTTTCTCTCTCTCCACCCCTCTCTCTTCTTTTTGCTGCTTCTCCCTGGCGCTTCTCTCAAGCTCCCTGCTGCTTCTCTAACCAGCCCCTTTTCTTTATTATTTAAGACAGACTGCCCATCCCAGGTGTGGGCAGGTCTGACCATCTAGTTGGAATTACTATCTCAAAAGAGGAGGTTAGGTAAACAGAAAGTTGGGGTCAGGATTATATACGTAAAATTTAAATTTTACAATATCGCCATTTTTTAAAACTAATTCTAACTGCTCAATTGGGTCACTAAATTGATTTTATATTTTTTTTGAGTTCTGAGTGAATGTTCTTTTTTTTATTAATTATTTTTTTTATTATTTTAATTATGACAACAAAGATGCAAAGAAAGAGGACAGGGTAAAGTTACAGTGGAAGCCCAATCACCCATAAACAGGATTCTCAGTAGTTCCATCGATGATATCCCAGCCTTGAACTTTCAGCCAAAGAACATTAAGAAAAACAAAACTGAACCCATGTACAATACAATTACTTTGTCCCTCAAATCCCCAGTTGTAGTACATATTGTTTCTTAGCAGCACACCATATAATCTAAAGATATTAGACTTATGTAACTCTTTAAACATTGAGGGCAAAGTACATTTATCTAGTTCCATGCACATGCTTACTAGTTTAAGTTAACCTCAAAAGTTTTAATGGGTTGTTTTTCTTAAGGATTGGAGTCAAGAGAACATAGTAAAAAACGATATTAAAGTGGCATTTGTTTGCATAGGCCCACCAAAACATAAGGGACATGGAAAGACAGATTATGGTCTAAATACATGGAGACCCTACCCCTGAAGTTTCCTGGCACAGGACTGACTCTAGGCTCCAGGCAAACTAGTTTGTCCAATTCAAGTCATAGTCTGTAGTGGCAATACACCTCCATTCCTCACATAGTCTCTGTTGTTGGTATCATTCTTCTGTATTAAAGATCCTGGAGTCTGCATATCCCATATTGCAGTCAGGATGGTGCAGAGCATCCTCTCGTTTCACCTCACACTTAAGGGGCAATAGAGAGAACCATGTCCTGTAGAGCAGGTCATCGTTGTTGTCATGTCTTCTCGCAGGTCATTGTTGTTGTCACGTCTTCTCAGTGTAAACGGAAGTGTCTTATTAGGAGGTCGATGTCACACCCTTGGTAGTGTCTTTCCTGGTAGAGGACTGCTTCCAACTGTTGCTATAAAAGACCTTGGATGTTTCGTAGATAGCTTGCCTGGTTCCAGCGTGAATGGAGAATGCCCATTCAACTGAGGCCTATGCCAGGTCATTATATCAATATTCAGGGTGTAAGGTACATTGTAATGAGATTTATTAGATAATAACTAATCTGTATGTATAGTGTTTTCCCATTTTAATGTGTCTATGCAAACAAGGATCAATGCCACGAAGCGTTATTGGTGCATCTGGAGGCAATAGGAACAAGACCAGCAATTTCCATGACATAGTTCAATCATAGGCATCAAACTGAGGGATAGTTCCACCACAATCCTTACTGAACAGCTTACAAAGAAAAGACAAGATGAAAAGTGGGTAGAAACATCATGGTAGAAGAATATAGAGTTACAGCAGTTAAAGAAAATAACCATAAAATATTCAAAAAATATATGTGTTCAATATGTGTTCGATTTGTGTCCTTCTAAATAGTTCTGGGATTTGTAAGATCTACTGTATGTCTTTGGTCAGAGATTGAAGCTGTGTGTTACTGAAGTTAAGAAGGGTAAATCTGGGGTACTGATGGTTGGGAGGAGCATATGATCGCGCGGGGGCGCTAGCCCCCGAGCGGTTTCAAAATGTAGACTGGTATGAAATTGCCAGTGACAGCCTGAGTATAGCTGAGAAATTATTTGTCTCCCCCCAGATCAAACTACACCCCCTGATCCACCCTCTAGAGCCGGCCTGGGAGTGGGGAAAACCCAGGGTGCCCCATGAGCTCCTCCCAGAAACCCACCTGGAGATCCGGAGGAAAGGGGGAGAGGGGGTTCGGGTGACCCAGGTCCGGGCCCCCCACCCTAGGCCAGGCCAAAAGGCCGCTGGCACATACGGAGGTCTGCCAGCTGCCCGCCCGTGCTGCTAAAAATCCAGCTCCAGGAAGGGAGAGAGACCCTCCCAAGCCCGAAGGACAGGGATTTAAGCCCAACCTAGGCCGGTCCCCAGACCCGGCCTGGGAGTGGGGAAAACCCAGGGTGCCCCATGAGCTCCTCCCAGAAACCCACCTGGAGATCCGGAGGAAAGGGGGAGAGGGGGTTCGGGTGACCCAGGTCCGGGCCCCCCACCCTAGGCCAGGCCAAAAGGCCAAATTGATTTTATATTATTGTGCAACTTTTTTTGGGCTGGGTGGGATGTGGTTTGTACTACTCCCAGTGGTGTACAGAGATTACTCTTAAGTCTGAGCTCAGATTTTACTTTTATGTGGGATACCAAGAATGGAATCTAGGTCAGCTGTATGCAAGGAAAGAAGTGATTTACCTTCTATTATCTCACTGGGCCCAATATTGTACAACTCTTACCTCCATCTATTACTATATCCAAAATTTTCATCACCTTTGACATAAACTCTATGTCTATTAGGAAGTAAGTACACACTCTTCCTTATCCCCTTAGCCCATAGTGGAAGTGCTCAGGGATTAGTCCTGGCTCTGTTCTCAGTAATCACTCCTGGTGATGGATGCAGGACCATGGGGGACCAGGGTTCGAATGCAGGTTAGCTGCATGCAAACAAACAAGCACCTCACCAACTGAACTATCACTACTTCGAGTTCTTTTTTATATATAATCTGAAGAGTACTATTTTACAAGTAGTAAAAAATGTATGTTTTAAAGTAATAATATGCCAAATGGTTGTACAAGTGCCTATATAAATACATTCTTCCTTAATTCATAAAGTCTAATCTATCTGTCATATAAATTTCTACAGAGTAGTTGGCCACCACCTCTGAATAAACCTTTACAAAAATGGTATTCAGTGACAAATATATTTGTTGAGAAAAAATTTATAAATTTTCTACGGAGCATAAAGCACTTATCATTATATTATGGGTGGGGCAGGGTTAAAAGATGAGTGATAATTTAATATAACCAAGAAGTTAATAATTTTATCAAGCTGAGAAGCCATGTGCTGCAGACCAAAAATTAATTTTTTGCCAAGGTCAGCCTTGTCAATGGTGATGAACGGTGATATGGACAAACTATCTCAACTTGTTTTTAGAGCATGGATTACAATAATTTGGAAAGATATATATTATATGCACAGAAGCATGCATACATATCATTTATTAGTTTTTCCACTAATTCTAAATGGATTAACGAAGATTGAGAGCCACCCAAGGGGGCTAGAATACTTTCTTATAAGAAAGAAAAGCATGGTGTGTCATAACAGACACACCTTTGTTCAACCATCATTAACAGAAGGTAGTCTTTACATGGAGCAAATGATGTGTATTTTTGTCTCTAGGTGAATCCAAAAATTTTAATAAAAATGCTCTGTATCAGGATTTTCTTCTCCTTGTGACAGTTTTCTGAAGTAAGAGTAATATTATGTAAAGAATTCATTTGAATGGTGAATTATCTAGGAGTTGATTCTGTCAATGACTAATATAGAGAACTTCAAACTGTGTTTTAAAAGACTTTATTTACCTGCATAGAGTTCTAAAAATAAGGTGCCCAAGATCCTACGGTTTGCTGCTATAGATTCATCATCTTATTATTGTGTTTTGATACTTCTGGATCTCATCTTATTTCTAATGTAAAATATCACCTAGCATGATTCAGGGGTCCTCAAACTTTTTAAACAGGGGGCCAGTTCACTGTCCCTCAGACCATTGGAGGGTCTGACTATAGTAAAAACAAAACTTATGAAAGAATTCTTATGCACACTGCATATATCTTATTTTGCAATGAAGAAACAAAACAAATACAAATACAATATGTGGCCCGTGGGGCCATAGTTTGAGGACCACTGATTAGAAAAATTGATCTCTTCAGAGTTTAACACTATCCAGAAGAAGTGATTAATGAGTTTTATTAGCTGTTTCCTCATTCCTCACAGCAAACCATGATTATTATACAATTGAAACAGGTGGGATATTCTCACTAAAAGAAAATTTGTTAAAGTGACAGGTATTTATCTTTAATAGGCATGTAGCAATTAAATATCAATGATGAACAAAAATTTTAGATTTTGATTCTGATATTTTTATCAACGAGGCAGAACACATTATTGATATGCAAAAATACCACTTAATTGATATAAAGTATTTTGGTTAGATGGATACTTTGTCTAATCTTTATAGCTATTGTGGTTGCCCAGGTCTCTATAGGACAGTATATCCAAGAGCTAAAACGTAGATGTAAAACCAAGCCATAGAAAGAGAGAGCTAAATTCAGTATCAGAAATGAGATGATGTGTTTGGATAGGCTGGAAGTGTTGAGAATGTCTATCTTATCTTGTTCTAAGTAAGAGAGACTGAAGACTTAATAAAAAAAATTTTTTTTTTTTTTTTTTTGGTTTTTGGGCCACACCCGGCGGTGCTCAGGGGTTACTCCTGGCTGTCTGCTCAGAAATAGCTCCTGGCAGGCACAGGGACCATATGGGACATCAGGATTCGAACCAATCACCTTAGGCCCTGGATCGGCTGCTTGCAAGGCAAACACCGCTGTTCTATATCTCCAGGCCCCAAAAATATTTTAATAGATAAAACTTAAGTCTGTCTTCAGGAACCAATGAGGAAGTTTATAGGTCACCCTGTTACTCATCAGTTTGCTAACTCCATTTCTAAAATGGGCTTTCTTGGCTCCTCTTTCTGAAAAATTTACTTGTGATGATGTAGGAAAGATAGTTAATTTGAGGACATGAGGTCACCTTTTGACCTGCCACTTAGCTGCCAATAGATTCTTTTGAGACAGATAGCCTTCTTTCTCTGTTGAATGGCCCTCAGTTAGAACCAGATGACCTTTGCACAAATGATTTGATGAATCAGTCTAGATCAGAGTTCTGTCTTGGTGAGCTGTCTGGATAACTTTCAAGTCCCACAGACTAATGGGTTTCTCCTTACCCTTTGGCTGCTCCATCTTTTACAACTACAATCACGGCCTCTCAAGCCATACTGAATGGTTCATAAAAAGAGCTGTGGGTAAGTTGGTTGGGGGCTTATTGGCCATCTATGTGCTGCCAAGTCTGTATCCATATATAGGATACACTCCTGAAAATTGCTTATCAGAGACTACCCTCTCTATCACAGATCTTTGACTATATTCCTACTCCCCCACAATAGCCCCAGATATTAAAACGTTTTTTTCTTGGGATCATGAGGGTAGAAAGAGAGGTAACAATTAAAATGTCTGCAGCAGAAAGTGGTGTGGCTTTATTTGCAAGGTATACAGACATTTTCATTGTTTGAGGTGTAATTTTTTAGGCTGTTTTTTATATTTTATGTTTATTTATATAGTTTATTCTTAAGACATTCTTTATAGGCCAGTGCATGTCAGGTAAGCTCAGTTAAATCTAACCTTTCTCAACCAATTCATGGCCTATGTGTTTCTTTTTCTTTAAGTTCACACTTGTAATGCAGCTAAATCAACTGGAGATAATTTGAATAGAAAATACACTCCACAAAGGTCTAGTTTAATGTGACTAAAGTAAATAATTCCTAAATTTAATATTGAATATCTGATAACATTTTGAAAATATTGAATTAAATAAAATATGTAACTAGGAGTGAAAGTACAATGGTTAATCCCTTGCAATTAGCTGACTTTAGTTCAATCCCTGGTACCAGATGATTCCCTGAGCATATCTGGATGCAGCCCTGAGGTTCTAAGCACCATCAGCGTATCCCAGGGAATTCCAGGCTGTAAAGTCACCCTATGCATCATATCTCCAAGCCCAGGTGAACTAGTCTGAATCAGGGTCATGCATGAAATAATCCAAACCAAGATGAAGGTGAAACACGTGTAGTTTGGCAGTCTTCTACCTCATATAGAGAGCAAGCTGCTTGCCAGAACTGTCATTTTTATTGAGTACAGAGACCACCCTGTGAGGGGTAGTAAGAATAGGTAGCTCAGGTTATCTTGAACCAATCTCACTCAGGTTTACAAGTAAGACAATCTCTGTTTTGAGGTAATTTCAAGTTGTAAACAAACATACAAGGGAACCAGGGATGATCTTTGTTTTAAGTAAAATAAGGTGTAACCTATACCAGGCAACAGTAGATATCAGGTCCTTGAATTGAATTGCCTGCCCAATTGGTTGAAACTTCTAGGAAGAGCACTCTCACTTTCTATAGCACTGACACCATTTAAGAAAGCTTCACTTTCTCTTATAAAATCATTAAAATGATTCATCTTTGAGGAGTACTATTGGCTTTTCTCTGGTCAGAGAATTTTGCCCTCCTAACCATAATGAATCAGTTGGGGAGAGGAGTGAACTAAAGTTCAATTTATCAATAACCTTGGAAACTATTTTAGAATATTGAGATTGGAAGTTCCTTTTTAGTTGAGGTTGGCAGTTAATGCAGCTAAGGTTCTGGCATCATCTAGTCTATATGCGGCAGGATACCAACCTGAGAACAGAGGAGTTTAGGAACACAGTTCAGAGGAAAGTCTTGTTAGAAAAAATGGGCCCGGAGAGATAGCACAGCGGCGTTTGCCTTGCAAGCAGCCGATCCAGGACCAAAGGTGGTTGGTTCAAATCCCGGTGTCCCTTATGGTCCCCCGTGCCTGCCAGGAGCTATTTCTGAGCAGACAGCCAGGAGTAACCCCTGAGCACCGTCGGGTGTGCCCCCCCCAAATAAAAAAATAAAAAAATAAATAAAAGATGAGAGATGTTAAAAAAGAAAAGAAAAGATGAGAGATATTGCCATCTGATGCTGCATTTAAGTACCAGAGTTTAACAGGGTCTCAAAAACAAAAAAACAAAAACTATTCCTTAATTTCTCAGTCCTAAGTGCCAACACATTCTGTATTTTCTCTTTTGGAAAACCTTACTCAAGTGCTACTTCCTGGCTCATTTCTGGAAGTTGTTCCTGGCTGTGCACAGGGAACTATGGAATGTCATCTATAGAATCCAGGCTCTTACAGCTTGGACTTGGAAAGAAGGTCATTTCTACTTTAGTCCATTTGTCAAAATAGCCACACAGACCAGCAATTGTTAGCTTCCACAGGAGACAGCATAGGTTTCACCTCTCAGAAGAAATTGTGTCTAGAATTTCTAATTATGTAAATCCATCACAATGACTTAAAAAAAAACCAGAGGATAGACTCCTATCAGTCTAGACACATCGAAGAGGCAATATGAGTTGCCTGGGTACTTGGTGCTGGAGCACATGTCCGCTCTCTTTAGATGTGTAGTTTTATGCTTTCATACTTTAATGCTGGGTTGTGTATAGGGTTCTGTCTGCCTTTGAAGAAGCGTTATCTCTCTTTTGAGCATATTACTCATTATTCTCTTTCTTATCCTCTCCTTCCTCTTCTTTTTTTCTTTCTTTTTTTTTTTTTTTGTTTGTTTGTTTTGTTTTTGGGTCACACCCGGCAGCGCTCAGGGATTACTCTGGTTCTATGCTCAGAAATCGCTCCTGGCAGGCTCAGGGAACCATATGGGATGTTGGGATTCGAACCACCGTCCGTCTGTACGCAAGGCAAATGCCCTACCTCCATGCTATCTCTCCGGCCCCTTTCCTTCCTCTTCTTTAGTAACGCCAAATAAATACCTTTTTCTTTTACTTAAAAAAAAAAGAGCATCAAAGATTGACTTAGGGGGACTGAAAGATAGTACAGTGGATAAGTCTTGCATGTGACTTGGGTTTAATTTGGTTTAAACTTGATTTTAATCTTGGGTATCCCTGAGCACCACAAGGAGTGATTTTGAATGCAGAGGGAGAGAGGTGTCAGTTCTAAGCACCATCAGGGGTGGCTAAAAGAAAAATTAAAATTGAATTATGTGCATAAGAAAATAGCAGGCAGCTACATAAATCTCTTCCTCTCTTCATTTAGGTTTATAGATTTTTTTTTTCTTTTTTGGTTTTTGGGTCACACCTGGCAGCGTTCAGGGTTACTCCTGGCTCTACTCTCAGTAATCACCCCTGGCAGGCTCAGGGGACCATATGGGATGCCGGGATTTGAACCACCGACCTTCTGCATGCAAGGCAAACACCTTACCTCCATGCTATCTCTCCAGCCCCAGGTTTATAGATTTTTAAAGCACAGCAAAAAATACAATATATATAGTACTTAAGCAAGAATCAGCAGTATGCCCTGATATTTGCTCCATATGTTATGATCTTTAAAAACAATGAATATTTAATTCAGATATTTAAATTTTAGTATTTATTTTTTTAGGAGAACTGAGTAACTAAATTCTTATCTGAGCCAGACAGGCCATTCAATGAGCTTTATTTACTTCTTTACCTCTGCTGGGAACCCTAGTGACACAAGTCCTGCTTACAATTGCTTCCTGGTGTTGGAATGATTCCAAAAGACTGTGCAAAGTGAAAACTCTTCTGTTTCCTCTTTGCAGCACAGACTATGATAGTAATAATCTTTTGTGTTGAAATTTTAGTTTGAAGATGATGATATCAATTAAATTCCTATTACTAAAACTAGGTTTGACTCCTAGTTTCAGACAGCTGCTGACAACTTTGTGTGTATATACGTATTTAGCTGTTGTATTAAATATTAATTATAAAGTCCTTTATGGTGGAAGGTGGATGGGTGGTGAGGCCTTTCTCAGCCAGCCCAGCACCTGAAGCCCCTTTCAGCCTGGCAGGTTTGTAGATTCAAGAAAACGGCGAGGAAATGATCCACAGCAGTCAGATTTCAGAAGACATGAAGTTTTATTTACTAGGCCCTAACCACCATGTTAATATCTCACATGGCTTCTAAACTAAGCAGCCTCTCTGCATCCATGCTGTCTCTGATCTCTCTCTCTCTACTGCAACTTCTTCCTGCTCCTTCTGATCTCCAAGAGCTTCTGTCTCACCCTACCCCCAGACAACCCCTTAAATTACAACTACACAGGGCCGGAGCGGTGGCGCAAGACGAAAGGCGTCTGCCTTGTCTGCACTAGCCTAGGACGGACCATGGTTCGATCCCCAGGCTTCCATATGGTCCCCCAACCCAGGAGTGGTTTCTGAGCGCATAGCCAGGAGCAACCCCTGAATGTCACCAGGTGTGACCGAAAAAAAAAAAATTACCAATCACAGACTCCTCCCAGCTATGGGGGTGGGGGTCTTCCTCTCCAAGTGAGATAGGCAGGAAGGTGGGGGAAGGGTAACATATACTTATGTTTTAAAACTTTGTAGCAATCTCAGGTGATAAATGTTATTCATTTACTAATTCAACAAATACTGGCTAACTATGATTGACAGTTTAAGGCATCTCTTTAGCACCTGAATTCAGTAGAAGGAAAAACCAAGACTGTTCCTGAACTTCTCTGTCTTATGAAGAGATTAATTCTATTTTTAAATAAAGCATATATGTTAGGTCTCTGTTGCTCACTATCAACAGGGCCCTGTTGATATAAATCAAGTATCCTCTGGAGAGTTTGTTTTTTCTTTCACATAATGTAGTATAAAACAGAAAAATATCAGACTAGAGACAGCATACTGCTAACTCAACTTTATTTTTGAACTCAACTCTATTGATGGGAATGGGATCTGAGCAGTGTTTAGTGTTAAAGTTTAAAGAGGATGTAGCTTCCAGTAGTCCAAGTCCAAGTTAACAAAGATAAACACCAGTCCTGACCTTTGTTGTCAGAGAGCTCATCTTTTCCTGGTAACAGAAGGTAAACAAGGAAGGAAGGCAAGGAGAGAAGTTAGGAAATGACAAAGGTATGATAAAAATCATAGAGAGTGTGGTGATGTCAACTTTATTGTAAAAGGAAGAGTGAGTAGGTGAGGTTAGGTGGGCTAGACCAGCTGCATTGACTTGGCAAGTAGGAATCAAGTATTTCAAGGACACAGTTCAGGGGGCAAAACTGCTCAGGCAAATCTCATGATATGTGTATACAGAGAAAAATCGTGCTGGACTGGAGAATATTTGAACAAGCAGGAGTATGTTAAGATAGGAAGTTAGAGGGGAAGGTGAGGTCACCCTCCCATGTAAAGTCTCATGTCTTGAGTAAGAACGTTTTCTTTTACTTTCTTCTGGAAATTTATGGAAGATGTTAAATTAGTGTATGATAAAATCTGCTTTAGGATTATAATGGCTCATGCAAGCTGATTTTTTCTTTGCTAGGTGAATTTTAAAGAGATAAGAGTGAAAATAAAGGCACTATAGAAATACTATATAAATGAAGGCACACCCCTGCATATGGCCAAATACAGTTGCCATGAGCTCTATTTTTTTCTTTCTTTTTTTTAGACCACTCAGACTGCATCCTCTCCCTCTACCCTCTCTAGAGGAAAGAGAGAATGATCATCAATGGCCAAAGGCAGTCACAGAAGCAACACATAGAGCAGGCTTCATGCTCAGGAGAGGATGCTCTGACTTCTCCTCGTGGTTTTGGGTGCTCTACATGATCAGAGAAACTTCTCTAGTCACATACTATAGAAATAATCCCTGAAAATATTGAACTCTATTTTTTTTTCCATTCAGTTATGCCAGGTGGAAATCTAGGTAAATGGGTTAATTTGGCCCCATTTTTATTCATTAACATACAACAATCTATATGAAATAATCATGTTTGCCCTTTGAAAAACATTCAATTGTTTATTTCAAAATTTTGCCAGTATTTAGTCAAAGAATATGAACAGATGAAAATAGAAGTCTTTGATAAGCTCAACAGAAACAATTTAAGAATCACTGGAGTCCCAGAGACCCAGGAAGAAAAATTTTGCCAGTATAAAGTCATACTAGCATCACTATATAAATCTTCATGCACTAATGATTTTATTTCTGTGTGTTAGATGGTTAAGTTGAAGGATATATAGAGAGAGACATTTTGATTTTAATACATGTAACCACATTCCCTTAAAAATTTCATAATTCTACAAAAATTTAAACATCTTGCAACTACATATCATGTGAAGGTGTGATGCAGAGAGACTCATTCCTGAAGATTTCAGGTGTGTTGTGTGGCCAGAGCCTCTCCAAGTTCAAACAGGTGACTTTGTGCAGTGAAAGCAAAACAAAGTCAAGATGTAGTTTTTTTAAAATAATATTTTATTTAAGCACCATGGTTACAAAAATGTTCTCAGTTGGGTTTCAGTCATTGAATGTGTGCCACCCTTTACCAGTGTAACTTTCTAGCCACCAATGTTTCCCATTTCTCTCCTCCCCCAACCCCTGACTGTCTTTCAGAGAGGCATTGTATTTCTCTCTCACTATCATTGTCATGGTAGTTGTAGGTGCAGTCAATTCTCTAATTGCACTCACCACTCTTTTTTGTAAGCTTCATATCATGGGCCCTCATCTCTATTTATTCTGGGTATTATTACATACTGTCTTTTATTTATATTAAAACCCACAGATGAGTCAGATTATTCTGCGCCTGTCTCCCTCGGACTCATTTCATTAAGCATAATAGTTTTCATTTCCATCCATGTATTTTTTCTGACAGCTTCATAATATTCTATTGTGTATATGTACCACAGTTTCTTTAGCCACTCAACCATTGTAGGGCATGTGGGTTATTTCTAGATTTTGGATATTGTAAATAGAGCTGCAATGAACATATGTGTGTAAAGGGCATTTTTATATTGTGTTTTTGTGTTCCTAGGGTATATCATAAGAGTGGTGTTCCTGGATCATATGGAAACTCAATTTCCTGTTTCTTGAGGAATATTCATATTGCTTTTCAGAAAAGTTGGACCAGTCTGCATTCCTACCAGCAGTCAATGAGAGTCCCTTTCTCCCCACATCCTTGCCAGCACTGTTGTTCTTGTTATTTCTAATGTGTGACAGTCTCTGTGGTATGAGATGATATCTCATTATTGCTTTGATTTGCATTCCCCTGATAATTAGTGATGTGGAGCACATTTCCAAATGCCTTTTGGCCATCAGTAATTCTTCTTTGAGAAAATATGTTTATATCTTCTTTTTAATTTTTGATGAGTTTAGAAGTTTTTTCTTGTTTTTTTTTTATTTTTTTTATTTTTAATTATGAGAACAAAGGTACAAAGAAAGAGGACAAGGTAAAGTTACAGTGGAAGGACAATCACCCATAACATAGTTCTCAGAAGTCCCCTTGCTGATATCTTAACTTTGAAAGAACATCAAGATAAATAAGACAGAATCCATGTACAATTACTTTGTCCCTCAAGTCCCCAGATTGTAACACATTATAATATTTCTTAACAGTACACAAAGCAATCTAAAGCCATAAAACTTACGTAACTCCTTAAACATTACAGGCATAGTATTTTCTTACATTTCCATATACATGCATATTAGCTTACGTTAACCTCAAATTTTAAGTGAGTTCTTTTTAAAGATTAGAGTCAAAGGAGCACAGTAAAAATGGTGTTAGAGTGGCAATTGTTGTTTGCATAGGCCCACCAAAATATGAGGGACATGGAAAGAAATAACCTTGGCCTAAGTACAAAGAGACCCGACCCCTGAAGTTTCCTGGCATAAGACCAAGTCTAGGCTTCAGGCAAGCTAGATCATCCAATCCAATACATTGTCTGTAGTGCCAACACACTTTTATTTTTCACACAGTCTCTGTTGTTGGTATCATGTTTCTGTATTAAAGATCCTGGAATCTGCATATCTTACATTGAAGTCAGGATGTGGAGCATCCTCTCCTTTCACCTCACAATCAAAGGGCAATGCAGGGAGCCCTGTCCTGTAAGCAGGTCGTTGTCGTTGTTAAGTCTTCTCAGTGTTAAGGGAAGTCTCTTTTGAGCAGGTCAAAGTCTGAGCAGTGTAGGTCTTCCGTGGTAGAGGATTGCTTCTAGGTGATGTTATAGACCAGCCTGGATGTTTCGTGGATGGCTTCCCTGGTTCAGGGGAGAATGGATTATGCCCTTTCTTCTGAGGTCTGTGCCAGGTCGTTATGTCAATGTTCAGGGTGTAAGGTCCCTCTGCACTACAAGATTTGTGTGTTCCAATCTCTATTAAATAGGATCTTATTTGTATGTATAGTATTTTCCCATTTTAATGTGCCTATGCAAATAAGAAGCAATGCCACGTGGTGTTATTGGCGCATATGGGGGCCATAAGAACAATTCCAATGATTCCCATGACATGGTTCAATCATAAGCATTAAATTGGGGGACTCTTCCACCAAAATTCCTTGTTAAACAGCTCAAAAAGAGAAGATAAAAAGTGGTTAGAATCATCACTGTATAAGACAAAATTTAGTAAGAATTATAGCTATCCAAAAAAACCCACAAAATATTCTAAAGAAATAAGTGTCCATTTTATGTATCTTGAAACAATTTGCGGTTGTCACACACAATGCACATCTTTGGACTGTGATTAGGATTGTACACTACTGAAATTAAAAAGAGTAATGTAGGTTAGTGATGTTTGAGAGGGGGTTAGATAGTTAAGGAGTTAAAAAGAGCTTTGTATGGGTGTGGAAAAGGGCAGAATACAAAATAAACATTCTGTATTGCAAAACATAACAAAAGAATAAGGAATATTCTGAATACATGAAGTACATGAAGTACGCACGGGGCTTTGGATGCCTAGGGAGGAATTTCTCCCCCCCTCCCCCCAGGGCCCGATTAACCAGGCGTGGCCTTGAAGACCCACCAGGTTTGGGGGGACCTTGGTCCCCTGGACTAGGTGGTCAGCCCATGGGGCCTGTGGCTAGCTGTCCTGCTCAGAGCCCCCAACATACCAGGCAAAGACCCAGAAATCCTGGCATGCGGAGTGTTCTGAGCCCAGCCGAGCCTCTGTAGTTTTTGGATGCCTAGGGAGGAATTCCTCCCCCCCTCCCCCCAGGGCCCGATTAACCAGGCGTGGCCTTGAAGACCCACCAGGTTTGGGGGGACCTTGGACCCCTGGACTAGGTGGTCAGCCCAGGGGGCCTGTGGCTAGCTGTCCTGCCCAGAGCCCCCAACATACCAGGCAAAGACACCCAGAAATCCTGGCATGCGGAGTGCTCTGAGCCCAGCCGAGCCTCTTAGAAGTTTTTTCTTGTTAAGTTCTGTTAGTAAGTTTTATAACTTAGATATTAGCCCTTTAGCTGATGAGTATTGGTTATATAGTTACTCCATTTCTGTGCATGGCCTTTGTGTCCTACACACTATTTTCCTTGAGGTGCAGAAGCTTCTCAGCTTAATATAGTCCCACCTATTTATCTTATCTTCCACTTGTTTGAACAGTGCTGTTTCCTCCTTGTAGATGGCTTTAGTCTCAATGTCATAGAGTGTTTTACCTATGTGTTTTTCTATATACCTTATGGTTCCAGGTCTGGTATCAAGGTCTTTAATCCAGTTGGATTTGACCTTTGTGCAAATGTTAGATGGAGGTCCGGCTTCATTTTTTTGCATGTGGCTGACCAGTTGTCCCAACACCACTTGTTGAAGAGGCTTTCCTTGCTCCATTTTGCATTTCTTGCCCCTTTGTCAAAGATTGATTAATTGTATGTCTGGGAATCATTCTCTGAATACACAAGTCTATTCCATTGATCTGAGGGTCTGTCTTTATTCCAATACCACGCTGTTTTAATGACAAATGCTTTGTAATACAATTTAAACTTGGGGAAAGAGAAGTGATGTCTCCCTTTTCTTTTTTTCTAAGGGTTACTTTAGCTATTCCTGGGCCTTTATTGTTCCAAATGAATTTCAGGAGTGTTTGATTCACTTATTTGAAGAATGTCATGGGTATCCTTAGAACAGGGGTCTCAAACTCAATTTACCTGGGGGCCGCAGGAGGCAAAGTCAGGGTGATCCTTGAGTGCAAAGTCAGTAGTAAGCTTTGAACATTGGGGGGTGTGACCCAAACAACTAAAACAAAACAAAACAAAAAAGACTCCTCTAGGGCAGGGCCACAAAATGTTGTACGGAGGGCCATTTCGGCCCACAGGCCTTGAGTTTGAGACCTCTGCCTTAGAGGGATTGCAATAAATCTGTACAATGCCTTGGGGAATGTTGCAATTTTAATGTTGCTAATCATCCCAATTCATGAACAGTATATATTTCACCATTTCCTTGTGTCCTCTTATTTCTTGAAGCAGTGTTTAATGGTTTTCTTTGTGTATATCCTTCACCTCTTTATCTAAGTTGACTCCAAGGTACATGAGTTTCTGTGTTACTATTGTGAATGGAGTTGTTTTTTAATGTTTATTTCTTCTCTATCATTATTTGTGTGTAAGAAGAACATAGATTTTTTTTGTGTGTGCTAATATTGTATCCTGCCACTTTGCAATATGAATTTATTGTTTCCAGATGCTTTTTGATAGATTCTTTAGGATTTTGTAAATACAGTATCATATCATCTGCAAACAGTGAGAGCTTGACTTCTTCCTTTCCTATCTGGATGCCCTTGATATCTTTTTTCTTGCCTAATTGTTATGGCAAGTACTTCCAAAACTATATTGAATAGAGGTGGTGATCAATATGTGGTTTTATAGAAGAGTCTATGGTCATGATGACTAGGTTTGGGAA
This sequence comes from Suncus etruscus, assembly GCF_024139225.1. Taxonomy (NCBI): domain Eukaryota; kingdom Metazoa; phylum Chordata; class Mammalia; order Eulipotyphla; family Soricidae; genus Suncus; species Suncus etruscus. Next base: position 76,788,513 of record NC_064850.1, read on the forward strand.
ATAGTACAAAGACAGATTAATCTCTACTGAGATGTGAAGATAGGAAGATAAGTTGTGAAAAATAAATTAAGGGTTACAATTTGCCTATACTCAAGCCAATATGTCAAGAAAGCACTTGGCCTAAGGATTAATGTTAAGTTTTGAAGTTCAATGGAGAAGAAATTGATAAATGATTCTGTTTCTGCAAAATAGTAAATATATGAACTGAAACTGATAACACTGAAGGGAGATGTAGCTTACCAGATGTTGAAGTAGTTTATAAACACCTTGTAATCAAATTGAGGTAATATGATATAGGTATGAATATCCAATTGTATAGAATAGAGTCAGAGAGATGAAGTTAAGTCTAAATGAGAATGTAATATGAGAACTTAATGGATAACAAAATTGAAGTTTAATTTCTTTGGAGAAGGATAGAGTATTCAAAAAATGATGTTGGTACAACTGGCTAGCCATCTGGAAGAAAATAAAATTGTTCTCCTATCTTACTCATTTTACAAAAATAAACACCAGATGGACTAAATAGTTAAGTGCTAAAAAAATAACAAAAGTTACAAGAAAATCTGAAATACTGTATTGCAGCCTTGAGATGGGGAGATCTTCTTATGAAGGAAGAAACTCTACTAACAGCAATAAAATTGAGCTATTTGGATTATATAAAAATAAGATATTCGAACACCAGTTATTCCATTAAAATAATAAATGACAGACAATATATTTTAAATGTTTAAATTGACAATAAGGGGCCAGAGCGATAGCACAATGGGAGGGCATTTGCCTTGCACAAAGCCAACACAGGACGGATCCGTTTCGAATCCTGGCATCTCATATAGTCCCCCAAGCCTGCCAGGAGTGACTTCTGAGTACAGAGCTAAGCGTAACCCCTGAGCACCACCGGGTGTGACCCAAAAACCAAAATAAATAAATAAATAAATCGACAATAAGATATATATATGTGTGTGTGTGTGTGTGTGTGTGTGTGTATAATTTCAAAGTTTTAGATTGTCAAGTAAAAAACAAACAAACTATCTAATTTCTAAAAGTGAGCAATGTACTTAAAAATATCATTTACATGGACTGGAGAGATAATAAACTGGGTAAGGCTCTTCTTGCTTTAAATGCAGTGACCCACATTCTATCCTGGTCATCACATATTGTCCCCTGAGCCTGCCAGGAATGATGCCTAAGCAAGAGTCAAGAGTCAGGAGGAAGCACTGAGTACAGTGGTGTGAAGCTCAAAACAAATTATGGAAAACAAGCAATAACAACAAAGGGCAATGTATAGGGTAGCAAGAGCAAAAGCTAACAAGCTAGGAGAAACATATAAATAAATGAGAAGTGAGGGAGACACAAAAAAAATACTATAATATTGTTTTAAATCCTTAATATGGCCCAAAAATGTATTGTTGGTGTTTATATTTTGGTGGAATTATAAGTTTTGGCTTTTTTAAATAAAGGAACATGGCTACACATTAAAATAAAAAATGTGTTTATATCCTTCAGCTTTACCATCTTTTCCCTGGAAATTTATCATACAGAAATAATATATATCTATATAATCTATATATCTATATCTATATATATATAGTCTTCAACTATTTTCTATTGCCTCAGGGCACATTTTCTTAGGATATGGAATTAGAAACAACAGTTATATGACTCCAAGGGGCCAAGAGACAATCTACAAAAGTACTCATACAGACACTCATTATTCACTGTCTCTTCCAGAAGAGAGATACTCTTCAAGTTTTTTCACCCACATTTCAAGCTGTTTTCTTGATTTCAACCTAATATAGTCAACAAAATTTTATTTAGTATTACTGGGTGGAATGAAAATATGCCTTTCCTGTGGGCAAGTGATGCATTACAGAGGAAACAAGAAGTGGAATAGCGCTAGATGTTGATGAGAGGAACTAAGAAGACAGCAGAGAAAGAGAAATCTGAATGGGAGGGGCAGTTTTCTCTACAGTGATGTGTTTGGGAAAGTACTGCTTGGGCTGAGGGATAGCCCAGTATGTGCTAAGACTCAGAACATAAAACAGATAGGTGTCATTTAACCATGATGATACTATGCAGAAATAAATCTTCAGGTCATTTCCTTGTTATGTGAATGAACAATCAGCAGTGGATTTTGTATCCTCAGGGGTCGTGATGAACAAAAGGCACAGAGATCAAACCAAAAGACACCTAGGGGGCCAGAGAGATAGCACAGTGGTAGGGCATTTGCCTTGCACGCAGCAGATCCAGGAAGAAGGTGGTTTGAATTCCGGCATCCCATATGATCCCTTGTGCCTGCCAGGGGCTATTTCTAGGCACAGAGCCAGGAGAAGCCCTTGAGTGCTGCTGAGTGTGGCACCCCCCCCCAAAGACACCTAGAGTAAATCAAAAGGCATCCAAGATTAAATCAAGCACAGGGGAAACTGATGTTATCAACTGACACAGGAACCAAGACCTGCATGAGGCTAGTACCAGCATTTTGCTCTGAGGCTATAAAAGCTTGAAAACAAGAGGCAATAGAAATTTGAGGCCATCAAACTCAATAGGGTTTGGGCTTGGGAATTGCAGGGAATTCAGTCTATTTGGGTTTTCCTGAAGCACAGTCAGCCTCTAACATGGGAAGGGGTCTTTTTCCAGTGAGCATGTGCTTGGGGAACAATGTAGGGCACACACATAGGACATGTGTGGCATGAGTATCACACAGCACTGCTTAGACATCCTCCTGCCAAGCACAACCAATAAGACCCCCACCCATTCCATTGTAAGGTCTAAGTACAGCACTTTGGTTCAGCATCCCTAGGAGTGACCTCTGGAAACTGAGCACTGCTAGGGAGTCTCCGTACAACCTTTGCATCCTATTGATTCTTTTTCTATTTTGCCTTTTCATTCATATATTTTGAGGTTTCTCCCATTTTTGTTAACATTTACTACTCACAAACACACATAGTTAATCACTCTTGTTCCATTGTATTGATGTCACGATTTATTTGACTTGTTCCCTGTTGTTATGGTGCATGTAGACTATTCTCAATCATTATTAGAAATGAACTGCAGACCAGACAGGTGTCTCTGTGGTAAAGCGCTTGCAGGCATGAGACCTGGGCTTAATTCCCAGCAATACAAACAAAGAATCAGAAATAAAAGCTTTGCCTCCAAATAATGGTTTCTCTCCTCATTTTTAGAGAGAGGAGGAGAGTGCACCTGGCAGTGCTCAGGACTTACTACTGGCCCTGTGATTAGGGATCACTCCCGACAGGGCTCAAGGCACTTATATTGGGTGCCAAGTATCAAACCAGAGTGGGCTTGCAAGAAAAATAGCTTACCTGCTGTATTATCCCTGCAGACCTTTGCTCATCATTTGTGAAAATACTGTGTGTGGTGTTAGGGTAACTTTCTCCTGCATGTGCTCTGACACTCTCATGGGTGCCCTTGTCTTTTTTTTTTTTTTTTTTTTTTTGGTTTTAGGGCCACACTCGGTGGTGCTCAGGGGTTACTCCTGGCTATCTGCTCAGGAGCTCCTGGCAGGCACGGGGGACCATATGGGATGCCGGGATTCGAACCAACCACCTTGGGTCCTGGATCAGCTGCTTGCAAGGCAAACGCTGCTGTGCTATCTATCCGGCCCCAGCCCTTGTCGTTTTTTAAAGAAGAATTTAACTAATTTGATCAAGTCGATGGGCATAGATAAGGCTTCTGGCATCTTATGGGAAGTTAGACATCTGGTAAAGTTGTACCAATTTGTTCCAGCAACGAGTTTCTTATATTTTCTTGAAATTGTAGCAACTTTGGCGCCAACAGGTTAGTTATTCCAGTTAGCTTGGTACCCAAAAAAAAAAAAAAAAAAAAAGACTTTACTGTTATAATCCCCAGAGATGAGGGCCGGAAGGACCGGCTCACAATATGAAGCTTACTACATAGAGTGGTGAGTGCAGTTAGAAAAATAATTACACCAACAACTACCATGACAGTGTTAATGAGTAGGAAAAGTAGAATGCCTGTCTTGAATACAGGCAAAGGGTGGAGGAAGAGGGAGATAGGGGGCATTGGTGGTGGGAATTTTGCACTGGTGAAGGGGTGTGTGTGTTTTTCATGCGACTGAAACCAAACTAAAATCGTGTTGTAATCACGGTGCTTTAAGAAAAAGAAATTAAAAAAAAAATCACCTCCCCAAAGATTACCCCAATTTTAATCTTTAAAAATACTAATAATTGGGGCTGGAGAGATAGCATGGAGGTAAGGCGTTTGCCTTGCACGCAGAAGTAAGGTGGCTTGAATCCTGGCATCCCATATGGTCCCCCGAGCCTGCCAGGAGCGATTTCTGAGTGTAGAGCCAGGAGTAACCCCTGAGTGCTGTCGGCTGTGACTCCCCGAAATACTAATAATTATGGATGCAACTATTCGTTTGAGAAGCGAAGTCTTATTCTCAAATTGCAGAATCACAGAATCACTCTTTACATGATCTAAGGGGGGAAGATGTGATAAAATCCAGGCAATAATATCCAGGAGTTTCCCTGCAGGATTCAGTGTTACTGTCATTTTAGGTGCCTGGAGAGAAAGTGAAATAGCTATGCACTTAGGAATGACCGTGTATCCAGCCTTGTCGCAGCAGCAAGGTAAGACAGAACCTCACAGTCAGAGGCAATGCCAAGCTCTTTACACTCACGATCACCTCCCTTTCCGTCCATCCAAGACTGACAAACTTGCTCTTCATAGAGGAAGCATTGGCGGATGGCCTCCCACCATGCCATAAAGTGCTGACCTTCAAGGGAAGGAACAAAAAGATGAATCCCTTTCTTTCCACCGGTCCCTTTTTATTTTCCCCGTGGAATTCTTTGTGTTCTGCGTCCAAATCTGCTCAGAGGACATGATTGAGACGTCGTCCTCTTGGGCTCCCCGTCTTGCCATCAAGGTACACAAAAACTATGATGTTGAACTTTTAACTTTTCGTTTCTGCGACTCAGCAACGTGCCGGACTAGCTAGGAGCCAGGCTAGATGCGGCCGTGGCAGACAACCCTGCACAAGGTGGCTGCTCGGACCAGGCCAGGTGCTGCTCGACACGGGTGAAGCCTGGGTCCGGTCTGACGACAAATGCAAAGTGGCCGGCTGTTTTGCATTCTTGCCATCTCCACGCCCCACGTCCGGCGGCGCAGGAAGGGGCTGGGAGGTGTTTCCCCTACGTTCTTCTACGTCTCCTACTTAACCGAATCGGTGCCTGCGGGGCGTAGACCGGGCCTCTGGTCCCTGGCAGCTGCTGAGCACATCCCGGCCTCGGGCCAAGTCGGAGCTGCGCCCGGGCGTCGGGGAAGCGGGGACCCGTCCAGGAATCGCAGGTGTGTGGAGGTGTGCGGGTCCGAGCGTCGGGCCCGGCCAGAGCAACGTCGGCTCCAAGTGCTGCACCCTGCCCTGCCCGACACCTGCACCTGGGACTCAGTGAAGCTCATTCACCCGCTCGGCTCCTCGAGGGAAGCCCCCGGGAGAGAGGCGGGTCTGGCGGCGCTGCTGCGGGACACTCACCCCACTTTCTCCCGGCTTGTGCTAGGGCCCCAATTAATTGGCTTGCTGCCTCTTTCCGCTCCTCGGAGCACGAGTGCAGGAAGGCACCGCACCGTGCTCAGGCTCTGTGCAAGAAGTTTTCGGAAGTTTCCTGGTTCGGGTGTGCCAAGTCTTTCTTTCTCCCCCCTCGGACCTTGGCGCTGCAGCCCGCGGCTCCGAGAATCTCCCTCTCCGCGGCTCCTGCGCCTCAGTTTTTCCTGCACCCGCAGAGCGTCTGGTGTTTGGGCGCTTGCAGTTCTCCTAGGGCTTGGTGTGCCCTTTCCGCCTTCCCAGAGCCCAGCGCAGTTGAACGCGCCCTGGCTCTGGGTCCTGCCCAAGCGAGGGCGCATTTCGGGGACCAGAACCCGAGACTTAGTGCACTAGATTGTCTTAGTCTCGGAACCCATCGCCTCTTTGCACAGAGAAAGTTGCCATCCCGGGAACCTGAAGCCTGGAGTTGCTGAGCATCCCGGGGCTCAGGATTCAACCCCCGCAACTCCACCCACCAAGCCCCCGGACCCTGAAAACGGACTGAGCCAAGGCGCACTCGAGTTCTCCCCGAGGAACCGTCCCGCCGCGCGCGCGCCCTTGCTTCTCCACTCCAGACCCGGGCGCGCGAGCGAAGCGAGTCCAAACCCCGTTCAGGCGGAGGGTTCGGGCCCGGCTCGGGGAGGTCATGGCCAACTGCTGCTGCTTGTCGGCCGAGGAGAAAGAGTCCCAGCGCATCAGCGCCGAGATCGAGCGCCAGCTCCGGCGGGACAAGAAGGACGCGCGCCGCGAGCTCAAGCTGCTGCTGCTCGGTGAGTGTGGACGTCTCCGGGACCCCCGAGTCACGCGCCAAATCTGCTGCAGAATCGCCCAGGCTGTTGAGGGTCTATAGGGGAAGGAAGTTGAGGGAGAACTTCGGATCCACACTTTGCACTTACGGGGCTTGGAGCGCCCAGTTTTAATCAGAATCTAGGGCGTCGCGGGGTCGCATAAGAGGGGCTGAGTTCGCAGCGTTGTCCTTAGACATTCAGTTGGCGCGCCAGCCCTGAGTGATGAAAGGCAATGCAGTCATCTCCGTCTTGGGGTGAAGCGTGAGCCTCAGCATTCCTTGACCACACGCTTGCACCCTCTCTTCCCTGTATATCTTTAGCCAGCCAAAAGCACAGGCCTTTGCACAAGTCCAAAGAGGCCTTCCCTGGTGGGCTTCCAGTGAGGCTTTCTAGGGGCTCAAGTTTTAATGCTTCCGGGCTCAGCAGATTCCTCCTTGGGCCCCTTCAGTCTCTGCATAGACAGACAGAAGTTCTACTTTCAGAAGTATAAGTGGCCTGAGAGGGGCCTATTAGGCCCATTACAGTGGGTAGGTGACTTGCCTTGTAGCACCCAACCTGGGTTTCATTTTGGCACCCCATATAGTCCCCCAATCATCAGGAGTAACTAAATATATATATATATATATATGTATATATATATATATACATATTTTTTTTAAGCACCGTGGTTACAAAATAGTTACTAAATAGCTTACAAAATAGTTCATGATTGAGTTTCAGGCATAATGTATGCTCACCAGTGCACTTTTCCCACCACCAATGTCCCTAGTTTCCCTCCCAACCACTCTCTCCTCGGCCTCTCTCTCTCTCTCTCTCTCTCTCTCTCTCTCTCTCTCTCTCTCTCTCTCTCTCTCTCTCTCTCTCTCTCTTCTCTCTTCTCTCTCTCTCCCCCCCTCTCTCTCCCCCCACCGTGGTTTGCACTGTTGCTAATAAACGGGTGCCATGCATATCACTTTATTCCCTTCCAGCACCCAGTTCTTGTCCAGAGTATCAGTTCCAACTATCATTGTTACAGTGGACCGTTCTCTATCCTAACTGCATTCACCAGTCTTTGTGACAAGCTGACTGGTCCTCTTGATTCTCATCTCTATTGTCTCTGATATTATCACCATACTATCTTTTATTTTCCTGATTCCCACAAATGAGTGAGATTATTATATATCTAACTTTCTCCCTCTGATTCATTTCAGTCACCATAATAATCTCCATATCCATCCATATCTAAACATTTTATGGCTTCATTTTTTTTCTAATAGTGGCATAATATTCCATTGTGTAGATGTACCACAGTTTCTTTAGCTACTCATCTGCTCTCAAGTTGTTTCCAGATCCTGGCCATTGTAAATAGTGCTGTGGTGAACATAGGTATATGCCTAGGAGTAGTACTGCTGGACCATATGAAAGTTCAACTCATACTTTTTTTTGAGCAATATCCATTTTGTTACCAGGTGTAATTTTGGAGTTAAGAGCCAGGAATAACCCTTGAGCTTCACTGGGTGTGACCCCAAAACAAACAAACAAAAGAAGCAAAAGAAAAATACTCCAAGTTTGCCCAAGTTGTCACTTAGGCAAACCTCCAACTTTCTGGCATATTAGGACCTACTTTGAAAGGCTATTTGAAGGCCTTGTTTATTTTTTGGACCTGGGTATTAACCTATTGATTTTTTTCCCAGGGAACTTGCAAATACTTAAGCATTTTTTTAAATCCCTACCTTTTAGATTCTGCAGAAACATCTTTTTTTAAAAAATTATTTAAACACCATGGTTACAAGGTTATTCATAATGTTATTTTTCCCACAGATAAAATTGTTCATGATTGAGTTACAATCATACAATGTATAACAACCTTCAACAGTGCACATTTCCCACCACAAATGTCCCCAGTTTCCCTCCCCCCCTTCCTGATGCCGTCTTCCCTCCCACCCACCCACTCTACCCCTCCTGTTCCTGGGATAGGCATTTTATTTCACTTTTTCTTTCGGTCTTGCTCTTTCTCACTCACTCGCTCACTCTCTTTCTCTCTGATTTTCTTTTTTGACACTGTGGTTTGCATTACTGTTAATGGAGGGTTGCCATGCATGTTACTTGATCCCCTTTCAGCACCCAGTTCTAGTCCAGAGTGATCAGTTCCAACTATCACATTCATAACTGAATTGTAGAACCATCTTTTAGACCAGCTAACTCATTTCTAATACAAGAACCACCTTTCCATAAAGAAAAGTGGAGTTAGTTAGGACAAAATAGAGAAGGAGTTCAGGCCTGGTAGGGTGACCCCTTTGGATTCATAGACCACTTTCTTTTCTTCAGTCTCTGTCCCTTCATGTAGGCCCAGGGACTCTGTGTATTTAATATCGCTTCAGCTGGTCAGGAGTGAATGAATGCCATACTGGAAGTCCCTAAGCTTTCTCCAGGGCCTTTCAGCTAAGAAGGGCAAGATCTGAGCCCTCGAAGAGCCCAAAGTGACAATGGTCTCTGTATGAATGAGTTTAGATATATGGGCTGGGGTTAACAGGTCCAGGAGACTTCTAAGGAGGAGACAGAATTTTCTTGGGGAAAGGAGGGGAATCAGTCTGTTGGCCAGGGTTATTCTATCCTGCCAGGCCCTGAACTATGAGGACTGTAGGAGATTATAAATTGTACTTGACATCTGGTATAGGCATGAAGCTAAGTATATCAAGGAAGTAGGGTATGGAACAGTTTGTTAGCTTTGTAGTAGGTAAAAGTCAATTTGAGGTGAGGGAGATAGAACAACAGGTAGAGTGCCTGCCCATATGGTTCCTGAGTCCTGCCAGGAATTCCTGAATGTAGAGCCAGGAGTGTGCCCTGAGCATAGTCAGGTATGAGTCAAATTCAAAAATCAAAAACCAAAAGTGATTATGTCTTTCATTTGTACTCTTGTACAGACCTGGTTTTAGCAATAGAATTTTTGCAGGACAGTCTGAATTGTATTTTATTTATGACTATTTTGATTTGTGTCAGACTATGAAACAGTGTTTGAAATAACTCCAGGAACTAGACAAGTGCTAACTTTGTAGGATAGATGTGGCAGAACCCTAGTTCGAGTTTTAAACAGGTTTTTTAGATGACCCCACTTGCGTTCACACTCAGATTAGAAAGGAACTGTTAGCCCGCTGTTTGCCCTGAGAGTTATCCTGACTGTGACCCTTTGACTGGAACACCTTCTTCACCACTTCCAGCCCTTGTAATAGCAATCCTTTTTCTTTTTCCAGAGGCACTATTTGGCCTCTGGGCAGTGACTGAGCTCAGATCTGATTAGCAGTCTGAGTGCTAGTCACTCAGAAACAGAACCTTTCCTAGCTACCTGCAGCTGTCCAGAATTTCAGAGGGTGTGATAAAACCTCTGACTTATTCTTGCTCTCAAATAAAAATAAATATCGAGGAACACCTCTTTCTTCTCAAGTTGAAGGTGGTGACAGAGACTCAGCAGATACAGAAATCAGAGAGTGTGAGTAGATTACCTCTGCTATTAATGGAGATAATGCTGTTCTTGCCTCTGTGTTCAGAAGTAACCCCCATTGGTGCCCAGTAGTGAATGCAGGGATTGATTCAGCATTGGTAACCTGACCTGCATCAGTCTCCCTCAGGGCCCTCGATGGAGACAGTTTTGTCACATAGTTGGAGTAAGCAGTACTCTAGGGCAGCTCTTTGGTGAGAGGGTTAGAGGATTGGCGATCAAATTGCCTTGCTCAGCTGGTGGGATGTGAGAGCTCCTATAAAGTGTGAATGACCAGAAGAACCACCAACTCTTTCTGAAGGAGGCATTCCTTTGTCATGGTTTGAATGTTTTCAGAAAGCATTTAGTAGGGAAAAGCCCGAGCTGTGGGCCACAGGGAAAGACAAAGCTAATGTTGGGGCAAGGTTAGTAATTGAGAGAAGTCAGAGGTGTTTTTTTTTTTTTTAAGTTAGAGGTTTTGATGTCTCAGAGGATGGAGATGAAGGAGTGAAGTCGATGGTTGCATTCAGCAGAAAGATATTCTGTTTTAGTTCCTCATATAAAAGTAGGACATGGATTAGGGTTTATAAGAAAAGGTTGGGGTTCTTCAGGAGGAAAAAGTCTCCAAGCAGGTAAATGGAGGGGAAAGTGAGAGGCTTTGTTTAGATGAAAATTGGACTTGAAGTATTGTGTAGTGACCGATTTAAGAGTCCTCAGCAACTCTAATGACTTAATTTCATTTTGTTGCTGTTGTTTTTGGTTTAGGGGCCATATCTGGGCTGTGCACAGAGTTTTCTTCTAGCTCTGTGCTCAGGGATTATTCCTGGAAGGATATGATAAACCATAGTTTTTTATAGTGCAAGGGATTGAACCTGAATCAGCTGTGTACCAGAAAAGTGCCTTACTCTTCTGTACTGTGTCTGGCCTTAATGGCTTAATTTGTATGGTATCTCATGTTGGAACTTTCTTGGAAAGGTGTCCTGCTAAATGGTATTTAACTTTTCTAGGGTCAGTATTAAAACGGCAGGGTTTTTTTTGTTTTTGTTTTTGGGCCACACCTGGTGACACCGGGGTTATGTCTGGCTTTGTGCTCAGAAATCACTCCTGGGATGTTGGGGAATCGAACCCAGGTCTGTCCTGGGTCAGCCATGTGCAAGGCAAATGCCCTACTGCTGTGCTACCACTTCGGCCTCTAAACAGGAGATTCTTAAGAAGCCAGGTTGAAGTGTTCAAATCTTGTCTCTCTCTGCCCTTCATGCTTTAAACTCAGTTCTTTCAGTTTTATCTGGCCAAGAGTTCTTGGTAAATGTAATCATAACTACCCCGTTTTTTGAGCTATTGTAAACAGCAGGTTCCATCTGTACTTTAGAATGACTCAGTTATAGGTGACATAGCTGTTTGTTGAATTTATTCTTTGTAGTGCTTTCATAGCCATGTTTTGTTTTGCATTTCCTTTCCTGTTTTCTGGGCTATAAAATGATTTTAAAGCCTTTCTGCTGATGTAACTAAAAACTTATAATTGATTCACAGACTCCCTCCCAAATGCATTTTATTGAATTGGTTATAAAAAAAATCCCATTTTGCAACAAACTGTTAGATTCCTGGCCTGGCAGTTCATTAGAAGAAATGATGCAAATGAGAGAGCTCTCAGTAGCAAGTGACAAAATCTTTTGGCTCTGTGAAGATAAAAAGAGCAAAATGGGCCTTATTTCTTTCTCTTCACTTTGTTCAATTCAGCAGTATTTTCACACTGCCAGACATTGGATTCAGTGCTGGAAGCCATCTAGTAGGGTGAAGTTGGGGAGGCTTTGTCCATCAGTAACTGTTCTGAAGAACACAGGCAAAAGTTCTGAGAGAGTCAAACTGGGCAGGGAACCTTTGGAGACAGAGTCCACTGAGAACCCTCACAGTGATATCTCAGGTAACACACACAAACTTTTCTGCCTGCCAAGAGAACATTCTAAGGATAATAAGCAGCATCCAAAGACCTGGAATAATGGAGAGGTTCATCAGATCAAGGTTGTATGGTGCTTTTGGTGTTTAATCAGCCATGTAGATACTATGTACACTGCAACACATTCTTAATGTGACAAGCTTTATTTTGTGTGCCATCGTAATTTTCTGTATTTTAACTGGAAAATGGCCCTTTTCAGAGAAAAATGACACAGAAACTTCTGACTATAAGTTTCTGAAAGTGTCTCAAGCATCCTGGCCTCTCTGCCTTTAAATGAAACACAACGCCTTTTCCAAAAGTCATAATTGATTTACAGTAAAACTTCCCATTATTAAGTGTACAACCAATGTACTTCCTCAAGTGTAGAAATCAGTGTATGCATTGGCAGTCATGATAAAACCTTTTTTTAACCTCAAAAAGATTCCTGAAACTTTCATGAGCAAGTCTTTTCTCTCTAAATCAACTAAAACTTTTGTTTGCAAAAATAAATTGGGTATGCCCATTTTCTACTTGATCTGTTACTACAAATTTACCCCATTTTCCCTCTCATTTGTGTTTTCTCTTTTGTGCATGTAAGGAAATGTTATATGTGTCATAGTCTTTATTCCTCAGTACTTTGGGTTTACTTGATGATAGAAATAATCTGTTACCCAAGCAGACTTCTTATGAAGTCTCAGCAAGTGAAGGGTTTATATCTGTTTAAGAATCCATATCCTACTTTTGTTGTATAAACATTAGTCCTATTTTCTTATGGTGCATGTTTTTATGGATGGTTGGGAACTTCATGAAGTTCTCCTACTACAAAACTTTTTTTTAACTAGCTGCATTTTCCAGTGGCTCTCATTGTTTTAGAGAAATTGAATTTTGGCAAGCACAGTTTCCTCTATCTTTTTAAAAGTAAGTTTCCTCATTGGGAATTTGTATGATGACATTTTATGATTAATTCCAATCATGTCCCCCACCACTTCCTTTGTTTTTGCTTTTGTGATAAACTGTTCATGACCACTTTGGTCACATCGCTCCCCACTGGGTTGCAGTGCTCCCACACTTGAAACACAGTGATTGTGTAGACTTGGGTGTGATGTGCAGGAGCAAATAGTTGGTTGTGGCACTGGTAACTCAGATAGCAGGAATTTGAGGAAAAATGCTCCTGTATGTAGGGAGGTGTCAGGGACCAGTCTTGGAGCCTCACACATGCATAACAGGCAGCTCTTTGCTAAGCTGTCTTTGAAGAGATGGAGAGGTGGTGTTTTATTCCAGTTGATTGACATCATCTTTACAGGACATGTCTATAGGCACCATGTCCCTCTGTCCTTGTTATTCTAAATTTGATCTCCTATTCATGGACTTCTTTATTTACCCCACTGTCTAATGATTTTGTGCAGAAACACAAAGCATATGCAAATGGCCTATTTTTCATCAAAATCTCTGCCTAGACTTGGCACTGTTGATGACTCCAGATAACATTCTGTTGATTTCCAAACTGAGCTCTCTCCGTGTTCCCCACTGGTACTTGACATTCTACTGAGAATTTTTCCTGCTCCTACTTTTTTCTTTCTTACTCAGATAAGCTCCTGAATCATTAGATATTGTGTAACTGTTTTTTTTTTTAAAGATAAACTTCAGTTCTGTTCTTAATCATGTTGTACTCAAAATGGTGCTCAAATGTGTACCTTATTTACACACTTAGATTTCCTTGAAATAAATTCCTTTGCCCCTGTAATAAGAACCTTTTTCTTTTTCAATCATTTCCTTGCTTTCTGTTTCATGCAAAACCAACCTGGTACCCATCCATCCTACTCTGAGAATTAGCCATTGACCACAGACCCTCTTTTTGAAGAGGGTCAATTAGGGCCAAACCCTGCTGATCGTCAGGGGTTAGGACTTTCTCCTAGCTATGTGCTCAAGGATTACTTCTAGCCATTGTCTGGAGACCCTCTGTAATGTTGGAACCAAACAGGTCCCATACCTTTCTCAAAGTGCCATACCTCTCTCTTCTCCCCCACCCCCTATTATCTCTCTCCTGCCCAATCCCAGATTCGTTGCTTTTATGGAGGATTGTACCATTCTTTTCAATGGTTTTATTGGTTTATTGGTTTATTTTGGGACCACAGCCATTGGTGCTTAGCAGTTACTCTTTGGCTCTGTGATCAGGAATTGCTCTTGGTAGATTAAAGAGATCACATGGGATGCTGGGGATAGAACCCAAGTCAGCCATGTGTGAGGCAAACACCCTACCCATTGCCCCTCATTTTAGTTTTTAAGCCACTTGAAACCAAGATATCACTCCACTAATTCAAAATTTTCCATTTGTAAAGCCCTCATGAGATGTGGAATCTCATGCCTAAAACCTGAAGTTAGAGGATGAAATATTTTAAGCTATAATTTTATAAGGCAGAGGAGAGTTTTTGTTGATACAGAGAGATCTGGACTGCTTTGAGTTCAGGCCACTGGGACTTTATTAAGGAGAATTCTAACTGGAACATTTCAATGAAACAATTCTGTGTTATATAGAATAATAGGATGAAGGAACGAAAGGTATTAAAGGAGGGATACCTAGATCACTCGACTCTAGATTATAGAAGTAAAAAGGATGGGATAAAAGGTAATCAAGGTGGGGAGCAAGATAGATGGGAGGTTATAGGGTCAGTGAACTTGGGATATCTGAACCACAGAACCATAAATAGGAGATTCAAAATACAACACTGAAACTTAAAACTGAGCTTGTCTGGGGCTGGAGAGATAGCAGGGAGGTAAGGCATCTGTCTTTTATGCAGAAGGTCATTGGTTCAAATCCGGCATCCCATATGGTCCCCTGAGCCTGCCAGGAGCGATTTCTGAGCATAGAGCCAGGAATAATCCCTGAGTACTGCCGGTGTGACCCAAAAGCCAAAAACCAAAAACCAAAATAACAACAAAAAAATGAAAACAATAGACTTGCCTAACATGCTGCTGGCATGGGTTTGATCCCCACCATCCCAGATACCCTGAGTCCCACCAGGTGTGATCTCTGAGTGCAGAGCCAAGAGAGACCTGAGCCCAGCTTAAACAACCAACCAACCAACCAACCAACCAACCAACCAACCAACCAACCAACCAACCAACCAACCAACCAACAACAAAAACTCCAACATTCAATGAGTAATGACTTACAGGTAAGGTAATATTCACTGATTTTTCATATCTGTTGTATCAGTGCCAACAAGTACATACTATCATAAGCCCACCATAAGCCACCACCACTGGAGAATTCTGTCACTACTCAATTCCTCTTTCATGGTCTGTCCTTTCCTTCCAGAGTTAGACTCATTCATGACTGATTTACATCCCCTGTAGCTCAAGTTTTGTTATAAAACCAGTCATACCAATTTGACTTCTTTCACTCGATGCAATGATTTTACTAATTATCCATGTTTTCACTTGTACCAGTAGTTAAGTATCATTTTAAGGATCGAAGACAACTAGTTAGACATTTCCCTGGTGAGCTGAGTCTGGGACTTAGACCACATAGTTTGTACACATTGGACATAATTTCCTGTTATGTGTGTACTTTTTTTTCCTTCCAGTTTTTTTTTATTTTGGGGTCTCACCTGGCAGGGTTCAGGGCTTAATCATCACCCTGACCTCAGGGATACCTTGTACCAAGTATAGAATCCTGTTTGTCTGTGTAAGGCAAGTGCCCTCCCTGCTTGTATAATCTCTCAGATCCTCAAAATTGTTTTTTTGTTTGTTTTTTTTTGGCCACACCCATTTGATACTCAGGGGTTACTCCTGGCTAAGTGCTCAGAAATTGCCCTTGACTTGGGGGGGACCATATGGGATGCTGGGGGATTGAACCATGGTCCTTCCTTGGCTAGTGCTTGCAAGGCAGACACCTTACCTCTAGTGCCACCTCGCTGGCCCCCTCAAAATTGTTTTAAATCACTCTATCTAGTGCACAAGACCCCAGTTTAGGTGATTTAGTTTTTAGAAATATTTACTAGTATACATATCAGCATATGGTATTGTTTCCCAAATGAGTGGCATGTGATAAATCCACAAATAACACAGAAAAACACAATTCATAAAGAAAAGCTTCTGCAAGTCATAAGGAGAACCTACCTAGTTCCTTCGCTGAGCCAAAGCTGGGTCTGACCCTGTCAGGTTCACACTCCTTTTAACCTCGTTAGGAACTGGACTAATAAACATCTACATTCCCTGACCTCTCTCTTGTGATCAACAGACCTCTAGAAAACATGACCCAGGAGTGCAATTATATATACTTGTTATACTTCAAAGTTCCAGTTACCGATTGCATACTAGTAAGCATCTGGAACTTGTACCAAATCGCCAATTTCTGACTCTTCAAATGTGCCAAGTTTAACTTGTACCTAAAACTCTTTAAGAGTGGGTCAGAGAAATAGGAAAAGTGGGTAGGACACTTGCCTTGTACACCTTTGTTCAGAGACCAATCCCCGGCACCACTTATGATCTCACAAGCACCACAAGTAGTGATCCCAGAGCCAGGAGTAAACCCTGAGCACCTTTGGGTGTGGCTCTCAAACAAATCAAGACAAAAGCTTTGAAAGCCTAGCAAGGAATAATCCCTGCAAAGACCATAACCAAAGTTCATAATGGACGCTGATTAAGGAAGGTGAAGCCATTCCACAGAAGGTGTAGGTCTTCTGGTCTGAACTGTCTGGTGCCCAGGAAGGAATTCTCACTAAGGTTTCCCCATGTTTACTGAATTCATCTGGCTTTTTTCTCTATTGTAGATTCTCTAATGCTTAACAAGGCCCAAGCTAAATTTTCAAACCTTTCCCACAGTCATTGGACTCAGGAGGTCTTTCTCCAGGGTGGATTTGCTCAGTAATTTTCACAGATGAATGACTTCCCATTCAGAGTATACTTACAAAACGACCATTGCAAGTTTCTTTTTCAATGTGAGCTCTTTTCTGGTGCCTAATCATACATGTTATGTTCAGTATTTCCCAGTATATTTTATAATCACAAAACCTTTTTTTACTATCAATTTTTTGATGTTGAAAGTGCTGGGAAATGGGCTGGAGCAGTATATAGCGGAGTATTATTTGTCAAGGCTAATTTTTTTTTTTTTGTCAAGGTTATTTTTGTTTGTTTGTTTTTGGGCCACACCCGGTAATGCACAGGGGTTACTCCTGGCTATGTGCTCAGAAGTTGCTCCTGGCTTGGGGGACCATATGGGACACCGGGGGATCGAACCGCAGTCCGTCCAAGGCTAGCGCAGGCAAGGCAGGCACCTTACCTTTAGCGCCACCGCCCGGCCCCAAGGCTAATTTTTGACTCTGCTCTGGAATCACTTCCAGTGGGCTTGGGGAACCATACTGTATGCTGGTGATAAAAATCTGAGTCAGCTGCATACAAGGAAAGCCTTATATCTCTCCAACCTTTAAGAAGGTCTTATATAATGAAGCTCACCACAAAGAGTGATGAGTGTTGTTAGAGAAATAACTACATTGAGAACTATCATAACAATGTGAATGAATGAGGGAAGTAGAAACCTGTCTAGAGTACAGGTGGGGGTAAGGTGGGGAGGAGGGAGATCTGGGACATTGGTGATGGGAATGTTGCACTGGTGAAGGGTGGTGTTCTTTGCATGACTGAAACCCAACTACAATCATATTTGTAATCAAGCAGTTTAAATAAAGATATATATAAATAAAAATATGATTTTATTATAAAATGCAATATAAATTCTATTGAAGACAGATTATGATGCATGACTAAAGAGCAAATTATATTATACACTGTGCTCATACATTCTCCAATTAATCATCTACAATTAGTGAAGTTATTTTGGAGCTAGAAATGTTTTTAAGAAACAATGCTTATATGTACAAGAAATAAAAACTCCACCTTTATTTCATAATTTCAAACAAAATGCACCTTTTAATTACTTTTTGAAAGTTATATGGGAACATCTAAATAATTGTAATATATGACATAGATTCTCTGTATCGTTTCCAACAAAATGTGAACTACTAGTAATTCAATAAAGGGAATTATTGATTAGAAATTTCAAAAAAAATAGAAGGTCTTATATAGAGAGATTTGTGAAGGCATGTTACTGTTGTAAATGAGGGGCCCAGAGAGATAGCACAGCGGCGTTTGCCTTGCAAGCAGCTGATCCAGGACCAAAGGTGGTTGGTTCGAATCCCAGTGTCCCATATGGTCCCCCGTGCCTGCCAGGAGCTATTTCTGAGCAGACAGCCAGGAGTAACCCCTGAGCACCGCTGGGTGTGGCCCAAAAACCCAAACCCCCCAAAAAAATGTTGTAAATGAATAATATCAATAAAAATGGTGGCTGGAAATGCATGACTCAGGGAGAGAAAGGAAACCTTTAATTTTACTCCATTGGTTTCAGCCTGCATATATTAAGATAGGAGTTGCTAACCATGTCTTACACTCTTTTTTTTTTTATCATAATTTCAAGAAATGAAATGAAATATGTTTAACATTCTCACTTCACAGATTTTTAAATGGATAGTTCTTTCTATTGCCAAAATTTCTTTAAAATTACAAATTCCACAGTTTTGAAAAGTCCTCAAAAATGCTTTTTAAAAAAGTGGTAATATAGGGGCCGGGCGGTGGCGCTGGAGGTAAGGTGCCTGCCTTGCCTGCACTAGTCTAGGACGGACCGCGGTTCGATCCCCCGGCGTCCCATATGGTCCCCCAAGAAGCCAGGAGCAACTTCTGAGCGCATAGCCAGGAGTAACCCCTGAGCGTAACAGGGTGTGGCCCAAAAACCAAAAAAAAAAAAAAAAAAAAGTGGTAATATAAATGAAGAGGATTTATGTCAACAAGTACTACAGTTTATTGGCTCTTCAAGCTTCCCCAACTAGTACAATATAAAGATTATTTCTGCTAGTTGCACAGAAAATGCTCAAGTTCCTATAAAATGTGTTCAGATTACTATATATAATTAACATACTAATCTAGATAACAAATGTCACAAGATTTAAGTCTTAAAATGACAGGTTTGCTTTTTAGAACTTCTAAAGCCCTTATTCAAAACCTAAATAGAAATAGGCCTCTAAATGATCAGGAATCTAAGTCCTTTATTGTATGACATACCTACTATATAGGTAGAAAAGCTACATAGACATCACATTGAGTTGTGAATTTTCAAATTATTTTAGAAATAAAGCAATTGAGGAAAACAGCTAGTACATCTCAGGTATAGTTCTGATTGCATATCAAAAGCATTGTGAGTTATTAGGAAAAGTCTTTATAAGAAAGCAAGGAATATGTTTTCAAAATAGCATTTTATCCCTGGGACCCCAGGCTTTCTTTTCATATTTTGATATCACCAATTCAGGATCAGTGCATAATCAAATGAGTCAATCTGCTGTGCATTGAAAAGGGCTTGAGTTATCAAATTTGTCTTTACTAAAGACTCACTCCAGTCTTGCCTTCTTTTTATTAATGTTTTGAGATTGCCCCAAACCACCAAGGGCTCCAGCTTCTGTAAGAAAATCTCCATCCTTCTCCTTTGGTATTTGATGCAAATAACTAGACATAAAGAGGGAAGATACATTTTAATTCAACCTGTATTTGAGCCAGACTATATATTGAGCTCCTAAGTTTCAATGGTCTGCAAAGTCTTTGTAGATTCAAGTTCTTGCTAGACTTATCAGTTGTCTGATGTGGCCTGGCCCATCACAGTGGAGCAAACAGCATGTATTGGAGCTCACACAACATTCAGTGCCTGTCTCTTGTATCAACTTACCACTGGTTTACAATATTATGGTAAGTCAGAGGGTTAGCGTCACACTTTTTTATGTGAATATTTGTCACCATTGCTACCAACAGAAACTCCATTCTTCATATCTGTCCCCTCCCTTCTCAAATCACCTCAAGACAGATCCAGTTTTACTTGCTTTGTTTTTAAGTGTGCACCCTTCTCTGTTCACTGCTTACTCTTGGCTCAGTTTTTAGAGTTCACTCCTAGAAGATCTACTCCTAGAAAGTTTACTCCTGATTTTGTTTTCAGGAAATCATTTCTGGTGGTGCTTAGGGGGTCAGACTCTGGTAGGTCATTTACAAGGCAAGCACCTTAACTGTGTGCTGTCTACCAAAACCCAAGATCTATTTATTTTGCTGTCAAAGGCACATTTTCATCCTCATTAATGATAGATTAGTATTGTGTTGAATATATAAATACACCACAGTTTTTTATCTTGTTTATCAATGGATATTTAAATTGATTTCATTTTAGCTTCTGTGAATAATTCTCCTATGAAGACAAAGATGCAAATATCCTTTAAAAATATTGTGTTCATTTTCTTTGGATAAATGCCTTGGAGTAGAGTTGCTGAATCCTAAAAAAATTTCCTCTTTTTTTTTTTTTTTTTTTTAAAATGATGGTGGGATTTGGGGCCACACCCAGTTGTACTTAGGCTGCTTGGTGTCAGAGTTACTCCTGGGGCTGTTCAGGACAATAGGAGATTCTTCTGCATGCAAAACCGTCAGCCCATTGGGATAGCTTTGATCCCCTCCCTACTCTTTTTTTCTCCTTGTAGTGACTCATCATACTGATTTCTATAGAGGTCTTACCAATGTACACTCTTACTAGCTGTGTACCAGGGCTCATTTCTTTCTGACTCTTCACCAACATTTATTTTCAAATTTTTAAACGTAAACTATTCTCACTTATGTGAAGTGATATCTCATTATGGTTTTGCTTTGCTTTTCCCCAATAACAATTCATGTTGTATTTTTAAATAATGGCAATTCTCCCTCAAAGAGGAATCTACTCATATTTTTGTCATATTTATAAATTTGGTCTTGTATTTTTTGTAGAGTTGTGTGAGTTCTTTCTATGTATTTTGTATATTAACTCTTTGTTGGATTATGAGGTGTCAGTATTCTCTCCTGATTGATAAGCTAAGTCACCTTTTCTTCTTGGTCCCCAAGACTGTTCATGTCTGGCCAGAGGGTTGCCTCCTAGCAATTTCAGAGGGACCACCTCTTCTCTCTTAGGGCTCTTCATATGTCCATGTCTACACAGAATAAAGCTCATACTGTCTTTGGGTTGTGACTCATTTTTAGAATGTATCTTTTCTGTTTTTCTAAGCCAAATCAAGTTCCCTTCCTCTAATAGTCTACCATAGCTCCCATGTTTATAAAAGCAATGTTTCTGCTAGTTTAGAACTCTTCAATACTGTCTTCTTTTATACTCTATATCTGTTGTACAATTAGAGCCAGTGAAACTGAGTATAGCATAGTGTGTATTTTATAATTCTTGGGTTTTCTACAAACATTTGCTGAATGAACAAAGATTACTCCTGGCAGGCTCAGGGAACCATAAGGGATGCTGGGGAATGAACCCAGGTCAGTCATAGGCAAGGCAAATGCCCTACTTGGTGTGCTATTATATGTGTCTTATTTGTTTCTATTTCTGTTTTTTTCTCTGTAGCAATGGAAACGAGCATTCAATATTTTAAATATTTTTTATTTAATTTAATTTTATTGAAACCATTTTGATTTACAAAGAACAATAAGAAATGTGACATATTCAGGAGCTGGTAAGATACTATTGCAGGTAAATTGCTTGTGTGTCATGTAGCCAATCCAAGTTCTAACCCTAGCAGTACATATGGTCCCCTGAGTCAGGAGTAAGCCCCGAGAATAGCAGGCCCCAACCCCTTTTCCTAATAAGTATCATATCTATCTTTATTTCTCAGCTTCCCTGCTGAGAGTTGTAAGTCAGTTTTAGTCCATGGGATAGAACAGTAGTCATATAACAATTTCTGGTTTGTGACCTTAGAATAAAAATGCCTTTCTTCTTCTCTGGGGAAGGATTCTGACTGATGACAGTTGCTGGAGTGACACTTTTCTACCAGTGCTGGAAGAGGGGGGTGAGGAAGAAAGAACAGCAAGGCTGGAAAAAGGTCTTTGTTCCTAATTCTCTGAAGTTAAGTTGCTGTCTTGGCCCTAAATGAGGCATAAGGGTAGCTCTTTTATAATAATAGAAATACTGGTTTAAAATTTTTACATTGTGTTGTGCTCAACATTTTTTGGGTGGAGGTGGAAGGTGCTCAGGGAATCCTATAAGATGCCAGAGATAAAACCTGGGTCAGCCATGTGCTTCTGTATTATCTCTCTGGCCCCTGTTGCTTAATTTTTAATACTCAATGATATATCTATGTAGGGTGCTTTCCCAGTCACATGCAATTTTAAGGCAGAAAAATGAGAATGTAGGGTGTGGTAAAATGCTAATTCTGGCAAGCTGGTAAGAACACCACTAGCGTGAGTCTCTTTTTCTAACTATCAACACTCTAGTGATACATATGAAACTTGCCATAGTTTCTATAGGTATAGTTTGCAGATATTTGGCAAGACTTTTCTTTGAGCACAGAAACATTTATTTTTGCCTAATTTTTAACTGGTAGTGAATTTATTAAAGCTGAAAACATCATTAAAGCCTTACTTTCCTACTCTACAATGATCATTTTTGTTTTAAAAATTGACTGGCTGTGCTTAGATGACTCTGAGGACTCCAAGGGAAATCTTTCCTGGGCCTGTCTGTCTGAACACCTGAAGCTCTCCTCAGAGGCCTAGGTAGCGCACCCGCAAAAAACTGCAGTTTGAAGCTGCCCAGCGAGTGAGTGAGTAAAGTCTGGCTGTGGGAGTCGCCAAGCAGAAAGCTGAACCCTCTGGCCCTGCTGTGCTTTGATGACTCTGGGGGCTCCAAGGGAAATCTTTGCTATGCCCCTCTGTCTTTCCTATTTAGGAAAGCTCTCCTCAGAGGCCTAGGGAGCACAACCCCAAAAAAACTGTCACCTAGAGGCCGCAGAAGAGCTCTGCTTTGCTTCGCGGCCGCGCACTCTTTCTAATCAATGAACCCCACCACAACACGCAGAAAAAAATCACACTACAAGCCTGACAATGGGGAAACCTCGCAGGCAAACACCATGCACAGAGAATGAAGACGATAGCGCGGATGACCTAAAAAAATTCCAACCATCTGATTAAACTCTCGGATAAGGAATTTAGAATAGAAATATGGAAGATGTTTGTAGAACTCAAAGAAAGCATAGATCGATCTGAACAGAACACAAAGACAGAAATCAGAAAACTCCAAACTGAAATAGCAGATCTGAAAAACGATAGCTCAACTGAAAAACTCAGTGAATGGCCTCACCAGCAGGGTAACAGCAGCCGAGGACAGAATCGGCGTGATGGAAGATGACATGCAGAAAAACTCAACACAGCAGAAGAAATTGAAAAAAGAACCTTAAGACAAATGATTAGGCAAAAAGTACTCAAGGAATGTGAACAGATGAAAATAGAAATCTTGGGCCCGGAGAGATAGCACAGCGGTGTTTGCCTTGCAAACAGCCGACCCAGGACCAAAGGTGGTTGGTTCGAATCCCGGTGTCCCATATGGTCCCCCGTGCCTGCCAGGAGCTATTTCTGAGCAGACAGCCAGGAGTCACCCCTGAGCAACGCCGGGTGTGACCCAAAAACCCAAAAAAAAAAAAAAAAAAAAAAAAGAAAATAGAAATCTTTGATAAACTCAACAGAAACAACATAGGAATCATTGGAGTCCCAGAGGCCCAGGTAGGAGATCTTCTGGAATAATCAACTGTCAAAGACATCATCAAGTAGATACTCCCAGAGTTAAAGACTACATGCAATCAAATCCTGCATGCCCGAAGAGTACCAGCTAAAAGAGACCCAAAGAAAAACACCCCAAGACACATCCTCATTACAATGACAAATCCCACAGATAGAGATAGAATACTGAAAGCAGCAAGATCAAAAAGGAAAATTACATTCAGAGGAGCATCCCTAAGACTTACAGCAGACATGTCACAAGAAACTCTCAAGGCCAGAGGACAGTGGGGGATATTGTGACAAGACTGAATGAAATGAATGCCTCACCGAGAATACTGCACCCAGCCCAACTCACTTTCAGGTTTGAAGGAAGGATAGATAGCTTCATGGATAAACAACAGCTCAAAAACTTCACAGATGAAAAACCAGCCTTAAAGGAAAAACTGAAAGGTCTACTCTAAGACAAGAGAGACCAACAAACACAGCAAACTTATCTACAAAGATGACATTAAATCCTATGACAATCATCTCCCTCAATGTCAATGGACTAATTTCACCAACTAAAAGATACAGAGTGGCAAAATGGGTCAAAAAGATGAATCCAACCTTCTGCTGCCTACAAGAAACACACCCGAATAGTCAGAACAAACATAGACTCAAAATCAAAGGCTGGAGGAAAATCATCCAATCAAACACCCCCCCCTTAAAAAAGCTGGGGTGGCCATATTAATATCTGATGACATCAACTTTATACTCAGAAAAGTTGTAAGGGACAAAGATGGACACTATGTAATAATCAAGGGATATGTGCAACAAGAAGAAATCAGACTATTAAACATATATGCACCCAATGAGAGACCAGCAAATTATCTAATACAATTACTGACAAATCTGAAAAAAGACATCAATAATAACACAATAATTGTGGGAAACCTCAACATGGTCCTGTCAACACATGATAAGTCAACCAGACTGAAACCCAACAAAAACATACTAGCCCTGAAAAGAGTAATGAAAGAAATAATAATGTCATATATATATGACACTCTACCCCATAAAACCTGGATACACATTCTTCTCCAATGTACATGGGTCATTCTCCAGGATAGACTACATGCTGACACATAAAACATACCTTCATAAAATCAAGAGGATAGAATATTTGCAGGCTACCTTTGCTGACCACAAGGCTCTGAAATTTGATGTGAACTACAAAGGCACACAGAAGAAAAACTTTAACAATTGGAAATTAAACAGCCTGCTACTGAACAACAAGTGGGTCTGAGATGAAATCAAAGAGGAAATCAAAACTTTCCTGGAAACAAATGATAATGTAGACACAAACTTCCAGAATCTATGGGACACAGCAAAAGCAGTCCTCAGAGGAAAATTTATAGCTTCACAAGCACACATCAGGAAGAAAGAAGGGGAATACCTGAATAACTTAATGATGCAGCAAATAAAATTAGAAAATGACCAACAAAAGGACCCAAAAATAGGGAGACAGAAGGAAATAACAAAGCTGAGAGCAGAACTCAATGAAGTGGAAAACCAAAAAACAATCCGAAAGATGAACAAAAGCAGAAGTTGGTTCTTCAAAAAAATAAACAAGATTGACAGACCATTGGCAAAACTCACAAAGAGAGAGAGAAACCTGATAACCTGTATTAGAAATGAAAAGGGGGGGATCACGACAGATATTGCAGAGATCCAAAGGGTAATCAAAGACTACTTTGAGAAACTTTATGCTACTAAACATGAGAACCTAGAAGAATTGGATAAATTCTTGGACACTTATAACCTTCCACAGTTAAGTAAGGAGGATGTAGCATATCTAAACATCCCCATCACTATTGAGGAAATTGAAACTGTAATCAAACATCTGCCCAAAAAGAAAAGCCTTGGCCCAGATGGATTTACTATTGAATTCTTTCAGACCTTTCAAGAGGAGCTACTACCAATCCTAGCCAGGCTCTTCCATGAAATTGAAAAAACGGGAACACTCCCAAACAGCTTTTATGAAGCCAACATCACCTTGAAACTAAAACCAGACAAAGATGCTGCCAAAAAAGAAAATTACAGACCAATGCAGATGCAAAGATCTTCAACAAAATCCTGCCAAATAGGATCCAATGCATCATCAAGAATATCATACACTACGACCAAGTAGGTTTCATCCCAGGAATGCAAGGATGGTTTAACATCCATAAATCTATCAACATCATACACAACATCAACAACAAGCAAAATAAAAATCAAATGATCATATCAATAGATGCAGAGAAAGCATTTGATAAGGTCCAACACCCATTCTTGATCAAAACTCTCAGCAAGATGGGAATGGATGGAACCTTTCTCAATCTAGTTGAAGCCATGTACCACAAGCCAATGGCAAATATTATCCTCAATGGAGATAAACTAAAAGCCTTTCCTCGAAATTCTGGTACAAGACAATCTGTTCGCTTTCATCACTCCTCTTCAACATAGTACTGGGAGTGCTTGCTATAGCTATCAGGCAAGAAAAAGATATCAAGGAATCCAGATAGGAAATGAAGAAGTCAAGCTCTCACTATTTGCAGATGACATGATACTCTACTTAGAAAACCCTATAGACTCTACCAAAAAGCTTCTAGAAACAATAGACTCATATAGCAAGGTGGCAGGCTACAAAATTAACACAGAGAAATTAATGGTCTTTTTATACACCAATAATGATAGGGAAGAGATGAACAGTAAGAAACTGGACCAAGCCCAGAAAACTACCAAGTAGGGCAAAGAAATCAAAAAATTCCACAGAAGTCCCAGAGGAACATTATTTCAGTAAAATCTTTTTTTAAAATATTTTTCTTAATTTAAACATCTTGATTACAAATGTGATTATGATTAGGTTTCAGTAATGTAAAGAACACTCCCCTTTACCAGTGCAACATTCCCACTACCAATGTCCCAAATCTCCCTCCATCATACTCAGCAAAATAAGTCAGATGGTGGAAGGGCGGATCCAGCAAAATCTCACTCAATGTAGAACACAAAGAAACAAAGCCAGAAATCAGACAATGCCCAACAAAAGCATTTGCTATGATTGTGACAGCAGAGCTGAGGTTAGCAAGGGATAAGGGGAGTGGATTGAAAGGTAGAGGGTATCTGTGGATTGTAGTGGATGGATGCTGGCACTTTGACATATCGAGAGGGTGCCTAAAACATATCAACATTTGCAGTCTTGTAAAACAATGCTATCTCTCTAACATGAAATTTATAAAATGACAGTCATGAGAGAGCCATACTAAGTTAAAAGAGAAAAACTCTCTTATACCGAAGTTAGTGAATAAGAAAACTAGCTGACACTACAGGTGGAAGGGAGCTAAAACTATACTTTTTTTTTTTCTTTTTTTTCTTTATTTTTTATTTTTTTATTATTTTAATTATGACAACAAAGATGCAAAGAAAGAGGACAGGGTAAAGTTACAGTGGAAGCCCAATCACCCATAAACAGGATTCTCAGTAGTTCCATCGATGATATCCCAGCCTTGAACTTTCAGCCAAAGAACATTAAGAAAAACAAAACTGAACCCATGTACAATACAATTACTTTGTCCCTCAAATCCCCAGTTGTAGTACATATTGTTTCTTAGCAGCACACCATATAATCTAAAGATATTAGACTTATGTAACTCTTTAAACATTGAGGGCAAAGTACATTTATCTAGTTCCATGCACATGCTTACTAGGCTAAAACTATACTTAATTATAATTAGACTATTAAAAATTGTTTTGGCTTTTTGGGCCACACCCTTTGATGCTCAGTGGTTACTCCTAGCTCGGGGGACCATATTGGATGCCGGGGAACAAAATGAGGTTCGTCTTGGAATGGCCGTGTGCAAGGCAAATGCCTAACACTGCGCTATCATTCCAGCCTTATAGACTATTAAAAATTTATATTAAAAATAAGAATAGGGAGGGGCCGGAGAGATAGCATGGAGGTAAGGCGTTTGCCTTTCATGCAGGAGGTCATCGGTTCGAATCCCGGCATCCCATATAGTCCCCTGTGCCTGCCAGGAGCAATTTCTGAGCCTGGAGCCAGGAATAACCCCTGAGCACTGCCGGGTGTGACCCAAAAAACCACAAAAAAAAAAAAAAATAAGAATAGGGGCCGGGCGGTGGTGCAAGAGGTAAGGTGCCTGCCTTGCCTGCGCTAGCCTTGGACGGACCACGGTTCGATCCCCCCGCGTCCCATATGGTCCCCCAAGCCAGGAGCAACTTCTGAGCGCATAGCCAGGAGTAAACCCTGAGCGTTACCGGGTGTGGCCCAAAAACCAAAAAAAAAAAATAAGAATAAATGAATAAATAATATTTTCACTTGTAAAAATATGAAAGCTTGAAATATCTTTTTTTTCTTTTTCTTTTTTATGAGTCCAACCATTTATTTTTGATAAAAGAAAAAGTTATTAAGGGCTTCAGTTGTTCTAGAAAAAATGATAATCCCTGACTTGTTTTCTTTTTTTTTTTTCACTTCTTTTTTTTTTTAAAACACCTTGATTACATACATGATTGTGTTTGGGTTTCAGTCATGTAAAGAACACCACCCATCACCAGTGCAACATTCCCATCACCAATGTCCCAAGTCTCCCTCTCCCCACCCAACCCCCGCCTGTACTCTGAACAGGTTCTCCATTTCCCTCATACATTCTCATTATTAGGACAGTTCAAAATGTAGTTATTTCTCTAACTAAACTCATCACTCTTTGTGGTGAGATTCCTGAGGTGAGCTGGAACTTCCAGCTCTTTTCTCTTTTGTGTCTGAAAATTATTATTGCAAGAATGTCTTTCATTTTTCTTAAAACCCATAGATGAGTGAGACCATTCTGCGTTTTTCTCTCTCTCTCTGACTTATTTCACTCAGCATAATAGATTCCGTGTACATCCATGTATAGGAAAATTTCATGACTTCATCTCTCCTGACAGCTGCATAATATTCCATTGTGTATATGTACCACAGTTTCTTTAGCCATTCATCTGTTGAAGGGCATCTTGGTTGTTTCCAGAGTCTTGCTATGGTAAATAGTGCTGCAATGAATATAGGTGTAAGGAAGGGTTTTTTGTATTGTATTTTTGTGTTCCTAGGGTATATTCCTAGGAGTGGTATAGCTGGATCGTATGGGAGCTCGATTTCCAGTTTTTGGAGGAATCTCCATATCACTTTCCATAAAGCTTGAAATATCTTAACTCGGAGCCGCAGAGATAGCATGGAGGTAAGGCATTTGCCTTTCATGCAAAAGGACGGTGGTTCAAGTCTCGGCATCCCATATGGTCCCCTGAGCCTGCCAAGAAAGATTTCTGAGCATAGAGCCAGGAGTAACCCCTGAGCGCTGCCAGGTGTCACCCGAAAAACAAAAACAAAAAAATATCTTAACTCTATAAAACTGAGATTTCTTTTTCTTGATCGATTTGGATTTTGTGGGCTCCATTGGGAAAATGGTGTTTATAGGATAAGGGGACCACTCCTGTCACTAATCAGACAACCTGGCCTGTGGTTTAGTTATAGGACTCTGTGGGCTCTATGGTGCTGGGAATAACGGGGACCTTTAGGGCTCTCCCGGGTGATGTTGGGGGGTGCGGCATGTGATAGTAGGAATAGAACTAAGCTTGCCCCCGGTGCTATTTCACCAGTTCTGAGAATGTTTCTTTATGTTTATTATATTACTCTACATTGGATAGTCTATATAGAGTACATTTTATCAATCTTGTTTAGTTTCTACATTTTTCTTCCTTTTCATTGGAACCATTAAGTTATTTTCAAATTAAAAAAAAAAGGATTCAAGAGTGAATTAAACATAAAGCCCTAATTGCAAACTCTAATCCTGCCAAAAACACCATCAACTGCAAGACTTCAGAACAAGCATTTGAGTTTAAATGCTTTTGCTTAGCTTTAATACATCTAAAAGTTGACTGATCACACTCTTTAATAGCTCCTATCTGCCTGTGTATTTGTCACTATGGAATTGTAGACTCTTAATAAGTAACTCATGTGTGATGAAAAGGCTTGAACTTTCCCTGACCATATTTTGAATTAACATTTATTTAGGGTAATGAAGAAGTATTTTTCTCCTTGCCCAATAATTTAGTTTGTGTTTGTATTAAGAGATGGAGAGGTGGAGGAAATAAGAAGCATCTAGTATACTTAACACAAGCCCATCTGGATATGATTGGACACTAAAGGTAATGTATACCAATCAGGCATGACCCCAGTGAAGCTAATTTATTTTATGTGTGCCCATACATATAAATGCACCCCACACCATCACCATGAGTTAATTTTAAATCAATTACATTTACATGGAAATTTGTTGTTAGAAGAATTAAGCTGGTTCTAAACAGTAAAATTATATCTTGGCACAAAGCAGAAAAACATCACAAAATTTAGTACTCAAGAAAAGCCTTTTTATTGTTTAGTCTTGCGAATCTTGCAAATGTCTGTGTTTGAGGATTTACTTATTTATTTTTGCTGTTGGGGTCACACCAAGGTGGTGTTTGGTGCTACTCGAGGGATTATTGTTGGGTAGAAGGAATGCTGTTACATCTGCTGGAGCTAGAATTAGAAACATTATTTACTATTTGTGGTTTTACAGGTTTATAAATATTACTTATTAGACTTTTTGCATTGTCTATTTAATTAATTGCTTTACCTTTAATACCTTGAAACTTCCTGCAACCTAAAAAAGCTGAATGTTATTTTAATGCTTTAAACAACTTTCAAAAAATCTTTGGTCTGAATTTCAGTATGACTTCCAATTCACAGTGTGATACTGTCACTAAAGTAGGATTATGGTATACTCAGGTAAGTGGGGATGGGGAATGTGAGAAGAGGGGTACTACTAGAGTCAGCAGTGCTTTGATACCTGCCATCCTGAGTTTCCATGGTAACTCTTCAGTCAATGTGGAAGCTTTGTTGACCTTGATCACTCAAAGCAGAGATTGTGTGTGTGTGTGTGTGTGTGTGTATGTGTGTGTGTGTGGTTGTGTGCCTCCAGAGTAACCAAGGAAACAGAATTTAGCGGTTGTTTGCCTTAGTGTCGAATAGCAGTAATATTTCTTCTTTTACCTTTGTTCTCTAACCATACTTAAATTTACACATAACATGAAACTTGCCATGTGTTCCTCAATGTACCAGAACAGGTTTATCCAGGTAGAAATAAATTGAGCTAGGGGTGACTGGAACTTCTGAATGTAGAAATATCTATTGACCTGAAAATTATTGGAACTCACACTAGCTAAAACTGTTATGCCTTTTATTTTCCTTTAAAGCATGTGAATCTATATTTTGTTTTATTTTTACTATAGGGGCCACATCTGGCAATGCCTTGAGGTTCTCCTATCACTATCCTCAGGAATTTCTCCTTGCAATGCTTGAGGGTCCATATGGGATACTGGGTGTTGAACCCTGGTTGGCCACATGCAAGGTCAATGCCCTACCCAATATACTATCTCTCCAGCCCCAAAGTATGTAGATCTTTAATCATAAAAGCACTAATCCCCAATAACCCTCACTATATGCAAGGTATGAGGGTAGGGGTTTTATATCTATTTATTTATTCCTTTAATACTTAAGGTTTTATTGAGATCTGTAATTTACTGATGGAGAAAAAGGCAATAAAGATGATTTAATGAGTTGCCAGAGTCATAAAATCTGGGAGTGAGGCTGGACTTGAATGTCAGATGGGCCATTTTCAGAGTTTTTCACTCCTCTTTGTCTTGACTCTTTGTAAACATACAAGTTGGTTTGGGCATTGAAGAGGAATGTAAGTAGAGGTACGTGCTCAGGGTTGAACAAGTTCTTTCATATATTTATACTTAAGCTAACCAGAGGGTATGGTATTAAAAAGTCATATTTTAAGTAAAAAATTGATTAAATCTATTTCAACATATATTATCTAATCTAAGACATCAAGATATAAATATTTAACACATAATACATAATGCAATTTATTGAGTTATTTTGTCCTCATTTAATTCTTGGAAATCTATAATATATTTTACTCTTACAGTTCCTCTCAATGTAAATTATCCACACTTTAGGTGATTGGTGGCCCCATGGAGCCAGTTAATAAGTGGCAGGATTAGATGTAGCCCAAAGGAAGAGGTGGTCCTTGATGCTATTTCTGGTATCAAATAAATAAATAAATAAAACATCAGCTCTGAATTTATAGAAATCTCAGATGAAAAGCACCAAATGCCCATTAAAAGCCTTATCATGAACTACTTTCCCTCCCTCTGAAGAAATATTCTCTACTTCAATATAATAGTTCAACACTGTGTGTATGTGGGGGAAACAGGAGAGCACAGCCTTGTTGTACCCAACCCACCTGGGCTTGAAACCCTGTATGCTTCCCTCCCTATCCAGCCCCCACACAACCAAAAATGATTTTTTGATTTTAGTGCTTGGAAAAGAGGTAATCACTAGTAATTCAGGAATCAGCTTTCCTGAACTAGGTCTTGAATAGGGCAATATTTGATTCCATTTGGTACATAGCCATGGGTTCTAGAGTCCTCTCTCCATGATTGCTGCCAATCTCACTCTTAGGAGTACTCTAAAACTCTCCTCTGCTTAGCAACTAATAAGTAAGGTTTCTTATAACTATCTTAGCAGTTATTGTGCAGTTAGCACAGAAGAATGGCAACTGTTCTGATGAGCCAGTGCCCAAGCCATTTAAAAGCATTACCATCATGGTCCAATTGATTTTAGAATGATCATTGATCTTTCATGTGAATTATGCTTCTATTCTACTTATCTAGGATGTGGATACTACCCCACTTTTTAAAATATAGTTGGTATCAAGGTGACAAGGACATGTATACTTTATCTGTATTTCACATATATATCACATATTGGTCACACTTCATTTTACTCTATGGCTTAGAACCATAGTTGTAAAACTTCATAAGACTTCAGATAGATTCTGTTCTATTGCTCCACATATATCCTAGATTAAAATGATAACATAAGGGACTGGAGAGATAGTACAGTAGGTAAGACACTTGCTCTGCATGCTGTTGTTCCAGGTCTTATCCCCAGCATCCCAAATGAATCCCCAGGATTACCAGGAGTGATTATTTAGTGCAGAGCTTGGAATAACCCCTGAGCATCACTGAGTGTGGCCCCAAAACCAAAAATACATACATGCAAAAGAAATGAAGGCATGAAATAATCAAGGTAATGAAATAAGGGAAGATCTCTTTCTTACCATGTTATATCTTGGAATTTGATCTCTCTTTGATTAAAAATAAAACATGAAAGGTGTATTCTTTAAGTCTGAAGTCTTGCATGTAAATGCTAACATAGGGTAAAATGAATAATATATGTCACATATAATAATATTATATCTCAGTATCTTTTTTTTTCAGTTGCCATCATTAAGTTATTTTTTAGAGCAAGTACAGACTGTGTTTGATGATAGATTAATGAAGAGATGGATTGAAATCCTGGGTTGAGGATAGGTGCATGGCTCAGCTCCTGTTTGGTCATCTTGCCAAAGGTCCTATCACCTTGGAAAGGGGACACAAACACAGAGAGGTGATATACAGCAGACTGAAGTGTATGCTGAATTCCTGAGGATGCGAGGAGTGGGAGTGGGGAGAGAAGAAGAGAACAAGCTATTCCTCAGGTTAGGGTTCAAGACAGTTCTCCTGGAAGTAGTGAGATTAATCATAGACTTGCAAAGTCCACAGTACACTTTAAAGAGTAAAAGGGACAAGGTACTTTCTATTTATTCAGACTTTAAATAAATAAATGCTCCTTAATTTGTTCTATTTTGTGGCTTATAAAACATTTGCTAATGACATCTCAACTAATTTAGTATAATTTCCGAAAGGTGCTGAGAGAGTTTATTTTCTAAAAAGTTGGAAGATTTGGAGATTTTTGGCATCCAGCTATTGATCACATCCTTATTGTAGAGGGGTTTGGAAGTACTGATCTGGCATATTTATTTCAAGAGTGAAATGACTTACCCCCAGTTTCAGAAGCAGTTGTAGTTGAAGGCTTTCTCTGGGCCAAAAAATATAAATACCAAAAAGAGTAAGATGAGCAAATATAAGGGGATTTTCAGTTAATTTAGACTTTTAACCTATCTGTTCTTTTCCAAGTTTATAATCCTTTAAGGAGCAAGCTGGCTTCTGCTGTAATTGATTTTTGCATTTATAGTAAATCATGTCTATGGAAGTATTTGCATGTTCCCAGCCCCCAAATGCTTCTTTGAGAACAAGACTCTTTCTCAGTTGGTTAGCCTCTCAACCCTCCATTGGGAGGATTTAAGCAGTGAGTGACAGAGAATGCCAAAGAATACAGGTATCAAGTTATTCACTAATGCTAAACTAAAATAAAAAAGAGGAAATGCTTAGAAAGGCCCAGGGATAACCAAGAACTTTTCTGGAGGAAATGCTGAGATTAAGATTTTCAAGGAAAGTTTGTTTTTCAGAGTGGTAACTATTTTTAAATTTTTATTTATTTATTTATTTATTTATTTATTTATTTATTTATTTATTTATTTATTTATTTATTTATAGTTTTGTTTTAAGGCCATACCTGGCTTACTCCTGGCTTTTTGCTTGGGGATTGCACCTGTGGGTGCAATAGTCTTGGGGAACTATCTGTAGTGTTGGGGTTAGAATTTGGTCAGTCGCATGCAAGGTAAGTACTCTACCCACGGTACTATCTCTCAGGCCTCTGAATGGGTTTTTTTCTTTTTTTTTTTTTTAATTTAGTTTAGTTTAGTTTTTGTTTTTGGGCCACACCCGGTGACACTTGGGGGTTACTCCTGGCTATGCACTCAGAAATTGCTCCTGGCTTGGGGGACCATATGGGACGCTGGGGGATTGAATCATCATCTGTCCTAGGTTAGTGCATGCAAGGCAAACACCCTCCACTTGCGCCACCACTCCAGCCCCAAGTGGTTGGTTTTTTAAATTAAATTTTTATTGAGACCAATGTGAATTACAATTCTTTCATGGTTATATTTAAGGTACATAGTGACAGTGAATTAGGGCAATTCCCACCACCAGTGTTGACCTCCCTCCGCCTGAGTGGTTGATTTTTATTAAGCCATATCCAATGGTGCACCAGGCTTAGTCCTGGTCTACACTGAAGAATCACTCCTGATGGTGCTTGTGAGACCAAATGGGGTGCCAGGGATCAAATCTAAGTCTCAGTGTGCAAGCTAAGAGCCCTACCCTCTATGCCATTGCTCCATCCATAAGTGGTTGATATTTAAAGGAATGGCGAGAACAGAAAACCTATGAGAAAACATTCAGGAAGTTAAGACTGTACCTCTTCTGGTCTTTTGTAAAGATTGAGAAAGAAGTGAAGCGTTACATGTGAACTTTGCTGTACTTATTTGCATGTGACTCCCAGGATGTATGAGGAAGTATATCAAAGGTACCAAGAGCAGGAACTTGGACCTTGATGCCACAGGGCCTAGAGTGGTTACTGAGAAATAAAGGACATGTATCAGATATAGGTCTTAGAAGGAGGGTGGAAGTAAAATGTACAAGTTTCGTTTATTCACTGGGATTCTGGAAATAATGTTTAAGCCATTACAGGGAAATAAATCTAAAGGGAAATTTATCTAGAATCAATAGGTTGATCCCAGACCCTCCTAATAGCCTTCACTAAACTATTTCAATCTTGAAATTTGCTTCTGAGAGATATTTACTTGAAAGAAAGCTTCCATCCAGCCACAGTCTAGAAAACTGATTTTTGGTAGATTCTGTTCTAGTGACTTATCAACAGTAGCTTTTGAGTCTACTCTCTTCTCAGCATATCATTGAATCTGCCTGAGCCAGTGACTACCTTGCTCAATTTCTAAGATTAATGGCTCTTTTTTTATTTTCCTAGACTATTGACACTTCACAGATTCTCAGATCAGTCCATGTAAATCTATTATCAGGTGAAGAAAGGAGTGTGACAGTCTGTTGGAGCTGCTGCATGAGAATAAAATAGACTGGGTGGCAGGCGGTGAAGGGATTGAATATAGATACAGTCCTACTGCTCACAGTTCTAGTACTAGGAAGTCCAGAATCAAGCTGGCAGCATTGCTGAATTAGGAGGCTGTCAATGAAGCCTCTTCCTGGCTTGCAGACAACTGGAGAGAGAAAGCTTGATATGTCTTTCTCTAATTTCACCAGTCCTAAACTCTATATACCCCTCTATAGTCTCCTCTTAGTCAAATTATCTCCCAATACAATGGGGCCTGGAAAACAACATAGGTATATTGGTTTAGGGGGAAAATCCAAGCAATACCTATCAAAGGCTGTGCAAAGTTCAAGTTTTAGATCCTTCGATATTTTCCCTTCTAAGTCATCAACTCAGGAGGCTGATCCCATGTGGACTCTCATTACCTAGGCACTTTCTGGCGTCTTGGCAGCATTGGTTCCTCTGTTGAGCATTTGTGAGATTCATTTGTTACATCAATGTTCTGGGACTCAGCACCTGACAGTCAGGACTCTCAGCTTTGATAGTCATTTAACTTCCCTTCTTTAATTAATGTTTTGAGTTACACCTAGTAGTGGTGCTCAATAATAGGGATCATTCCTGGTGGACTTGGTTGGCCTTATGGGATACCAAAGATTGAACCCATGTTGGTCATGCAGAAGGCAAATTTTCTACAGAGAGGGAACTGACTATGCAAATTAATAAAGAAAGCATCCAAAAGGTTACAATTCTGGTTTTCTGTAATCAGAGGATACTATTCATTAATTAGTTCCCATAAGTACCAATAAACTTAATAGGCTTAGAGGTATAAATGTGACTTAATTTCAGAGATTTTTGTACATATGCTGTAAGAATTATTTTAAGAGGGAGGTTTTATTCCTAGTAATTGGAAAATGATCATCTTAGAATTTTTGGTAGGGGATAACTTTTGTTGAATTCTGAAAATAATAACTTTAATTGCTGCTCATTTTTTTTCAAATGAATTAGATTGCTTTCCCATGGATCAAGGCCATAAAAGAAGAGATGATTTTTCTTTTTTTGAGGCACAATAATAGAGCTCTTATAATGTCTTTGTTTCATTTTAAGACTTCCCATCTAAAAACCTGTTTGTTTTTTTTTATTACTCTGGCAAACTTTTCCTGATTTACTTCATTGTTTGAATGGGGTCTCACCCCTGCCCTTAGTAGCAGGAAAGGGATAGAACTCTCAAAAGAATATAGTAACCTATTAAGATTTTTTTCTTTAACAATGGATGAATCCTTTGTCTAGTTCTGATTTATAAAGGAGTCACAATACTGCCTTTATTAGTTATTGAATTAACTTCATAGTTTACACTTATAGTTATTAGGAACAAGAGGAGAAATTTGTGATTAGTAAAGACTCAGAACTAGAACCAAGGCTCTTTAAACCCATGATACTGACTTCCTTTTCTAGGATTTTCTTTTCAAAAAATCTTTTCTTGGGGCTAGAGAGTGGGTATAGTGGGTAGGGTGCTTGCATTGCACATGGTAGACCCAAAATCTATCCCTGATATCCCATATAGTTTCCATAGCATTACCAGGAGTGTTCCCTGAACACAAAGTCAGGAGTAATCCTTGAGCACTGTCAATTGTGGCCCAAAAACAAAATAGTAAAAAGCTATTTTTCTGTCAAGTTTTATTGAATGTTGCACCACTGTGGGGAATATTTTTTCCCTGTGTATCCTAGAATCCTCGGATTCAGGGAGCTGGTAGAAAGTCAACAGTGAATCTGGGGATCTGATTACCCAGAGGCAGCTGGCACTCTAGCCTGACTTTTCAAGGGCTGCCAGGAAGCTCACTCGTCCACTATGCTACTCTGCCTAATCAAAGCAAGAGCTTTAGCAGTAACTCTCAGATGCTCTTCCTTGGTCATACCTTTCTAGTAGGCAGCATGGACTTAGCTTTAGAGATAGGAGCTCCGAAGGCCCCACCATCCTATTTGCTACCTTATTGACTATATCAGCATTTCTTCTTGGGGTTCTGGGTCTAAGGTGCTGATTCCTGCCATCTGATCTTCCAACTATTGGTAACACATCTCCTTAAAGAAGCTGGCATTGAAGCTGATCAGTCTGGACAAGAACTGGTTATTTAAAGGAAGTGATATGTAATATTACTGATATGTATCAGTAATAGTAGTTCAAACGTCAGTGTTTAAGAAGGAAAAAAGGAAGACAGACAGAAGTAAAATGTCTTTCCCACAGGCAGAGAGAAGGGGGGACAGGAGATAAAATGGGGACATTGGTGGTGGGAAATAGGCACTGGTGAAGGAGGTATACATTGTATGAATGAAGTTCAATCGTGAACAGCTTTGTAACCATAAAGTATTTAATAAATTTAATAAATTTTTTTTTAAAAAAGAGTCTGACAGCTGGGTGTGTCAGAGTTGTCTCATGCAGCTCAACACAGCTGAAAGCAAGCAATTAGGTGAGCACATTGATGATTGCCAGGGCATCAGCTGCTGAAGCAGCAAAAAACATAATATGTAAATTAGGGATCAGCTTGCTTGTCTGTCTCTCAAGAGGTTATGTAGGAACCAGTAGTTGTTCTAGAGTCAACTCCAGAACTAAGCCCTCATCAAACTACATAGCATAGTTATGCCAATGGAAACTTTCTGTTTTTCCCAGGCAGGGAAAAGGGCTCCAGCCTTTGTCTTCACTTTAGATATGCTACTCAGATCGTCACTGTCTTCCACATCCAATGTGAGCTTTGTCTCTTGTCTTTGTGTCACACCCAGCGGTGCTCAGAGATTACTCCTCATGTTGCTTGGGGCAATGTTAGTGCAAAGGCTCAAAACCCATTTGGTGTATGTGAAGCAAGTGCCCTATTTACTGTACTATCTCTCCATCCCCTTTTATCCCTGATAGAAAGCTATGAATGGGTCATTTCCAGTGATGATTGACCCAGTAGTATGGCCCAGTGTTTTAGTGCTTGAACATAGTATGTAGGAATTACTAGAGGCAAACCAGCTGGGCTAGGATGGATGGATGGATGGATGTTAGGTGCCAAATTGAGGGTCTGACATATGCACTACCAGGCATGTGTACTACATGTCAGTAGTACACTCCTGTCAGTCATGTTTTATTCATGGAAATGCCAGAAAACAAAAACATAAGTTTCATGTCAATACTTGCCTATTGGTTCCTCTGTGAGTATTTTCTATGATGCAATGATGTTTGAAACATGCTACTATAAAATCATGTTCTAAGCCATTTGGAAAGTCTAAAAACATACAACATTGAATATTCCTTTGTGTGAGACACTGTGTTCATCTGAGTCAAATTGGCATTCATGCAAAGCATACCACATGAAGTAATCATTTTTGTATTACACACTTTTTTTTTTTTAAAGAGGAGGTGCCAGAGTGATAGTTCATGGGTAGGAAGTTTATCTTGTATGCAGCAAGCTGACTTGGCATCCTATCTGCTCCTCTGAGCCTGCCAAAATTGATCCCTGGGCACAGATATAGGAGTAGTCCTGAACACTGCTAATGTGGCTCTGAAACAGAGAGAGACAGAGAAAAAAAAGAAGGAAGTAAGTAAACAAAATAGGAAGGAGACTCAATGTTTTCAAGATATTGCCAGACTAGTGAGAAAACAGGAGCTTGCTATGACTCCAAGTGCAGGAATTCAGGTGTAGGAAAGGGGGTAGGAAAAATGTAGGAAAGGAAACAGGTGTGGTTTTGAATCAATTGTTGGGCTGAGTTTCCTTCAGACTTAGCACATGAGTTTCCCTCATGGCTCCAGCCTTTCCTAGCATTACCTATCTCCTTCAGTTCCTTTGACTAGAGCTGAGAGGATGCTTTCCTGTCCCCTCGCTGCTTGCTCCTACCTGCCTACTGTGGAGAATCTCTTTCAGGTTTTGCAGCATTATGTGGGTGGCTCTGCAGCACTTGCAGCATCCTTCTTCTCTACTGGGACTGTTTCTTCAAGTCATATCTCTAATTGAAGAATGTAGAAGAAAGGTGAGAATGGAAAGGGTGGAATCCAGGCCTTTTGAAATCCGTCACAATTAGAATGACATCTTATCCAGAACCTACAGGTGGAAATAAGGGTTATTTTTCCCCTAAGGATTATCAATCTCTTTGGTCAGCATAACTGAGATCTAGGCCTTGCCATTCCTTATCGAAATTCTAAAAATGTTATTAGCAGCAAACACCTGTTCCCTTATCCCAGCTGAATTTTTATGTGAATATTTTAATGAAAAAATATTGAACTATTTACTTAACTTTGATAAGAGTAAGTACTAAGAGAAGTGACATTGAAGTCTCATAAACATAAACAAGTTTGTAACTGGAACATGAACTGCATCAATTTTTTGGAAAGTGAAGCATTTGCCTGAAAAAGTAGTAGTGCATTCCTGAGATGACAGTGAGGTGGAAAGAACAATAGGGACATTCAAGGAATTATTTTCTCTTTTCGTGAGCTGTGGAATCAGCCAGAAGAGTAGAAAGGATGATGTAGTAATTGAGCTTTCACTTGATCCAGCAATAACACTCATAGGGATATATCTTAAGAACACAATAGCACAATACATAAAAACCCTCTG
The DNA here is from genome assembly GCF_024139225.1 of Suncus etruscus. Taxonomy (NCBI): domain Eukaryota; kingdom Metazoa; phylum Chordata; class Mammalia; order Eulipotyphla; family Soricidae; genus Suncus; species Suncus etruscus. Next base: position 76,828,394 of record NC_064850.1, read on the forward strand.
TACCCCTATGTTCATTGCAGTACTACTTACAATATCCAGAACCTGAAAACAATCTAGGTTCTCAAGAACAGATGAGTGGTTAAAGAAACTGTGGTATATCTACACAATGGAATATTACACAGCTGTTAAGAAAAGTAATATTCTGAATTTCACTTATACATGGATGGATATGAAGGCTATTATGTTGAGAGAAATGAGTCAGAGGGAGAGAGATGGACATAGAATAATCGCACTCATTTATGTGATATAAGAAAAGTAGAAGATAGTATGGTAATAATATCTAGAGACAATAATATGAGGCAGGGAAGATCAATAAATAAAAGGAAGCCTGCTTCAAATACCAGACCAGTGCAGTTAGGGTACAGAAGCGACCATTATGACAATGATAGTTGAAAATGATCACTCTGGACAATAATTGGATATTGAACAGAGATTAAGTGATTATGTAAATAAACCTTCACTAAATAGAGTAATCCATGGTATCTAAAGGGAGGTAAAGGATGAAAGAGTGTTGTACATTATAAGACTGAAACCCAGTCATGAACAACTTTGTAATCGTGCTGTTTTGTAAAATCACCCCTTGCGTCCTATCTTTAACCCCAGGTGAAATAGTCTGAATCAAGATCATGCATGAAATAATACAAACTAGGCTGAGGGTGAAACACATATAGTCTGGCCGTCTTCTACCTCATCTCTTCCAAGATGGCTGCCATAACTGTTTTTATTGAGTACAGAGAGCACCCCCAGGTGGAGCAGTCAGGCCAGATAGCTCAGGCTATTTTGAGCCTGTCCCACCATATTTACATATAAGACAGTCTTTGTTTTGGGGTGAAACCAAGTTGCAAACAAATGATACAAAGAAACCAGGGATGATCTTTGTTTTGAGTAAAATAAGGTATAACCTAACAACTGTCTCTTCTTTGTTCAAAAAATTGAGAGGGGTACATAAGTTGTGTTCTATTGTTCTCTGCAAGAGGTGGGAGCCCCCCGATCAGAACTTACAAAAGTGGTTGCTATTATCATAGGCACAATAAAAGTTTGCTGTAATAGCATCGAAGTTTAAACTGTACATCATTCTCAAAACAGTCATCTTTTTCCATATGTTTGTCTTATATATGTCACAGATTTTTTTCATGGACTTCTCTGAATATAAACATTAGAACCTTTGTGTAGACATATTTAATTTGAAAATTCTTTTTTTTTTTTTTTTTTTTTTTGGTTTTTGGGCCACACCCTGTGACGCTCAGGGGTTACTCCTGGCTATGCGCTCAGAAGTTGCTCCTGGCTTCTTGGGGGACCATATGGGACGCCGGGGGATCGAACCGCGGTCCGTCCTAGGCTAGCGCAGGCAAGGCAGGCACCTTACCTCCAGCGCCACCGCCCGGCCCCTAATTTGAAAATTCTTAAACATTTTTACACCAAGCACTGTAATACAAGTCTAGAACATCCGAGTTTTTTTTCCATGAACTTCCCCCCCCAAAAATCACAAGAACATTTCTGCAGATATATATAGTTTGAAAATAAGTTTGCTAAAACATTCTTATAATGAGCACTGTAATAAGATCTTACAGTATCCATATTTCTTTTCCATTGATTCCTGTGGACAAAGACATTAGAATATATTTGCAGACATAATTTTGAGAATAAGTTGCTAAAGAATATCACAAACATCACAGTAATTTGGAAACATTTTCTAGGATAGCTGAGAACTATTAAAAAAAATCTAATAATGATTTTTCTGGAACTGTGCAAACTAATATTAAACCACTAAAGTTGAATACAAAATTTTCTGTTTCCAGTAGGGCATAGAACAACAGTAGCTCTAAAATCTAATATAGATATAACACATATTTAACCAGCAATACAGTGACTGATGCAAGTTGTTAGGTTACACCTTATTTTATCCAAAACAAAGATCATTCCTGTTTTTTTTGTATCTGTTTGTTTACAACTTGGTTTCACCCAAAACAAAAAGTGTCGTATATGTAAACCTGGCTGGGACAGGCTCAAAATAGCCCGAGTCCTCACTGCTCCAACTGGGGGTGGTCTCTGTACTCAATAAAAACAGTTCTGGTAGGCAGCTTGGGAAAGATACGAGGTAGAAGACTGCCATACTATATGTGTTTCACTCTCAGTCTGGTTTGAATTATTTCATGTGCGATCCTGATTCAGGCTCATTCACCTGGGTTTGAGATATGACGTGAGAGGTGATTTTACAGTGTTTAAATACAAGGAAAAATACAGATCCCTCCCCCCCCTAAAGAAAGAATGGTTTGGTAGTGATTAGTACTTTATAGTTTACATAGTACTTTATTTTATTTCCTTTGATCTTGTTCCTATCCCTTCGCTTTGAGAATCATTGGTTTGTTGGGTACCTGCAGGACCAAGACCTACTTGGGAGAAGGCAATAAAGAGTGACAACAAAGAAAGATAATCTAGAATGCAAAGGGAATTTATGAGTTGGGAGATAGTATAAAATGTGTGTAGGACTGATTACATACATGAATTATAGGCCAATACAAAATAAAAACGTGGGGCCTTGGACAAGTATCTTAGAGAATTTCAGTATGGCAACAGAAAAACATCAGATCAGGCCTGAGCAGGACCCTGTGGCATTGTACATTCAGTGTAATAATATTTTTTTTTTGTGATAAAATTTCTGAAGTTAGGGTGTAATGAGGAATAAAAAATCCTAAGTACAACAGTTACAAAGACATAAGGGGCAGAAAAGATAAGTGACACAGTGTTGTTGCTGGTAAAGTGCAGCGAGGTTTAAATTTATGTTGCAGAGGAAGAGATATTGAAGGTTTGTGAGAATGAAACTGTGCATGGCCTATGTATCATAATTCAGGATTATGTTCAGAACTGTTTAAGGACTAATGAGCACTGTCTAAGTGGAGGGAACAGTATCAACACAAAATATGGAATAGGTTGGTTAATTAATTTGAAGGTTGCCATTCAGATCTGTTTGTTGAAACTCCTGCACTATTGAATTGCTGTAAGGTCAGAAAACAGTGAATGAGTTATTGCTATTTATTTTGTCCATTTTGAAAAAAATTTCAAGAATATAGATTCAGGGAATTATTAATTATGGTTTCAATGTCTTTTTAAAGAACAAGACCTTAACAATATGTCTAGTGCTGTTTCAGATACATAGTGTTTCATTTTTTTATATGAATTAAATAACTCGATAGCATTCTGAACTATTTGGGATGAGATCCCTAGCAGCCTTAAGGGGAGCTCTACATGATAATGGGTTACATGGTCTAGTAAAAGCTTATGATGCAACACTTCTCTGCCTGTGGTGCTGGTGTTTGTAGGTTAATTTCCCAGATAGTGGGTTCTTGTGCCGAACACATAAAGAATTATGTGACTAAGCTGGAGTTTGAAAGTTGGCTTTCCTGATTTAAGACTACAAAATTGAAGTTTCTAAGCAATGAGGAGATGAGTGCAAGGAAGAGCAGGACCAAAAGTGACATAGGAACCATGGTAAAGGGTGTTGGGCTCTTTGGTGGTGGTGGAGGTAGAGTAGTTTTATACATAAAAATTATCAAAGTTAACTTGATGCCATCCTGTCACCTATATTACAATATTTTTAAAGAATTCTAATTTTCCAAGTCAAGGACTACATGGATCATCTCTGGGAGATGCGCAGAACATTTGCTCTGAAGTTTCACTAGAATTCCTTAAAATGATGCCCTTGTGACGAATTCCATCGTCTTTCAACTGGGTGGGTTGAAGGGTGCTGGACTTCATAGTCCATTTTATAAAGTGAACCAGAGAGACGATGAGAACTATTAGAGTTTGAAATCTTCCTGTTCACTTTACACCCTGAGCAGGAGGAGGAGGTGAGGTTGCTAGATTGTTAACAGGCTCCATTTTCCTTTTACCCAAGGGCTGGAGATAAGATACCAAACAATAAGGGATATAAAACTATATTAATAGCTGCAACATAAGTAATAGTGCAATAAAACAATAATATTGCTGGCACTAATACTGAGACTGACCTTGCCAATCCCAGAGCACTGGGCATATGCCAGCTATGCAACCCCAACTGCTGAACTCTTCCTGGCCACTAAATAAGGACTATTTCAAAGCATGTAAGAGGTAGAAAGAATCCATCATGAATGGTTTAGGCTCTACAGTGGTACTTATTTTTATATACTTTTATTCCCTGCACTACTTGTTCTTGATTCTATAGACCAAAAAAAAAAATAATGCCTGAGAACAACATCTCTCCAACTAATATTTCACAAAATTGAGTATTCAGTAGAGCAAAGTTTTGTTTTTTGCTTTTGCTTTTTTTTTTTGTTTGTTTGTTTTGTTTTTTTGGGTCACATCTGTTAGTGCTCAGGGGTTACTCCTGGCTTTGTGCTCAGAAGCCACTCCTGGAATGCCAGGATTCGAACCGGGATTTGACCTGTATTGGCCGCGTGCAAAACAATTGTCTTACCACTGTGCTATTGCTCCGGCCCCAGTGAAATTATTATTATTATTATTATTATTATTATTATTATTATTATTATTATTTTAAATAATGTTTTATTTAAACACCTTGATTACAAACATGTTTGTGGTTGGGTTTCTGTCATGTAAAGAACACCTCTCATCACCGGTGCAGCATTCCTATCATCAATGTCCCAATTCTCCCTCCTCCCCACCCCACCCCTGTCTGTACTCTACACAGGGTGAAATTCTTTTCTTTTTTTTTTTTTGGTTTTTGGGCCCCACACCCGGTGGTGCTCAGGGGTTACTCCTGGCTGTCTGCTCAGAAACAGCTCCTGGCAGGCACGGGGGACCATATGGGACACCGGGATTCGAACCAACCACCTTTGGTCCTGGATCGGCTACTTGCAAGGCAAACGCTGCTGTGCTATCTCTCCGGGCCCGAAATTATTTTCTAACTCTAAGCTATGCGTGCATTATTTAGTGCACCAGTTCTAATTATGAAATTTACATTCTAGACTCTAAAACAGAGGAAAACCATCTTCGTTTGTTGCATTAAAGTTTCATGTTCACACAGTACAATAGGACAGGAATACTCATCATGAACTCCTTAAATGAAGCAATACATCTATGACTATTACAAGTGCCAGGAAAGCTAAACATATTAATCACCATCATCATCTGAAGTATTAGTTACACAGCAAAGATTCAATCAAATGCTAGTTGATGCTGAAAAATAAAGTAGATGGGTACTTGTTTTGTAGATTGCCAGTTTCACCCCAATTGTTTCTGTCTTGCCACCAAAATCTCTTGACATTATGAATTTTATATGGTCTGGACTTTATAACCAAATGTTTATGTGCATATTTTGGTTTTGGGGCCCTACCTGGTGGCACTTGAGCATTATTTCTGGCTCTGTACTCAGAAATCACTCCTGGCAGACTTGGGGGCCCATATGGGATGCCGAGGTTTGAACCCAGGCTGGCTGCAAATGCCCTACTGCTGTGCTATTACTCCGCCCTCCCAAATGTTTATATTTTAAAATATATCATAAAAGGAAAATTATGTCAGTGTATTAAAACTCTGAAATAGACTTTTGTATGTTTTGTAGATTTGGCTGAATTTGCTGGTAATTATTTTTAAAAAGATATGTAGAGTTGAACTACTGTAAAAAATAAAGGCTGTGAGTACCATTCAGGCTTTTTGGTTGATAGGGATCATGCAATGCTCATTTATTTGTGCAGCAGGAGGTTGATGGGACAAAAGGCCACACAGAATCAGAACTGGGTCAGGTGAGGAAAGTGTCTGTCTGCACAATGGATCTCACTATTATTGGTGACTTTGTGAGTCAGAGAAAATGAGGCCCATTAAAAAACACCCAGAATTAAGTCCTAAATCATGGTGTAAGTCTGAGTGAAACCCTCTCAAGCTTATCCTTCTGCTTGGCCATTGATTTCCAACACTAATAGATTAATGTTTGAGAAAAAACAGGCTTAGCAGTGGCTCCAGAAACAGCAAGGAAAAATTCATTATCAAGGGATAGCATGGCCAAATTGCTTCAAAGGTAAAAGTGAAAAAAAAAGGAGAAAAAAAAAAGAATTTTGCTGACAGAAATCTCATCTGGGAAAAATAAAAACAACTTGAGCAGTCGTGTTAGAGTAGGTACTTGACCATCATTCCTTATTATGACAGTATTTGTTTAATTTGGGGCCACACCTGACAGTGCTTGGGGGATTGTGTGATGCCAAAGATCGAACCTGGACCTCCTACAGGCAATGCGTGTGCTCAGTTTACTGTGCTCTCTGTGGCTCTATTCCAAGTTTTTGAAGTGCAAGGATTAGAAAGGATATACCCTATATTTCCTTTCTTTTATTTACCTTAGCAGATGCATATTTTGGATTCCACATAAAATCAGATCTTTGGTTTACTTTTTTTTAAAGAAAGTATGCACATGGCTCAGCAGAAGAGCATTTCTTTACATGTGTGAGATCCTGGTGTGACTCTTGGACACCCTGCACAAAAAAATGGTACATGTAAATAACCCTTCCAAACAAGAATAGACAAAACTATTTGTAGCTGAATTTTAATAAAACAGAAAGAGAAGTGCTCAGCTTGGAGCATTGAATATTTTTTTTTCATGCAGATGCATACGCCAAAGCTAAACTGGCTAGTATTTCAAAATATAGTTTTCCTTATTTTTGTCATTAGCTACCATGTCAGAACAGTGACAGCTGTAGCATTAAACCTTGATGTCACTTGGTTTGAGAGACCTTTCACAGGTTGAGAGACCTTTCACAAGATTGAAGGCAGTGGAAGGACCAAGGAGACAATACAAAGAGTTACCTTTTATACCAGGTTTAGTCCGAGGTATATCAGATATCCCACTAAGAACTGCCAGAAATAATTCAGCGTGAGTCAGGAACTCCTGAGCATTGCTGGAGTGTGTGGCCCAAACAAACAAAAAAGGACTGAAGGCAGTACAATGGCAGTTGTGAACTCAGCATTCAGGGCACACTTGATCAACATGTACTTCACACTTCCGGAAATAGACAATAGACCATATTAGACCATGCCAACATCCCTAGAGTTGGCAAATGCTGTGCTTTTAGGACTAGGCTAATCTGAATCACAAAACTGGTGGCATTTGTCCTACTCCTATATTTATTTATTTTTTGGTACAGAGATCAAATTTCATTTACCCATAGAGCTGCTGGTAGTATATATTGTGACCTTGAAGGAATTAGAAAAAGGTTGCTTTCAGAGCTCACTGGTATAGATTTGGGCCTTGCTTATCACTTTGTGTATGGAAAGTGAGCTGCCCATAATTTCATACAAGGAGGAAAGGTATTACAAAAGGTGTTCAGCCTGTCCCTGACTCAATCCTTCTCTGTTAAGGTGGCTTTTCTTCCAAGGATTCATTTTACTTAATCTAATCACACCATGAGTGAATTCAAAAGGAGTAATAACAGCAATTATTCCAGGCATTCTGTTAACTTATGAATGCTGTTTTTATTGTCCAAAATACTGCTTCTCTACTTTACTGTAAGAAATCAAATTTATCTTGAAAAACTTTAATTCTCCTAGTATACTGAGCTTATTTTCCTCTCTGAATACTTAGAGTATTTGATGTCTTTATGTTTTTTCATGTTTGTTATATTGCATAATGAATATGTATATGGTCATCTACCCTCATGGGCTGTAACTCTTAGAATGCAAAGGTTGTGATGCTCATTTTTATATTTTCAGCTCATGATTGGTTCTTTAGCCACAAATAGGTAATGAACACATAGATTCTGAATTCTGAATTGTTTTTTGAATGAGATGCATTTGAGTTTGGTACACACTGTGGTGTTTTCATTTAGATTGACAAGTCCCAGGAATTACACAGTAGGCACAGAAAAAAGGAACAGGCCAGAGCTCTCTTGTTTCTCTGTCCGGGTCCTAGTTCTATTTTCCCACTGCTGCCATTGGTGATTAAATCAGCTTTTAAGAAAAAGTTCTGTACAGAGTGGTTTTATTTATGCAGCTCTTTATTTATTCAAGTCTCGGGAACTATGGAACCTAAGAACCTAAGAAATCTTTGGTTGTCTGGAGTTGAGGTAAATTCACAGCCTTTAATCACTTAGAAAGGTGATTGAGTGGGAAGCATTGTACTGTGAGATAATATGTGAGGAATGTCCAAACCCAGTCTGTTTAACTGGGGAGGTAAATGCATTTTATATTTACTAGTGGTTTGCAATCTTTTCATACCCGTAAACTGGCACTGCTTGCTGGTTTGGTGGTTGAAAACTGGTATAATCATCACAAAGGTCAAAAAATGACCCCAGCCAAATATTCATGGAGATGACTGAGCTATATTTGAATGCTTAGGAGTTGAGTTTCTTTACTGATCTCAAATAGGCATATTTCTCTTGTGTTTCTATTCCCTGAGGGGAAGGGGAGGAAAAAAAGAAAAGCTGCAAGGAAGATGGAGAGGAGCAGAAAAAAAGCTGCTTGGAATAAGCTTAGCATAGAAGCTTTGTGAGGAAATGCACATCGAGGCTAGGGCTGTGAAATAAAGCTAGCTAAGTCCTGAATCTTTAACTGCCTATGAATTTTTATGCCATTACCCTGCAATATTCAGACCTGCCGGCCAATGGGCTACAGGTGCCGTGCCAAGAAAGGCCTCACCCCAACACTAGGACTTTATGTTTTATATTTTATATTAATACAACAGGGGTCCTTTATTTAGGGTTGTTAGCTAGTTTCATCTCACACATAGGAATGCAGTCATCCTTTTGAATTGGTGTTTTATGCCCTTAAGATAGATAGCCATTAATAGTGTTGCTGGATCCTATGGCACTTCCTGTTTACAATTTCCCCCAAGGAATCTCCTTGCTCTTCCATAGAGATGTTTTATAAGCCCCCTGGAAGAGTACAGGGTTAAGTATTCTCTAGACTCTCACTCAAACATAGCTGTTTTTAATCTTTGGCATACAAATATTTCTCACAGGTCTAAGGTGTTATCTCATTGTCCTTTTAATTTTTAAATGACCTTGAATTGACTCTGGTTTTCAAGTTTTTCTACATCATCAGGCCAGGATGTTGATTTTGTTTTAAAATTTTTTTAAGTCTTTCAACTTACACTGCCCAGTAAGGTCTTCTGGTTTATAGGCATCCTGTGATATTTGTCCTCACTTCTCTAGAGAACTGTAGGCAATAACATCAAAAGTGCAAATGCAGTGTTTTTACAAGGGACCTGTGTGGGAAGAACATGCTTGATCTGTCAGGGCAGTTCTTCTAATGGATCACATTAGGTCCTGAGGAATGTTTTGTGTTTGAAGTTCTGCCAGTAACTAAACTTATTCAACCAGGCTTGAGATTTGAAATTTGAATTAAGATAATAAAATGCCTGAACTTTCCCCCCAACTGGTCTCTATATTAGTTTAATCACATGTCTCTTCCATCCACCTGAAGTTACCACCTAAAATATATCCCAAAGAGCTCTTATTTCCCTATAAAAAATTGGATGGAGGACATTTTCTCAGATGTGCTCAGGGATCATTCCTGGGAGTGCTCTGGGACCAGTTGGGGTGCTGGGATTGAATCTGGGAATCTGGGCTCTTGCGAGGCAAGAGATGGTACTCACTGTACTGTCACTCCCACTCCCAAGGAGCATTTCATCCACTGAGTAAGACTTAAAGCCTCAGGGAAACTTTGTTGACAAGAGGAGGCTAGGAGAGAGCAGGCACCTGGTTCAAAGATCCCTGTGCCATTTCTCAGCCTTTTCTCTATTTCCTTCCTCAGGTCAACTCCCACAAATCAGTTGTTTTGGTGGTTTTTTTGTTTGTTTGTTTGTTTGTTTTTTAAGAAACTGATGTTAAATTTTGTGATCCTGTCAAGGTTTTCCTAATCAGTTTAGTAAGCTAACTTTATTTTAATCATTGAGAAAATCTCTCTTTTTATCAATCCCAATATTTCTTTGTCACTTGAGTGCTGCTGGGGATAAACTCTTTTTTTTTTTTTTTTGCTCAAATTCAGAGAGAAGTGGCTTTGCATTTTCAGATGCCTTTTTGGTGCTGCATTTTAGTGCAATGAGCTTGATGAAATATTTATGGCTCTCGGCCTGGGGGTAGATGTAACACCTCCCTCTTTGCAGGCCGGAGGGAGCCCCATGTGCTGTCCTGGGGGATAAATATAGTCCTGTACTTAAGCTATATTTATATAGCTATATTTATATAGTTTGGACTATATCTACAGTTACCAAAGGAATTCAAATATTGTCTGGGTTTATTTATTTATTTATTTTTTGGTTTATTTTTGTTTTTGTATTGGGGCTATGCCTGGCTATACCAGGGTTTATTCATGTCTTTGTACTCAGGAATTACTCTTGATGGGGATTCAGAGGACCATATTGGATACTGGAGATCCAACCTTGGTCTGTCACATGCAAGGCATGCAGCCTACACTCTGTATTATCTCTCTGGTCCCTGATTTTTAGTTTTAGGTTTTTTTTTTTTTTTAAATAAGCCCTATTTCTTGAGGAGGCTTTTGGAAACATCACTATGAAAGCTTTGAGTGCTTTGTTTCTTCTTGTCAAAATGGTTGCAAGATGAATTTTGCCACAGTAAAATTCATTTCCTGTCTGCAGAGCCATCCAGATTTGCTAGATCACATACTCTTTGAATGATAGTGTGGATTTTTTAAAAGCAGCAGGAAGTAAGAAGGAAATGTAATGCACAGTGTTTTATAATCACAATCAGTGTGTTCAGAAGGGCTAGATGGGCTAGATAAAAACAGGTCTTGGAGGCCAAAGCACATGCTGTTTCCCGTAACTAAGTGATCTCAGGCTCAGATGTTATAGAGCCATTGGTTTCACTTTGTGTAAGTAAGACAGGATCTTGTATCTCTGGCAACCCACATTGGGCATGTTGGAATCTCACCGAATGGTTGCTAGCATTTATAGGCAGAATGAGCTATGAAAAAAGCTTGGAAGGAGTTTGATATTCTTTAGGGTCATGAAGCTGTGATGAGCCACTTCAGATGGAGATGATACATTTCCATCTATCATTAATTCAATGAGCTCCTTAAGACTCAGCAAGACATAAATCCAGACATAAACAAATACTCATGCTATGTATACTCATACTACTCATAGCTCTTCCCTAGCAATGTATGTAGGGATCAGGCCCATCAGTATGCAAAATGTCAATATGAAAGTTTGTAGACTATTGGGGCAAATCATCTAGGGAAGGCATAAAGCATAGCAACCCTAGCATGACAGATTATAACTAGAAGTTGTCAAGGGGGTAAATAAAGAGTTGTGATGCTTTGGAAATATCTAGAAAGGTTTCTTTCAAAAAGTGACATTTGAACTGGTCATTGGAAAGTGGTTGAAATTCTAGTGTGAATTCACATAATATGCCAATAATTTATTTTATGTTCCCGAAGTGCCACAGAATTCTTTTCTTTCACAACACTTCAGTATCTTTTTACATTAAACAAAAGCAAATTGTTAGGAATGAGTATGGACTTGATAAGGACAGCCTGCAGGAATACAGGTGAGGGGCTGGAGCATGAATGCAACAACTCAGATCAAGGCCAATCTTTGCTGCTGTAAAAACTTGTTGGTAAATACAATATGCAGCCCTCTGAGGAGAACTTCTCCTGATTATCTATGAGTCCAGTTCCTTTCACCTTTCATAAATACAAGATTTTTAAAGTGGATAAGTTACATTTCAATGTTGAGTGACCAAGGAATAGACATTTGAGGAAGTATGATGAGCTCTTTCATTTTTGAGTGTCACCTTAGCTCAAGTTCTTCAGAATCTTGCAGCTGAGAAATTTGGTTTTGGTTTCAATCCTGTTTATGGTTAATTGGACTGCAGAGGAGCAGGATGATCTTGGAAACTTATTGCCCCCTTTAGTTCCTTTGAACCCTGTGTGAGCAGCTTTACTTGGTTTCTTCTTCCTTCCTTCTTCCTTCCTTCCTTCCTTCCTTCCTTCCTTCCTTCCTTCCTTCCTTCCTTCCTTCCTTCCTTCCTTCCTTCCTTCCTTCCTTCCTTCCTTCCTTCCTTCCTTCCTTCCTTCCTTCCTTCCTTCCTTCCTTCCCTTTCTTTCTTTCTTTCTTTCTTTCTTTCTTTCTTTCTTTCTTTCTTTCTTTCTTTCTTTCTTTCTTTCTTTCTTTCTTTCTTTCTTTCTTTCTTTCTTCCTTCCTTCCTTCCTTCCTTCCTTCCTTCCTTCCTTCCTTCCTTCCTTCTTTCTTCTTTTCTCTTTTCTCCTTTTATTTAAACACCATGGTTCAAAGTTGTTCATGAAAAAATTTAAGTCTTACAATGTACACCACCCTTTACTAGTACATGTTTCCCACTACCAATGTCCCAGTTTCCTTCCCTCTTTACTCTTGTCAGCCTGCCTGGCTCTGGAACAGGCATTGTATTTTTTTCCTTCTTCCGTCTGTCTATCTCTCTCTCACACACACTCTCTCTCCCTCTAATTCCCCCTGTTTTAGACACTAGGGCAATCTTTCTTAGCAGGGCACACAACTCTTTCTTGCTCCAAAGCTTCCTAAGCTTGCAAACTCACTTGCAATCTCTTTTCTCCTGAGAAGTTTATATGCAACTTTAGGTATATAGGTAATATGAAATAGGTATACAAATGATTTACAGACAATAAATATCTAACACCATTATTGTGAACAAATACTTTCAGCTTCAGGGACTAAAAGAGATAAATAGCTGAGAAAACAAGACTAGATTCAAGGAAGAGACCTCTTTTGGTTTCTAATCTCCAGTGTCAGAGTTAGGTTTTTGAACCATGAACCTTACTCAACCTGCTATTTCAATAGCCTGCTGCTGCTGAATCATTTAATTTCCTTCAAACTGTATATAATTTATTTAGTTTTTATAATCATATACATTTTTTCTCTTCTTTTTCTTACTAAAAGACTCTTTCAAGGGAAGCCATACTTGTGATCAGGCTTTTAAAATTTGTTTGCAATGAGCCAGAATGGATACAAGATACTTCCTAAGGCTGGACGGCTATTAGAAAAGGGATTTTTAGGGCTGATACCAGTATAGACATAAAACTTGCCTTATATGTGGCCAACCCTAGTTTGATCATTGGCACCACATATGGTGTCCCAAGCACCACTAGGAGTGAGCCCGGACCACAAAGATAGGGCTAAGCCCTGAACACAGCTGGTGTGGTCCAACTCCATTCTCCTTCCTTCAAAAAAAAAGGTGGTTTTAGAATTATCAAAACTTCTCATCTGATATTAGGAAAAAATATTTTAACTTTAAAGCACAGTTAAAAAAATTTTTTTTGGACTGTGAAAAATTGTGAGTGCTACCTGTGTGTGTCTGTCTACTGTCCGGTCACATGAAACTCTTGGTAGTGGGCCGAAAAGAGGCTCCAGAAAACTCGCTCTCCCAGAGGCCCATTCTAGGGCGGGAACACCAAGGAACTGCTCCATAACATGAAAACCGGCTATAAGCAGTACTTTGCAGAAGCCAGGTCCCCGGTTTGTGACATCAGGCTGGGAAAATCTACAAAACTACGCCTGCCCAGTGGGGCCCGACTATGAAAAATTGTGAGTGCTGCCAGTGTGTGTCTGTCTACTGTCCTGTCGTGTGAACCTCTTGGGATTGGGCTGAAAAGAGGCTCCAGCAGAGCACGGCCGCTCACTTGGCTATGTGGCCGTGTGCTCTTTCTAAGGAAAGAACACCATCGCAACAAGAAGAAAAAAATCACACTAAGAACTGTGCTGGATCACTGAAGCCCAGCTTTTCTCTCCGGACTGTCTACTCTGCTGCATGCTCGGGCCTAAGATTTGACCCTGTGTGAGGCTTCATCCACGGAGGACTCCCCTCCCTTGGAGGCAAGTCGACCCATTCAGAAAAGGCGCAGCCAGAGGAGGTGGCTGCCTACATCATTTAGCCAATGAATACCACCACAACACTTAGAAAAACCCACAATACAAGTGTGACAATGGGGAAACAACGCAGGCCAGCATCAGACATAGAGAATGAAGATGACAATTCTGATGACCAGATAATTACCAACCAACTAATCAACCTCTCAGATAAGGGCTTTAGACAAGCAATATGGAAGATGCTCAAAGAACTCAAAGAAACCATGGATCAAGTTGAACAGAACACTAATAAGAACCAAGAAAATATGAAGACAGAAATCACAAAACTTCAAATTGAAATAACTTGTCAACTAACAGGCCTGAATAAGTCAGTAAACGAAGTGAATGACAAAATGGATAAGCTCTGGGACAGGGTATCAGAAGCTGAGAATAGACTTGGTGCTGTGGAAGATGAGATAATTAACAATTCCATACAGTGGGAGATATTGGAAAAAAAACTTAAAGCAAATGAACAGACAATGGAAAAATTAGTCAAAGAATGGGAACAGAAAAAATAGAAGTCTATGATAAGCTCAACAGAAACAACTTAAGAATCATTGAAGTCCCAGAGACTCAGGAAGAAAATTTCCAGGAAAAATAAATGGTCAAGAACATCATTAAAGAGAAACTTCCAGAGCTAAAGAATATATGTGATCAAATTCTGCATGCTCGAAGAACACCAATCAAAAGAGACCCCAGAAAAAATACCCCAAGACACATCCTAGTCACAATGATGAAACCCACTGATAGGGTCAGAATTCTGAAAACAGCAAGATCAAAAAGGGAAATTACATTCAAGCAAGCATCCTTGAGATTTACAGCAGATCTGTCACCAGAAACACTCAAGGCCAGAAAGCAGTGGTGGGATATTGTGACAAGACTGAATGAAATGAATGCTTCACCTAGAATACTGTACCCAGCAAAACTCACTTTCCACTTTGACAGAAGAATACATGATTTCACAGAGAAAAAACAGCTCAGAAACTTTACAGACTCAAAACCAGTCTTAAGAGAAAAACTGAAAGACCTAATTTAAGACAAGACTAACCAAAAGACACACCAAATTTTGATATAAAGATGGCATTAAATCTCAGGACAATTCTTTCTCTCGTCAATGGACTAAATGCACCATTTAAGAGACACAGAGTGGCTAAATGGATCAAAAAACTCAACCCAACCTTCTGCTGCCTACAAGAAACGCACCTGAATAGTCAGAACAAACATTGACTCAAATAAAAGGCTGGAGAAAAATTATCCAAGCAAACAACACCTATAAAAAAAAGCTGGAGTGGCCATACTAATATCAGATAATGCAAACTTTATACTCAGGTAGGTTGTAAGGGACAAAAATGGACATTTTATATTAATCAAGGGGTATGTAGAGCAGGAAGAAATAACTCTCCTAAACATATATGCACTGAATGAGGGGCCAGCAAAATATTTAATACAATTGTTGACAAATCTGAAAAATAATATCAATAACAACACAATAATTGTGGGGGACCTCAACACAGCTTTGTCAACACTGGATAGGTCAACCAGACTGAAACCCAACAAGAATATACTAGACCTGAGGAGAGAAACGGAAGAAAGAGGCCTAGAGGATATATATAGGTCACTCCATCCCCAGAAACCTGGATACACATTCTTCTCTAATGTACATGGGACATTCTCCAGGATAGACTACATGCTGGCACATAAAACATACCTCCATAATATCAAGAGGATAGAAATTTTGCAGGCTACCTTTGCTGACCACAAGGCTCTGAAATTACTTTTGAATTGCAAAGGGACACAGAAGAAAAACTTTAACACCTGGAAGTTAAACAGCCTCATACTCAATAACCAGTGGGTCCGAGATTAAATCAAGGAGGAAATCAAAAGGTTCCTGGAAACAAATGACAATAAAGACACAAACTATCAGAACTTATGGGACACAGCAAAAACATTACTGAGAGGAAAATTTATAACTTTGCAAGCACACATCAGGAAGGAAGAAGGGGCTTACCTGAGTAGCTTAATGACACAGCTAATACAACTAGAAAGTGCTCAACAGAAGGACCCAAAAATAGGAAAACAGAAGGAAATAATAAAGCTGAGAGCAGAAATCAACAAAGTGGAAACCCAAAAAACAATTCAAAAGATCAACAAAAGCAGAAGTTGGTTCTTTGAAAAATAAACAAAATTGATAGACCACTGGCAAACCTAACAAAGAAAGAGAGAGAGAGAAACTTGATAACTTGTATTAGGAATGAAAAAGGAGAGATCACTACTGATATGACAGAGATTCAAAGGGTAATCAGAAACTACTTTGAGAAACTCTATGTCACTAAAAATGAGAACCTGGAAGAAATGGATAAATTCTTGGACTCTTATAATCTTCCACGGTTGAAGGAAGAGGATGTAGCATATCTAAACACCCCCATCACCATTGATGAAATTAAAACGGTAATCAAACATCTGCCCAAAAAGTAAAGCCCAGGACCTGATGGATTTACTAATGAATTCTTTCAAACCTTTCAAGAGGAGCTACTACCAATCCTAGCCAGGCTCTTCCAGGAAATTGAAAAAACGAGAATACTCCCAAACAGCTTTTATGAAGCCAGCATCGCCTTGATACCAAAACCAAACAGAGATGCTGCCAAAAAAGAAAATTACAGACCAATATCCCTGATGAATGCAGATGCAAAGATCTTCAACAAAATCCTGGCAAATAGGATCCAATACATCATCAAGATCATACACTACGATCAAGTAGGTTTCATCCCAGGAATGCAAGGATGGTTTAACATCCGTAAATCCATCAACATCATACACAACATCAACAACAAGAAAAATAAAAATCACATGATCATATCAATAGATGCAGAGAAAGCATTTGATAAGGTCCAACACTCATTCTTGATCAAAACTCTCAGCAAGATGGGAATGGAAGGAACCTTTCTCAATATAGGTAACCCCTGAGTGGTGCCAGGTGTGACTCAAATACCAAAAAAAAAAAAAGTGAATAAAATTACAAATAGAAAGGTAGACATACAAAATAACTAATATTTCAGAAACAACATACTTCACATAATACATTTTTGGAAGGTGGGCTCACAACTAGCATTGCTTAGGGGGGGTACTCTTGGTCAGGTGTTTGAGGATGCATGAGATGCTGGGGTGTCAACATAGGACTTTGAGTGCCAATCCTTTGAGCCATTTTTCTGACCTCAATATAATAAACATTTAAAAGCTGTGACAATTTGAGGCATAAATTTGGAATTATAAAATGGTTGCAGCAGTGTAGAAATTAAGCACAATAAAAAAAAGCAGAAAAGCAAAAGGAGAGGGGTAGTTAGTGAATTTACATTACATCTATAGATACATATCACCTAGGATAAAGAAGGTGATAAGTCTGTTTTTTTTACAGGAGTCACAGTGATAAGATAAGATGGATTAATTAAGAGGGGTGGACTAAAAGGTACTAGAATGCTTCTTCCATGGTGCAAGGGAGACCACCTAAGAATACAGAATTATGACTCCTAAGCTTTGGTAAAACATAGTAGTGGTTACTTAAAATTACATGTAGTAATGCTATTTGAAGATCTAATACATTATTAAAATCACAACTGAAAATGATTATAAATACATTATTAAAATCACAACTGAAAATGATTATTCCAAATCATCTTTGTTAAAATTTTGGATTTCTGGACCAACAGTTTAGTTGACAGATGTAAATTCATGAGGATATTTTCAATTAGCTGTTTCTTGGCATTATGCAAGCCTCATGCACATTTTCTGAGGCTAGAGGCTAGTTAAGTTGAAATGAGATGATGTCATCTACAAGTTCTGTGATATACATATTTCAGGACATTTTAGTTAAGTTGAATGTGGAAAAAACCTCCTCTAATTTGCAGAAATTTATTCAACCCTTTCCCCTCATGTATTTGTCCCTGCATAGTACACTTTGGATATGCTGGTTTTCAATGAGTTGTCCTAGGCTGGTATTGTTCACACATGGAAACCTGTTAGAAAAACTGACTCTTTAGTCCTACCCACCCCCCCAAATCTATAGAACCAGAACTTTTATTTTAAAGTAGAACCCTAGGTTGGGTTGGGGCATGAAAAGTCTTAGACAAACCTGTGGAAGAAGGGGCGAGGCTAATGGACTGTCCACTGATCTTGCAGGCACTTCCACAATAGTCAGGATCTACAAATCAATGTAGACCCCCACCCCCACAGAAGTGAGTCAGTAGGAGTCCAAGGAAACTATTCTGCAGAGATGAGGAAGAAACTAGGCCCAACAAGAAGATAAAACAAAATCCAGATATCAAACAAAAGTTACTGGAATTCCATGAGCTCACAGAGAAAGCATTTGTCTAAGGAGTGGGAAACAGGAGGTCAGTTTCCTTGAATGGTATCTTTTTGTTGCCAAAGTTTCACCACATCTCCCAACGCTCTGAAGTCAGTCATCAAGGCTTTACTTCCACTTCTTAAGCAGATTCACAAAATAGACTTTTGCCATTTAATCTGCTTGGGGAATTAGACCAGTTGGAAATTGAGTGAAGCTGCTGTAGATCCCGACTTTTGGGCCTCATCTATGGAATGCTATGAGAGTTTTCTGTGCCTTCTTTGGTTTTGGGTGGTAGTACTGCCCAAATTCAGGGCACCCAGATTTGACATGTTTAGATAGAGAAAAAAAAAAACCCAGCCAGATTGGAATTTTCATCAAAATAGTCAATGATCTTGAGTATCTGGAGATTGCTTAGTTCCCTGGGAATCCAAGCATGAGTAAAGCCAGGCCTCTTATTTTCCAGAGCCCTATTCTTTATGGCAAACACAGATACTTAGATATTTCAGTGACCACAGACACACTGTGCAGCAACCAAAAAATGTAGGAGGTGCCCAATGATAAGAGCAGGTGATTAATTTTTTTAAATATATAAATTTTTATTTAATCACCATGATTACAAGCAAGTTCACAGTTGGGTTTCAGTCATAAACAGAATACCCTCCTTCACTAGTGCAACATTCCCACCACCAATGCCACCCTCCTCCCCCACCCTTGCCTGTATTTGCGAGAGGCATTCTACTTCTCTCATTCTTTAACATTGTTAAGCTCTCCTACTCTTCTGTTCTTGCAGATGTGCCTAGATTTAGAATGAAGACCCATAACTTTCCCAGGTGGTCTTACTGCTAGTCAAATGGTCTGGTGACCTGGCATTGTAGGATCAGCATAAGACTACTCCCCAGATCTCAGAAAACCCAGCTAGAGATATTCTATTTTATTCCATTTATCTCAACCCCACTTTCCAGGGCCCAGTGGCCAAAAGAATAGGACAGAGTTGCCCCAGATTTCTTAGTTAGTGCCATCCTATAAACTGTGAATGGTCACTTTCTAGCACATTCTTTCCCAAAATAGGTGATGTCAACTCCTGAGGTTGCTGAACCCATATAAGTGTGTGATAATAGCCTCAGTTGCAATTTAGGGGGTGTTTTCTGTTAGTTCACTTGGAGAAGGTAGATTCCTAGAGGATGCCAAGTAATTTTGTTGGAAGGAGGCAGTAGGCCAATAAGTTTGGGAACATCTATTCTAGATTCATGAGGCCATGTTTTAAATGAGTTTAGAAAGATTTATCTTTTAGAAAAGTTATGAATCTTTGCTTTTAGTATTTAGGGATCAAACTGCTCTATTCTCTTTCATAACGATTTAGCCATTTTGAATTTTAAACCTTTTTCTTCAAGAGAACAAAATTAGTTGTGCAGAAATGAGGTGCTTTAGGGTTTGAATGACATCATGCAGAATATTCTATGAGGGTAAGATTTTACCTCAGGTAGGTGTTGATTGAGTAGTCTTCTGTTCTAAACTGAGGCTCTAATTATATTGCATAGAAATTTTATTTCTTCCCTATTGCTTAAAAATAGATGTCTTCTTTCTGCTGCCCATGTCACAACCTCCAATGTTTATACTCTCTCTCACACACACTCACCCCTTACATTTTTCTAAGTAAAATTATTTTACTTCAAACAATTTATGAGCTTTAGGCAGTTGATCTGCCTCTTCAGATTGTGAGTTAACATGTTTATCATGCTCTAGATTCATAGGGTTCATCACTGTTTCATAGGGTTCATCACTGTATATAATTTCAAGCTATGTCATACTGAAAGCACAAGGTTCAAAATAAGTTTTCCAAATGATATGTAGCTGGCCTTGACCTGCTACATAATATATGAGGCACCAAACACATAGAATCCCTTATGCAGGATTTGCTCAGTTTGTTCCAATGTATCATCTCCTTCTCCTCCTCTTTCTTCCTCCTTCTCCTTCTCCTCCTCCTTCTCTTCCTTCTCCTCCTCCTCCTCCTCCTTCTCTTCCTTCTTCTCCTTCTCCTTCCTTTCTTTTTCAAGTTTTTTTTTTGGCTTCTGGGCCACACCCAGCAGCACTCAGGGGTTACTTCCGGCTCTGCACTCAGAAATTACTCCTGGCAGGCTTGGGTGAACATATAGGATGTCAGGGATCAAGCCCAAATTAGTGCATGCAACACAAAGGCCCTACCCTCAGTGCTATCACTTTGGCCCCTCAATGCTACTCTTGATGTGCCATGCAGGTCTTTTTGATGAGTATTCTCATGCTTCAGTGCTATGCATTCTTGACAGTAAGAGAGGGGCGTTTTTGAGTTGTTAACTTCCATAGAAAATGACTCATTGGATAACAAGAGTTTGAGGTTATTGTTGTCTCCCACAATGATACCTAAGCAGCAGATCCAGAGACTTGAGTTCTAGGCTCAATCAGCACCTTAAGGAGTTATGGGCTCACCATCAGAACAACCCTTACGGCCCAGAAAAAGTGTGGCTAAGCAACTCAAGGTTACTTCATTTTAGCTTTTTCTTTCTTTTGAGTGTGTGTGTGTGCACACCTGTCAGTGTTCATATTTACTCCTGAGAGTTTTGGAAGACCATATGTGGGGCCAGGGATAAAACTTGTGTCAGCTGTGTGAAAGAGAAGAGCTTAGCACTTGTGCTTTTTCTCTGGTCTCTTTCTTGTGATCTTTTGCCTCTAGATTTTGCAGAAACTTCTTCACAAAGGTTCAATAAATAGCCAGATTTAAAGAATGCTTAATTGGAATTATAAGAAGTCTAAGGAAACTATGCTAAAATCATTCTAATTTTATTGATATAAAATTACTCCTGTCTCACTCTCGTCTGGAAGTTATTTGGCAAATCACTCTTATCTGGCTACTTAAAGATTTAGGGTTTGAGGGTCACCAATGGAGGTTATTGGGTTTATATAAATTATTTTATTTTTGTTTCCACTCCTGGCAGTGTTAAGGTTTTGTGTATGTTGTTTGAAGTGTCTTGATCAGAGTCTACTGAAAGACTCATGACCAAGTATAAGTAGATGAAGAGAAGCTCTAAACTCTGATCAGAGTCTGGGAACTGCATTCTATTTTCTTGTTATTTCAGCCAAATTAGTAAATCTGAACTTTCATTTAGAGGTAGGTGGTTGCTTCTTCTTCTTTTTTTTCTTTCACATCCAGCAGTATATCAGTCTGGCCCTACGGTAATTGGGTCTTATCTGAAACTCATTCTTTGAAGTTTGGGATAATAAAGTAAACATGAGACAGACACTCTCCATCTGTCCAAATCAGAATCTTCAAGAGTGGGGCTGGAGAGAAAGCATGGAGGTAAGGCATTTGCCTTGCATGCAGAAGGACCGTGGTTTGAATCCTGGCATCCTATATGCCTCCCCGAGCCTGCCAGGAGCGATTTTTGCTGGTGTGACCCAAAAACAAAAACAAAAAATTCTTCAAGTATAAAAAACATAGAACTTAGTAATAGCAAAATCAGTTCTTGAGTTACTTTAATATAAGATGAATAATTTCCTCCTGACCCCATTATCGCTTCAAACTGCCTATGGGCCTGAAAGACAGTAATGCTTTGGTATTTAGCCTAAAGTTCTTGCTTTCCAATTGCTTCAAGAAGTCTAGGAACATATTCTGTATGCTTTATTAGACTTATGGGAAATGCTAGAATTAAGTAAGAAAGAAGCCTATGTTTGAGCAATTAATTGGCTCATAAGGGGATGTTCAGATGAATGACATTTTCAGGTTAGTATTTCAGGCTCATATGTTCATAATGTCACTTTCAAAAGAACTTTCCTCTTTTTCTAAGAACAATTACAATGGAGAAAGTTCAAAGCACTAATCCAACCCCTTTGTTAGTGGAAGAATACATGGAGCACAAAGCATCTCCACAAATGTTTGTGGGAATAATCATTTAAGGGTTTTATCCCATGGAGAAATAAGAAAAAAAATTTAATGTTGAGTTGCTGTGTAGTCAACTTAATTGTGTTAATAATGTAAAAGATATGGAATGAGAGAGAGAGAGAGAGAGAGAGAGAGAGAGAGAACGAACAGAGGGTAGGATAGGAGTAGGACATTTGTCTTGCACTCAGCCAACCTGAGTTTGATCCTCAGTATCTTACATGGTATTCCAAGGAGTAATTTTTTTAGCTCAGGGCCAAGAATAAGCCCTGACCACTATCAGGGTGACCCACTAAATAAATAAAAAATAATGTAACTAAAGGGGAAAACATTAACCCCTAACATGTTAATAATGTATATATAGAACCCTGTTAACTGATTTTTTGTAAATGTACACAAATATTTCAAGAAGAAATATTTAGTGTTATCAGAAAGCAATATAAGATGAAGATATTCTGGGGCCAGAGTGGTGGCGCAAGTGGTAGGGCATTTGCCTTGCACACACTAACCTAGGACAAACTGTGTTCAATCCCCTAGCATCCTATATGGTCCCCCAAGCCAGGAGCGATTTCTGAGTGCATAGCCAGGAGTAACCCCTGAGCGTCACTGGATGTGGCCCAAAAACCAAACCATCCCCCCAAAAGGATGAAGATATTTCGTGAAAATTTACTTTATATTAAGCTTAAAATTAAAACTAAGTATGCTTTTCAATTTTATATGGAAAGTAAAGTTATTTTAATGTTTTTTAATTTGAACTTAAGAAATTAGGTTGCTATTATTCAGCTAAAATACATGAATTTTCTGGGGGCAATATGTAGAGTGCCTTCCTTGTATATGGGTGACCTGGGTTATACTGTTGACTCCTCAATAATCCCCTATGCATACTAGAAATAATTCCTAAGTGCAGAGCCAGGAATAACTCTACAGTATCTCTATAGTGGCCCCAAAACAAAAACAACAGAAAAACCCAACAAAACAAATAAAAAATACATGAATTTTCCAAAAGCATCAGGCAAACTATTTTGATCTTTTTATCATCTGGTCTCTGAACAAATAACCTCTTTCTGTATTTTAGTCTACTTTTAGCTATCCCCACTGCAATGTCATTCTTTTTCTCTCCTCAATATCAGGATAGTTAGAATATAGTACTAAGGTAGAGAGAAACAAGTACAAGAAATTACCTGAATACTCGAAGAACTTTTGTTCTAATCAATGAAAAATATGTAACAGAAGAGCTTTTTTAATTTAATATTTTTATTGAAACTATTGTGATTTACAAATTCCTTCTTAGTTGGGTTTTAGACAAACAGTGAATCAGGGCCAATCCTACTACCAGAGTCCACCTCCCTCCACCAATATTCCTCAAGTACATTCACCCCTGCCACCCAGCCTGCCAGTATAGCAGGTCAGTTTTATGTTTAAATTGTTAAATTTAAATGTTAAGTTGTTAAAGTTGTTGTCTTTGGCTTGATATTTAGTTCTGTCCTTTTTGACACTACCAATGCACCTGAGACCACATGACCTCTGCCCCCCATTCTTTCATATTTGTGTTTATCCTTTTCATCTTAGTTTTTTTCCTTCTCACTATATTCTGAACTCAAGGGTGTTTGAAACAACTTCCATTTAGATCATTATGTTCCTTCATGCAGTTATTCTAAGAACCATATATAAGTGATATCATTTTGTATTTATCCTTCTTGTTCTGACTTACTTCATTTAACAGAATATTTTCCAGTTTTATTCATTGCAAATTGCATAATTGCATCATTCATTACAAATATGTATTATTCCATTGTGTATTATGTGTGTCACAATCTTCATGATTCACTTATCTGTTGTTGGATATCTAGGTTGATTCCAACTCTTGGCTATTGTATTGAGTGCTGCAATGAATAGTGGTGTGCATGTTACATCCTTTTCAATGAAAGTTTTTGTGTCCTGGGGAAACCTAAAAGACAGATTTTTGGGTTGTATGGCAGCTTAATTTTGAGTTTACTGAGAATACTCCATACTGTTTTTTCTTATAGGGGTTGTACCAGACAGCATCTCTATCAGCTGTGGATGAGAGTTCCTTTCTCACCACATCCCCACAAACTGAGATGTTCCCATTATTTTTTATATGTGTGGCATCCTCACTGATGCAAGTTGTCTTGATTTGTATTTCCCTAAGGATAAGTGATGATGAACATTTTTTTTCATGTGTCTGTTGGTCTTCTTCAGATGTGTTTCTTCTAGGTTCTCTCATCATAATAAGCTCTCATGATGTCTTGCATTTCTTGGAGTTCTGTTGTAATTTCTCTCCTTTCATTTCTGAACTGATTCGAGTATTTTCCCTTTTGGATCTTGCCAGTGGTTTGTCTGTATTGTTTATTCTTTCAAAAACCCAGCTCCTGTTCTCATTAATTCTTTGTATTGTTTTCTTTGTTTTTATATAATTGATTTCTACTTTTTATTAATATTTTCTTTTGCTTGTATTTGGGTTCCTTTGCTGTTGGTTTTCCAGATATTTAAGGTGTCCCTGTAGGTTATTGATTTGTCTTTTTCTTTTTTTCTTATGTAGGCTTGTATTGATATGAGTTTTCTCCTAATTCCTGCTTTTGCTGTGGCCCATAGATTTTGGCACTACTATCACATTTCCATCCATATGTTTCTCTAAGTTTGTGAAGAAAAGCTTCACATATTTTTCGAGTCTACATTTGGTGCATAGATGTTGACCTGAGTTAGTACTTCTTGGTCTATTGTTCCCCTGATCAATAAGTAGTGTCCATCTTTGTCCCTAAGTATTTTCTTGAGGTTGAATGCAGTTTGGTTTGATATGAGTATGGCTGTCTCAGCCTTTTTGTTTGTTTTCAAGTAGCTTGTATTATTGATTTCCATCCTTTTACTCTAAGCCTGTATCTCTCCTGAACTTTTAAGTATGCTTCCTGCAGGTAGCAGATTTCTGGGTTTTGTTTCCTGATCCAACCCTCTACTCTGTGCCTTTTGATGGGAGAGTTTAGTCCATTGACATTTAAGAAAAGTTTTGACAGAAAGGGCTGCTGTGCCATTATATTGTGTAGGGTTGTTGTTGTTACAATTGAGGATTTGCTCTTTAAATCATTCATTTAGGGTCGTATTTGTTAGTGTGATAATTGAGAGTTCCTTTTTCTATAGGAATGTTTTTAATCCTCCCTCCAATGCAATGAGTGTTTTGCTGGGCAGTGGACTTGAGGATGAAAATTTCTTTCATTCAGCAGTTTGAATAAATCATTCTACTCTTTTCTTGCCTGAATAAATTCAAATGGAAGATCTGGTTAATTCTTACTTTTTCCCCTTTAGACGTGAGGTATTTTTTCTTCCTTATTGCTTTAAAAAGTCCATCTTTTTTTTTTTTTTCACTTACAATACTATATGTGTTGGTGTTTTTATGTTAGGGGCTATTTTGTTTGGCACTCCTTTTCCTCTTGGATTTGTACAGCAGCCTCTTGCCAGAGAGTGGGAAAGTTCACTGCTATTTTTTCACCTCACTACTTGTTCTTCCCCTTTCCCTTTTCTCCTCTTCTGATATTTATATAATTCGAAGATTATTTCTTTTGTCTTTGTTCATTATGCACCTTACTTTTTTTTCATTGTTTTTTCTCTCATTTTTTTGACTTTATCAGTATTGGCTTGTAATTTGTCTTCAACTTTGTCTATGTGGTTTTCTACCAGTGTAATTCTGCTACTATGGCTTGCTAACATGTTTTTTAGTTCCTTCATTTTCATTTGTATGGATTCTCTCATTTTCTGAAAGAGTTCTTTTTTGAATTATTTGAATTATTAGTCTATAAATTACTTAATTTTGAAGGCTAGTGACTCCTTGATTTCTGTTGCTAAAACATTAAGTGTTGATTTTAGGCCCTCGTCTATAAGGTTCAGGTGTTTTGAGTGGCTTGGAAATTTATCAGGTTTTTTTTTTTCTCCATATCACCAATTGTAGTTGTCTTTCTTAGTTTGCCCACTGTTCTTTGCATTTGGTGGGTTGGAATGCTGGAGTTTCTAGTTGTTTAAGAAAGTGATCTATTGAATTGATTGTATAAGAGGTGGCTAGAATTATATCTGTTTTAGAGGTTATTTTCCTAAACATGCAAAGGTTATCTGAGTATGATAGAATTATTGTCAGCTAATTCATTGGTTTGTTCAATTGAATTTTGAGTTGTATTTTATAAGAGAAAAAAGTGCTAGATTCAATCTGCCTGGAACTATATGAAATAAATTGAAATGTTGTAAGTGAGGATACACTAGTGTCCGCATATTTTGGGAAGAGGAGACTTGATAAGAGGAACCAGAAAGTTTCTCTCAGCAGATGAAACTGAGATGGAGTGAAAGACAGAAGGGAGGTCAGACCCAGTGGTGAAATGCAAAAGCAGCCAGAAGAGAATTTTGTTTTCTCATTTAATAAATATTCATCTCCTCTACTAATACATAATTAATTGCAGGTACATTTCAGGACCATGGATAGCTTCACAAGTCCCCATTTTCCCTTCCTCAACTTTAGTCTTGCCAGACTCTGTTCTGACATGGTTGAATGCAGATAGCTGTATTGCTGTGAAATAATAGCTCTTATAGTTGAATTCACCTTAGAAAAACCTGAGGGACTTTAAATATCCCAACATGCAACTCCCCATACTAGCCTGTTAAATTATTATATCTAGGCAGATTTTAGGCACTAATACATTTGTACATTTTATATTTTTATAATCAGTACAAGTGATAATTGATAATAAATAGGTAATTATTTTTCTTAATTAGAGGTCCTCAAATTTAATATGTTAATGATTTCACAGGTAACTTAAAAATAAAATCAATCCTAATCATAATACACTTGCAAAGAGGTGGTCTTCAACATAGTTAAAAAAAACTATCTCCAATGATGTAATTAAATATATTATTAAATATAATTATTTATAATTAATATTTATACTTATAAATAATTATTTAGCCATGTTTTATATATCATAATTTATTTATATATATTAATGTTTATTTATGCATTTTATGATTATATATCATAATAATTATTTATAATTAAATATAAATGTAACTAAATAAAAGACATATATGTAATTAAAGTTTTTTCAATTAAAATTTTAGGCAATTTTGATATTAAGACAGACATCTTACCTTCTAGAAAGAAACAATGTCTTTTTCACATGACCTGGGACTTGAGGAGTTGGAATGTAGCTAAACTTAAAATCAGTTGATAGCCCAAGAGCTATCTCCTGCTCTCTGCCTGAGCCAAAATTCACATTCACTTTTGGCTTAAGAGACTGAAGTATGGAATTATAATTAAATTAAAACTTATCTATAAACATCTATGTCTCCAGTTAATGCTAGAAATGTAAAAGTGTTCTCTGGAGAAGTTAAAATTTCCTTATTTTTCTCACTTATTTTGTCCCCTGTGGGGTGTATCTCGGGGTGATTCATCTTTCTTTAATAAGTTGGGAGTTTGTGAGAGACATGAGTCAATATCACCAGGTATTCTGCACGCTTCATTGAGTTTTTCTGCTACCCTTGCAATTATTGGAGGTATATGACACTAAGCAGAGTATCCCTGATGGAGCAAGAGAGGTAAGAGATCACATAACTTTTTTCCTCCTCCTTCAGTTTATCAAAATTGGATAGACCCTTAAGTTGCTTATATGTATCGACCTTTATGTTACCTATCTGTATGGGATTGAATAAAAAAGATTGAGTCTGATGTTCTGACTACTGATCATTATATGTAAAGAGACTGTTATATGTAAAGAGACTGATAAGAATCCTTAAGTTTCTACCCATTATAAAGAGTGAACAGAATGCATTAATTTTTACGTTTCTGCCTCTGTATCAAGAGAAGAAACAACAAACAATATATTGATTCTATTCATTTATAGAATATGTAACTTTATACATGTTTTTCTTTGATTAGTTATTAGTAGCAGTACTTTCACCTTTATATACCCTCTTCTACAGATTTGTAGCAACATATGAAATAAAAAAGCTTTTGTTTGTTTTTCCAAGAAAAATTTCCAAAAAATTTCACCTGAACTTACCAAATGATTTTTTTCTTTATGCCTTACTTTACCCTTTTTACACCTTAAATACTTTGAAGGTCAAGGAGAAAGGTTCTGTTGTTGAGAATTTATAGAATATATTCTTGTTCATATCCAGTGCCATCTTCCTTGTGTTTCCTTCAGATTCTCTATGCTAAGTGGATTGTGAGCTATATTCACTTCTTCTCTAAACTGGGATGTAATGGCATGATAATACTCCAGGTTTCCCCAAACTCTGGTCCAATAATCTCACAGAGAATCATATGGAGTTTAAACAAATCAACAAACATAGAGTCCAGTGGTATATACAATCATACAGGTCTTTGCTCATTGATTATCTGAATCTTGATATTTCATCAACTGACTTTTACCAACTTTAAGGTTGTGATGAAAGATGTTTCTCATTTTGTTCTTCATGTTCCTTCCTATTCCTCCCCCACTCCATCATAAAGTCTGAATATTCATTGAAGAAATAGAGCCAGTTCATTAATATTTGGTCCTTTGAGCTCAGAGAAGTTGATTGCATGGAAGCCAATACTTTGATCTTTATTATGAATGATTCCCTCTCTTACAATGTCAACATTCTTTACAGAAATTTTAGCTTAAAATAGTATTTGAAAGTTTTCCTATTTTGAGGAAATAGTATATTTTTAAAGAGAAGTATATAAAATTACCTATTAGGTAATCTATAATCTAAATACATCTGGAAATAACAGCTAAGTATTGATTTGTCACCACAACAGTGTTGTTGAGTTATCATGATCTTATACTTGTAACTCCAAATCACTTAGTTCTATAGACTTAGATCTATAGATCTTAGATCTATAAATCTGCATGTAATATGATATCCATAATTCCATAAGTGGACTATGCAGTGAATTTTTGGAGTAATTCATTAAATGATGACCCCAAAGCATGCAGAACATGTTCTGAGTGCCTTTCTTTTTTTTCAATTTCCACATTTTTTTAAATTTTTATTTTGACCATATTGGCTTACATATCTTTTTCATTGTAGTATTTTAGGTACCTATTAACATTGAGTCAGGAGAATACCCATCACCAAATTTGTCCTCCCCCTAACCCCCTTTCCCTTCCTGTAACCCATATCCCCCACCATCACCCCCTGGGCTGCTAGAGTAAGTGATCCTTTCTATGTCTAGCTTACTATTAGTGATCATATATCTGTTTGGTCCTGGTACCCTCCCTTGTTTCACCCTCTATTTAAGAGGCGGAGCTAGATAGTTCGTGTTACGTGATTTTGTTTGAAGGAAAGACAAGCAATAGAATGGGGTAAAAAAAATCAAATAAGCTGAAAATGTGTGGAGTCCTTCTAGAGGCTTTCAATCTCAGTGTGAGAGAGGACAGGAAAAAGGTAATTGAAACACCGCAACAATACAGAAAGAAAT
Organism: Suncus etruscus; assembly: GCF_024139225.1. Classification (NCBI taxonomy): domain Eukaryota; kingdom Metazoa; phylum Chordata; class Mammalia; order Eulipotyphla; family Soricidae; genus Suncus; species Suncus etruscus. The sequence goes on from NC_064850.1 coordinate 76,857,939, forward strand.
ATCAAATAAAATATCCAGTGAGCACTACAGCAATAAAGACAAGCACCACACAATAGTCTCTGTCCTGAAATCAAACTATGCCAGAATGCAAAAAGAAAGAGAAAGATAAAATAAAATAAAATAAAATTGGAGACATCAACTTCAATAGGATCTGGTTTGCTCCCATTTTAGTATGTGTGAAATCCTCAAGAGACATTGCAGATAGCAGGTTTTGGAAACGTTTGGAAAGCCTGGATGCTATTTCAACTAATGCCTTAATCTATTTAATTTCTTTGGTAGACTTTATTACCTTTACTAATTAAACTAATTTGATATTTTAATTTGAAAATAGTTAATTTTGGTTTCTAATTACAGTCTGTGATTCTGATTTAATAGTTATCAAAGTTTAGGCTGTAGTGATATCACTTGGAAGGGTGTTTGCCTTGCATATGGCTGACCCAGGACGGACCCGGGTTTAATCCAGCATCAAATATGATTGGTTTCCCAAGTTTTTAATATGAACTTTATAAAAAAAAACCTTGATTACAAGCATGTTTGTAGTTGGGTTTTAGTTACAAACAGAACACCCCTATCACCATTGCACCATTCCTACCACCAATGCCCTGCTTTCCCCATCAACCCTGCCTGTATTTGTGACAGGCATTCTACTAGTCTCATTCCTTAACATTGTCATGTTAGCTGTTAGTGTAGTTATTTCCCCAACAGAGTTCACCACTCTTTGTGGTCAGCTTCAAGTTGTGAGCTGGTCCTTCCAGACTTCCAGCCCTTAACTCTATTGTCTCTGGGCCTTATTTCAGTAATGTCTTTTTTAAAAATATCTTTATTTTTTATTAATATTTTATTTAAACACCTTGATTACAAATATGATTGTACTGGGGTTTTAGTCATGTAAAGAACACCCCCCTTTCACCGATGCAACATTTGTACCACCAGTGTCCCAAATTACCTCCTTCCCATCCCATCTCCATCTGTACTTTAGACAGCCTTTCCACTTCCCTCATTCATTCACATTGTTCTCAGTGTAGTTATTTCTCTTTGTGAAGAGCTTCATGTTGTGGGCTGGACCTTCCAGCCCTCCTCTCTTTGTCTCTGAGGATTATTGCAAAAATTTCTTTCATTTTTCTTAAAATCCATAGATGAGTGAGACTATTCTGCATTTTTCTCTGTCCCTCTGACTTATTTCACTCAGCATAATAGATTCCATGTACAACCATGCATAGAAAAATTTCATGACTTCAACTCTCCTGACAGCTGAATAATATTCCATTGTGTATATGTACCACAGTTTCTTTAGCCATTCATCTGTTGAAGGGCATCTTGGTTGTTTCCAGAGTCTGGCTATTGTAAATAGTGCTGCGATGAATATAGGTGTGAGGAAGGGATTTTTGTATTTCGTTTTTGTATATCCCTAGGAGTGGTATAGCTGGATCATAGGGGTGCTCAAATTAGTTTTTTGAGAAATCTCAATATTTTTTAACATAAAGGCTGGACTAGATGGCATTCCACCAGCAGTGAATAAGAGTTTCTTTCTCTCCACATCCCTGCCTACACTGATTGTTCTTGTTCTTTGTGCTAATCTCTGTGGTGTGAGATAGTACCTCATTGTTGTTTTGATTTGCATCTCCCTGATGATTAGTGATGTGGAGCATTTTTTTATGTGTCTTTTGGCCATTTGTATTTCTTCTTTGAGGACATGTCTGTTCATTTATTCCCCCCATTTTTTGATGGGGTTGTATGTTTTTTTCTTATTTTGTTCTGACAGTACCTTGTATATTTTGGAGATTAGCCCCTGTCTAATGGGTATTGGGTGAATAGTTTCTCTCATTCTGTAGGTGGCTTTAGTATCATAGGCACTATTTCCTGCGGGGTCCTGAAGCCCCCCAGGGGGGCCCGGCCAGCAGGAATTAGCTGGGAAGACTTCTCAGACAACCGCACTCCTATTTTGCTGGGTAGAAGCACAACCACACTGTAAAAAATCTGAGAGAGGTTAATAATAAAGACCCAAGGCAATGTCTCACTGCTCAAGGGCAACTTTATTTGGCTACAGCTCCTTCTTATATAGTGAAGGAGAAGGGGGCAGTACAAAGGTGATGTCAGTCATTCTTTTGGTGCGAAGGTCCATACAAGGCAAGAATACATATCAGGTTACAAGGAACAAAGAAAGTAAATCATTCTCCAAATAAGGAAATGGGCAGTGGGCTAGGAGGCAGGATGATCTGCAAGTCATGATGAACGTGCTGTTTCCATGGAAATTTCTAGTGACCTTCCAGCTGCATTCCTAATTGCTTGACTATCAGGAGGTGGTGCAAGATGTGCTTGCCTCAGTGATCTTGAACAGACAATGTAGCATATACACAATAATGAATGTCTTGTAAACTCAGGGATATGGTTAAGGGAGTAAGGCCTCTTTTCTGGGAATGGTACTGGGCCGTGTTGCTCTCCTCCGGGCTACAAGGTTAATTGTACTTTGTAGCTGCACATTCTTTTCTCTTTGGCCCAAGAACTTACAGCAAGACTGCACGTAGCCTTTAGGTAAAAAAGGCTGGGTTATGGCAGAAAGAACAGCAAAATGGCCTCAAACAAGTCACAGTCCCCAACAATTTCCTTGAGGTGCAGAAGCTTCTCGGCTTAATATAGTCTCATCTGTTTATATCTATTTCCACTTGTTTGGACAGTGCTGTTTTCTCCTTGAAGACATCTTTATTCTCAATGTCATATTGTGTTTTACCTATGTGTTGTGCTGTATACCTTATGGTTTCAGGTCTGATATTAAGGTCTTTAATCCATGCACAAGCATAGTGTTAGACAGGGTCAGAGTTTATTTTTTGCAAGTGGCTAATCAGTTGTGCAACACCACTTGTTGAAGAGGTTTTCCTTGCTCCATTTTGAATTACTTGTCCCTTTATCAAAGATTAGTTGATTATATATCTTGGGAATATTCTCTGAGTACTCAAGTCTGTTCCACTGATCTGAGGATCTGCCTTTATTCCGATACTATGCTGTTTTGATAACTATTGCTTTGTAATACAGTTTAAAATTGGGGAAAGTAATGGCTTTCATATTTTTTCCCCATGGATTTCTTTAGCTATTCAAGGATGTTTATTGTTCCAAATGAATTTCAGAAGTGTTTGATCTACTTCTTTGAAGAATGTCATGGTATCTTTAGAGGGATCACATTTAATCTGTACAATGCTTTGGGGTGCAGTGGGGGAAAAGTGACTATTTTCTTGATTTTTTGATCCAGACTTTAAGCTCATTGATTTGAATCCTTTGGGTTTGGTTGGGTGTAGTGTTTGGCTAAATACAATGTGCTTTCTACATTACCATTTCCATTTATAGTCTCTCTATTCTTACTCTCCAGAACCTTATCTCTTATGATTCACCAAAGTGACTAAATGAAAGGATGAAAAATCAAAAACAAAACGATTGAAGGAACTCAATGCTCCATTATTTCTTACATTTCCTCATCTGTTTCTAATTATAGGTCGAAAAATGTTGAAGATACTTAATGTATATATTGAGTGTAAATGAAAATAGCACAATTTTTAATTTTTTGGTTTTTTTTCCTATTAATTTCTCATTGTAATAAGTGGCATACTTTATCCTGGATTGTATTTTCTGTACCTAGTCTCTAAATCATGGTCAATTTTCTCTGTCTGGTTTAAGTTTCACTATTACCCACACTCTTTCTGGATTAAATGAAGCATCCTTTCAGCACTTTCTGGCTATTGATGCATCTAGCACTAGGTAGTCAGTGTTTGGACTTCTTGTAAGCTGAGATTTATCTAGGTTCAGAACTGAATCTGACAGTGCTATATTCACCCTATGCTCATTACAGGACAGAATGAATATAATAGCCAGAATATATTAACAAACCAAGTGCCTGAGAAGAGGTGGGGGCGGGGTAAATAAACTGCAGTACATCAAGTACATCAACACCATGGAATACTACATACCTGTTAGGAAAAATGAAGTCATATAATTTGCTTACATATGGATGGATATGGATAGTATTATGCTGAGTGAAATGAGTCTGAGGGAGTGGGATAGATAAAATAATTGCACTCATTTGTGGGATATAATAAAAGGTAGCGATAATAATATACAGAGACAATAGAGATGAGGATCAGGAAGACCCTCCATGGTAGGAAACTTGCCAAAAATAGCAGGGGAGTGCAATTAGGGCAGAGAAAGAAGATACCACCATGGCATGCTGGTTGTTAAAGATAACTCTGTACAAGAACTAGATGCTGAAAGGATAAAGCAATAGGCATAATACCCCTTGAGTAGCAACAGTGCAAAACATAGTGTCTGAGAGAGAGAGAGAGAGAGAGAGAGAGAGTGAGTGAGTGAGTGAATGAGAGAGAGAGAGAAATAGCAAAGTAGCAGGGGGTAGGTGGGAAACAGGACATTAGTAAGTCATGTGCACTGCTAAAATGTGCATTACATTGTAGGACTGAAATTCAATAATTAACAGCTTTGCAATTTTAAATAAAAATATATTATGAAGAACCTTATAGCCCTGGTGTTTAAATAAGGCAGTTTACTTTAAAAAAGAACATATTTTTTGCTAAAGGGATGGTAAGTGAGGGGGGACTGGAGGGAACCTTGAAACAAATAGAGAGAGACACTGGCAAACTGATGGTGTGTGGTATTGAAACACTGTATTCCTGAAACTTTAGTATTAACAATAGTTTAAGTCATGGTTTTATTTTTTATATATTTATTTAAGCAACATGATTACAAACAAGTTTGTAGTTGGGTTTTAGTTATTAAAAAAAACACCTCTGTTCACCAGTGCAACATTCCCATCACCAATATCCCCCCAACTTCATCCTCCCCCATCCCTTGCCTATATTCGAGACAGGCATTCTATTTATCTCACTCACTACCATTGTCATGATAGTTGTCAGTGTAGTTATTTTTCTAACTGGACTCACCACTCTGTGGTAAGTTTCATATTGTGGGCCGGTGCTTCCAGCCCTCATCTCTATTGTCTCTGGGTTTATTACAATAATGTCTTTTATTTTCTTTAAACCCATAGTTGAGTGAGACTATGCTGTATCTATCTCTTTCCCTCTGATTTATTTCACTCTGCATAATAGTTTTCATGTCCATCCATGTATAGGCATATTTCATGACTTAATTTTATTTTCTGATGGCTGCATAGTATTCCATTATGTAAATGTACCACAATTTCTTCAGTCACTTATCTGTTGTCAGGGATCTGGGTTGTTACCAGATTCTGGGTATTGTGTGTGAATTATATACCCCACATTCTCGCTAGCACTGATTGTTCTTATTCTTTGTGATGTGTGCCAGTTTCTTACAGGATTCAACATTTCGATTCATTTTGCCACTCTGTTTCTTTTTTGTTTTGTTTTGTTTGTTTGTTTGGTTTTGGTTTTTAGGCCATACCCGGTGATCTTAGGGGTTACTCCTGGCAATGCGCTCAGAAATTGTCCCTGGCTTGGGGGACCATATGGGACTTTGGGGGAATCGAACTACAGTTCATCCTAGGTCAGCCGTGTGCAAGGCAAATGCCCTACCATTGTGCCACCGCTCTGGCCCCGCCACTCTGTCTATAAAGTTGTGCATTTAGACCATTGGCATTGAGAAAGATGACTGCCATGGGATTAAGTGTCATCTTTTTGTAGGAGTTTTCTGTATTTGTTATGTCTGCCTTGCTTGAAAGTAAACTCTTCAACTCTTCTCTTAAGATTGGTTTTGAATCTGTAAAATTTATGAGCTGTTATTTATCCATGAAGCTGTGTATCCTTCCTTCAAACCTTAAGGATAGTCAAACTGAATGAAGCATTCTTTTTGCTGAGCTTTCTCATTATATACCACCACTTTCAGGCCTTTAGAGCTGTTTGTGATAAATTCGTTGTAAATCTTAGAATGCCTCTTTGTATATAATTTCCCTTTTTGATCTCGCTGTTTTTAATACTCTATCCCTATATGATTTGCATTACGTTGACTATTATGTACCTTGGGATGCTTTTATTTGGAGCTCTTTTAACTGGTAGTCTTCAGGCATCTGGGATGTGGTTGCATGCACTCATTAGTTCTTGGAATTTCTCAGCAAAGATGTCCTTGAATGTTGATTTTTTTTCATCAGGGTTTTATTCCTAGGACTTTGGGACCCCAATGATTCTTATGTTATTTCTACTGAGTTTATCCTATAGCACTATTGTCTTCTGTTCAAGGTCTTTGATAATTCTTTCTAGACTCTTTTGTTGTATGGATGTTTTATGCAGCTGAATTATAGATTTTCTACATTGTTGATTCTCTCCTCATCAGCTGTTATTTTACTAGTGAGACTTTCTAGTGAAGTTTTAGTTTCACCTATCATATTTTTCAGCCCTGATCTTTCTGTTTGAAGTTTTCTCATTTTTATTCTCATATCCTCTTGAGTCTTATGGGCTATTCATTCTATCATTTCTTTAAATTCTTTAAGCATCCTTAACATTTTCTCTATTTTTTTCAGGCCTATGTTCTTCTTTGAACATTTTTATAAATAATTTTTTTAGGTGACAAGTCTGCTGTAAATCTTAAGGATGCTCCTTTGTACATAATTTCCCTTTATTATCTTTCTCCTTTCAGTGTTCTATCCCTATCTGTGGGATTTGTCATTGCGACTAGGATGTTTCTTGGGGTGGTACACCTTGGGTCCCTTTTAGCTGGTACTCTTAGTGCATGGAGGATTTGGTTGTATGCAGTCTTTATCTCTGGGCATTTCTCTGATTGTTGGTTCTTCCTGGATATTTTCTTTCTGGGTCTCTGAGATGCCAATGATTCTTATATTGTTTCTATTGAGTTTATCAATAACTACTATATTTTTCTGTTCCCACTCTTTGAGGATTTTTTTCCATTGTCTGAACATTTGCTTTTAGGATCTTTTCCAATCTCTTCTCTTATATGGTGTTGTTATGCCTCTCATCTTCCGGCTCACCAATTCCGTCCTCAGCTGCTGTTACTCTGTTAAAGAGGCTTTCACTTTGCCTGTCAATTTTTTCAGCCTCATTATTTTAGTTTAGCGTTTTCTCATTTCTATTTTTATATCCTCTTGGTTATTTTGCTTTTGTTTTGTCTTGTTTTGGGTCACACCCGACTGTGCTCAAGGGTTACTCCTGGCTCTATGCTCAGAAATCGCCCCTGGCAGGCTCGGGGGGCCATATGGGATGCCGGTATTGGAAGCACCATCCTTCTCCATGCTATCTCTCCGACCCTTCTCTTGGTTCTTATTTGTGATTCGTTTAACTTGATGTTCTATGATGATCCTCTATATCTTTCTCTAAACTCCTTCTCTGAGAGGCTAAATTAGTTGCCACTTTTTTTTTTATCATCAGAGCTGCCATCTTTATTTTCTGTGCATGTTGTTGGCCTGCGTTGTTTCCCCATTGTCACACAATTTATTGTAGTGTTATATTTTCTATGCATTGTTCTAGGGCTCATTGGCTAGGAGATGTGCCTGACCATGAGGAGAAGTGGACACACTTTCTAGCTACACCTTTTGTTTGCAGAGACAGCCTATATCTGCTGATATACCCTCAGGAGATGTTCTCTACTTTGTGCTTCTGGAGCTGTTCTGAGTGCGGTGGTTCACCTCAGATTCACAGAGCAGAGGCAAAAGTTCAAAATATCTTCCATGTGCCAAAGTGCATGGAAGAAATCAGGTTCTGTCCTTCATGGCCAGAGACTGCCTACCCCTGCTGACATGCTCTCAGGAGATGTTCTCTGCTGTTGTGACCTCAGGAGCAGTTCTTTATGGGGTGTTCACTGCAGTTTCCCAAAACAGAGCAGAGGTAAAAGTTCAAAATGTCTCCCATGTAACAAAGCTCATGGCAGTGATCCTTATTTCCTCTCCAGAGTCCTGATCATAGATGTTATGTAGGTGGCAGCTTTTGGAGGGATCACCAGAACTAGCATCATCAGCTAGAAAGTATGGTCTTTTCTGTGTAGTTTTCCTATTGTAGACTTTATTTTATGGTATTCTTATTATGCGTTGTGGTGCAACTTCTTGACTGGAAAAAATACACATCCATGGAGGATAGTGGAGCACTTGCACTCCTGCTGGTCTCACACACCTCAGCTGGATTCAGACTGAGTCTTTTTAATCCCAAACTCCTACAACAGACAGACAGCTGCCTCTGGGCTCTTGTGCCTCAGGTTCAGTTCCAACCTGTGCTTTTAAAATCTAATCTCTGGACACTGTCTATGGCCACATCTGCTGGTCTTACATACCTCAGCTTGATTCAAACTGTTTTCCCCCTTTATGTTCTGCCCAGCACTGTCAGGCAGCTTTGTCTCAATTCAGTACCTCAGGTTCAATTCTAACTGGAACTTTTTGAATCTAATCTCTGGCCACCACCTACAACCACTCCTACCTTTGTACATGATGTTAACTGGAGGTCTAAGTTTGCTTTTTTACAAGTGGCTAGCCAATTGTGCCAACACCACTTACTGAAGAAGCCTTTTTGTTCCTTTTAGGATTTCTTGCACCCTTATCAAAGATTAGGTGACAGTATATCTAGGGAATATTCTCTGAGTACTCAAGCCTGTTCCACTGATCTGCTGTTTTGATCATTATAGCTTTGTAATACAGTTTAAAGTTGGGGTAAGTAATACCTCCCATATTCCTTTTTCCCAAGTATTGCTATTTGTGGGTATTTATTGTTCCAAATGAATTTCAGAAGTGTTTGATCCACTTCTTTGAAAAATGTCATGGATATCTTTAGAGGGATCACATTAAATCTGTACAAAGCTTTGGGGGAGTATTGCCATTTTAATGATGTTAATCCTGCCAATCCAAGAGCAGGGTATGGATTTCCATTTCCATGTGTCTTCTCTTATTTCTTGTAGCAGGGTTTTATATTTTTCTTTGTATAGGTCCTTCACATCTTTAGTCAAGTAGACTCCAAGATATTTGAGTTTATGGGACACTAATGTGAATGGGGTTGTTTTCTTTTTGGGGGGGTTGTTTTCTTAATATCCATTTCTTTCCTATCATTATTGGTGTATAAAAAGGCCATTGACTTCTGTGTGTTAATTTTATAGCCTGCTATAATGCATAGTATTTAACAAGGAGAAATGTATTAATATATGTCTTACATAATAAGTTCCCCCCAAAAGTGGACTCTAGTATATGTGCTCCAAAGTGAGCACTGAAAAGTGAACTTAAATCTAAACATCTAGAGACTGGTGTTGTTGGATCTTGCCCAAGATTGCACCTCCAATTTAAAAGGGGAACTTTCTAAAAACATCTTGCTGAAATTCCAACTTACTCCATTTTAGTCAAAAATCCCTAGAGTAGGACTTCTGCCATACAGTGTGTGACTGGGATTGAGAACTATGTAGATGTATAAAGAATTTAGGCATATGACCTGCAAGCATCTATCTGTGAACATGTCTTGAAAAACAGAATATAATAAATATTTAATGAACACTACTTTGAACATAGTATATAGTAAGGTCTTGTTTAGGCTAAGCAAATATTAAGCATAAAATACAAGTCAAATGAGCAGAAAGATATGCTCTTCTTTTATGGCTATTATAGTGCCTTATAGACTCTTTCTCATCCTTTGTCATCAATTCTATGTCAAATTTAGCCAAAAGATTCTGTAAGAGTCATGCTGGTCTTTTGAATAATAATTACAATGGATTTTATTTTATTTTACTTTTTTTATTGAATATATATTTTTATTTAAGTAACATGATCATATTTGGGTTACAGTCATAACCAGAACACCCCCCTTCACTAGTGCATCATTACCCTCCCTTCCCATCCCCTACCTGTACTTGAGACAGACATTCTACTACAGTAATTTGTTTTTAAGTTCAGTAAGTTGTATTTTTTTTCCTTAATGGATAAGAGTAAAAAAATATAGTAAAGGTGTGATAGTGGCAATCGCCAATGTTTGCATAGGTCCAGAAAAATGGAGAAAATGGAAAAAAAGTCCTTGACTTGATTACAAAAAGGCCTCACCCCAGAAGTTTATTGGCATAAGACAGACTCTGGGTTCCAGGCATATCAGTCTAACCAACTCAGTCAATCTCAAGGTCCCAGTGAAACTTTTGCACACTTTAGCTAAGTTGGTATCAGACTTTTATATTTAAAGACTCTGGATTTTGTGCATTTCATTCGTCGATGTCAGGCTGATGTGGAGCATCCTCTAGTTTCAGCATATCATTAAATGCAGAGCGATCTGCCCTGCATGCAGACTGTTGCTGAGTCGCCTGGGTGTTGGGAGTACTCTTTGGAGTAAGTCAATGCCAAAGCAGTGATAGGTCTTCTCTGGTAGAGGCTTGGATCCTGGGAGTGTTAAAGACACTTGTGGTTGTTTCCATAGTTCAGGTGTGTGTGGGCGATGCCCATTCTTCTGAGGCCTGAGCCAAATCATTATGCCAATGTTCAGGGTAAAAGGCCTAATTACATTACCAAATTTGTGTTTCCTTCTCTATTAGATAAAAACTTGTTTGCATATGTATTATTATTCCATTTTAATGTGCCTATGCAAAAGAGAAGCAATGCCACAAGTTATTGTCGGTGCATCTGGGGGCCAACGAATAAAGTCTAACATTTCCAGTAACTTGATATAAACGTGAAATCTATACAGAGTTACTCTTCTACCAGTATTGATTGTGAAACAGATCTCACAGGGGGAAAATCAAACAATCAAATAACTAATCTAGTGGGCAAAATTGTCACTATATGAGGATATTTGAAAAAAGTTATAGATGTAAAGGAATACATCTGAGATATACAAAAGAAATGCATGTGACCCTATTATGTTTTAAAAAGAAAAAAAAAGAAAGAAAACAAGGGTATTTGAAGACAACAGGTGATAGTTGAGTTTGAGACATGTTTTGCGGCATTACAAAACCCTATATTGTCCTTGAAGTAGGGGTTATGCTGAAGCTGATTCCGGTATCATGCAACAGTCCATAGTTTGATGGGGGCAAGAGGGGCCACCAAGCATGGGTCAACAGGCGTGTTGGTTGTAGTTGTTTGTATAGGCATGAGCTGAGGACCGAGAGGGTGTCATTCACTGAGAAGCTGGATGGTGGTGTTGGAGCAGAAGGTCAGTCTTGGTGTCTACCCAATCAGGAACTGAGGATAGGGAGGGTTGAATAAGGGGAAGATAATGGTTCAGGGTTTGGGTATGAGGAGGTAGGAGAGAAAAAGGGGTTAGGGGAGAGGCAATACATAAAAGACTAGACAATAAAGGTCAATTTGAGTGTTTTATCAGAATCTTGGGCATCCTGATTCTATTCCTAGGAACAGTCTAGTATCAGGAATGTTTTTGGATAATGCTTAAAAAGTACATTTGTCGCACGGGCGCATTTGCGCCCGTGCAGGTTTGAAAAATAGTATTACTAGCAAAAAACAACAGGGGGTCGAATATACATAAGGGAGGGGTTTCCCTTCTCCGCCTGCCCCCCAGGGCCCGACTTGCTAGGGCCGGCCATGAAGACCCGCCTGGCGTGGGGGGGTCCCAGTCTCCTGGACCAATTGTTCAGCCCAGGAGATCTGTGGCCCGCTGTCCGACCAGCGACCCTAATATACCAGAAAAACAGCGGGGCGGCTTTCCTGGCATGTGCGCTCTAATTCTAGAAAAATTCTAACAAAGCAATATAGAATACATAGACCACACCCCATCCTTCATTCAATAGTATGCTCAGAAAAATTTTCTGAATCAGAAGTTTGCAAAAGAAAGGGTTCTTGTCTTAAAATTTCTCACTTAAATTTATTAGCTTATAGTCACCATTTGAAATGATAATGTTACAGCCTTGATATTTAAAAAGGACCATGTCAATTGGGCTGATAGAAAAAGTCCTAAAACAAATAAGCAAGTTTTCTGTTTCTAATTTTTTCAGAATGCATAACAATTTCAATGTCATTCCTACCAAGTAAAGCCCCAATATAATTTAATTTGACAATGAAAGTTTCTTAGGAAGCCAGAGAACCAGATTTTACCCTTGAACCAAGGTCAATATTGTTTGAATGCACTTTTCTTGTATTTCTAAATTCTTGGTCTCCTTTGCACTTAGAAATGAAACAAATCAGTGTCTGGCAAGATTTATAGCCATTGTCTGTCTTTTCCTATGCTTTGAAAATACCCCAAAATTGCTTTTGTTCATTTGTCCTGGAGTTTAAAGGCACACACTCCTGTCACCATGGAAACGGAATCACATCCTAAGGAAACTGATTCACTATCACCCTCCTAATAACATGTAGGAAGAGCTCTAAAGAAGGAAAGAAATTTATGAAACTCTCATTGCTGAGAGGATGGCATCCTCTAGTTACTTGCCTCTCATTTGGGTAAAGTCTTTGGGTTTACATTTGCTTGTCCTTAGAGAGAGGTTGAATTTTTTAAAATCCCTTGCCACTGAGTCACTATATTTGTGTCAACAGCCTAAACACTGGACTGGTTTTATAAAGTCTGATAAACATTCGAAACAGGTTCCTTGTGATATCAAAAGCTAGAAATCTAATACTTGCATCTAACTCTGATTGAGGCTACAATTAAGTAATTAAGACCCATTGATTTGAAGATGGTCTTTTCTGGAAAAAGACTACTTAATGAGGCCGAATATTTAGCAAGCACTGGGGATGAAAGTAGTATGTTTAGAGTTTTGTTTTGAAGGAAAAAAGAAAAGTATAAAGGTATTTGGTCTGATTAAACAATTTGTGAATGTCAAGAATGTTGAATATACAGGTTGAGTAAGGAATAAAATAAGTGTTGCATTTTTGTTGTAAATTTTCTGCAGAATATTTAGTAGCTAATGGTTGCTTTCTGGTATCAGAACTTCTGCACATATTTTTTGATTTTTTTTTTTTACTTTAGCTCCTTTGCTACAACATTAGGTTTCAGCCTCTCCTTTTCATGGTGCTTTTCCTAGCATAAATTTCTAGAGTAAATAGAATAAACTTGAGCTTGGAGTCACTCTATTTTTTTCTATATAGTTACACTTGTTATAAGCATGAATGTTAGTAAGTCTTAACTTTAAAAAATTTTTTTTATTGAAGTGCCATTTTATTGTGTTGCTCCTAAGCAGTGCTCAGTGGGCCTAAGGACTACTCCCACCAATTAGTCTAGATGCTTCATGTTGGGCCAGAAACTCTGGGATTCCTGTGCATGCAAAGCAATATTACTGAGCCCTCTCTCTGGTCCTACAGAAAACCATTGTTTCACCAGTGTATATGTCTCTGTGTTAAGAGACATATGCTCCCTACTGCACTATGCTCAGAAGCAAATGGCCTCCACCATTATCTATTAGACCCTTTCAACCACTGCCCCCCATGTTGTCACTTCTGTTCTGATGTCAAAGTCTAATTGCTTGTTATTGTTAGACATCCAATTTTGTCTTTCTCTGAATGGTTTTAAATATGACCCTTTCTAGTTTCACCCCATTTTTAGCAAAAGGGAAGACTTCATATTTTTAAAAATAGATTTTTATTCCATTGTGTATATGTACCACTGCATTTCTTTTGGACCCTACCCAAAGCTATTTGTTTCTGTTGCCCCATCTTAAAATCATGATTAAGTTTTTTTGAACTGGTTTCTAAGATTTCTGAATACACTATGTTAACTTAAGGTATATATATATATATATTTTTTAAGCTGGTGAAGCCAAAAGATTATATTTTTCTTTTCTTTTCTTTTCTTTTCTTTTCTTTTTGTATTTTTTTGTTTTGGGGACACACCTGGCATCTCTCAGGGGTTACTCCTTGCTCTATGCTCAGAAATCACCCCTGGCAGGCTCGGGGGACCATATGGGATGCTGGGATTTGAACCACTGACCTTCTGCAATTAAGGCAAACGCCCCATCTACATGTTATCTCTCCGGCCCTGGCTGTGGGATATATATGTATATATATATTTTTTTTGTTTGTTTGTTTGTTTGTTTTTTGGGTCACACCCGGCGGTGCTCAGGGGTTACTCCTGGCTGTCTGCTCAGAAATAGCTCCTGGCAGGCATGGGGGACCATATGGGACACCGGGATTCGAACCAACCACCTTTGGTCCTGGATCAGCTGCTTGCAAGGCAAACGCCGCTGTGCTTTCTCCGGGCCCTGGCTGTGGGATTTTTATAGATAGCTGTTACGATCGTGAGGAAGGTTCCATTCACACCTATTTTGCTGAGGGTTTTCATAATGAATGGGTGTTGGATTTTGTCTAAAGCTTTTTATGCATCAATTGATATGATCATGTTTTTTATCCTTCGTTTTATTGGTTTGGTGTATGATGTTGATTGATTTGCATATGTTGCACCATCCTTGCGCCCCTGGGATGAAACACATTTGGTTATGGTGTATAATCTTTTTAATATGTTCTTGGATTCAGTTTGCTAAGATTTTGTTGAGGATTTTTGCACCCATGTTCAGTAAGTAGTGAGATTGGTCTGTAGTTTTCTTTCTTGGTGGTATCCTTGTCAGCTTTGGGGATACACATTATATTAGCTTTATAAAAGGAATTAGGGAGGGGCCTGGAGAGATAGCACAGCGGTGTTTGCCTTGCAAGCAGCCGATCCAGGACCAAAGGTGGTTGGTTGGAATCCCGGCGTCCCATATGGTCCCCCATGCCTGCCAGGAGCTATTTCTGAGCAGACAGCCAGGAGTAACCCCTGAGCACTGCCGGGTGTGGCCCCCCCCCCAAAAAAAAAGGAATTAGGGAGAGTTCCTGTCTTTAAAGTATTTTGAAAGAGTCTAAGGATTAATGGTAGTAACTCTTCTCTGAATGCTTGATACAATTCACCTGTAAACCCATCTGGTCCTGGTTTTGTCTTGGGAGGTTTCCTAATTACTGTTTCAATTTTCTTACTTGTGATTGGCCTTTTTAAGCTTTCCACTTGGAGATGATATTCCAGAAATATGTTTACTTCTAGGTTCTTTAATTGAACAGAGTAAAGTTGTTCATAATAAGCTCTCAAGATGTCTTGGGTTTCTTGATTTTCAGTTGTAATCTCTCCCCTTTCATTTCTTATACTATTTATTTGAGTATTTTTCCCTTTTTTTCTTGTGAGTCTTGATAGTGGTTTGTCTATCTTGTTTACTCTTTAAAAAAACGAGCTCCTCTGCCCTAGCATTGACTTACTCCAAAGAGGGTTCTTTGAACACCTGATTTAGCAACAGCAACAACCTGCTGGTTCAGGGCTCTCCGTATTGCTCTCTAATGGTGAGGTGAAACTAGAGGATGCTTCGCATCATCCTGACTTTGATGTAGAATATGCACAGAAACCGGGATCTCTAACTACAGAAACCTGACACCAACAACTGCAACTGTATGAAATTTTTTTTACTGGGACCACAGAGAATGACTCAGGGAATGGACAACCTAGTATGCCTGGAGCCCAAAGTTGGTCTTATGCCAGAACACTTCAAGGGTAATTCTCTTTGTATTTAGGCCAAGGCTTTTCTCTTTCTATTTCTCCCATATATTGCTGGGCCTATGCAAAAAACAAAAATTACCACTCTCACACCTTTTTTACTGTATTTCTTTAACTCTTATACTAAAAAAAAAAAGAGCTTACTAAACCTTCTGCTATTGCTTAATGAGTTCATTGGTGATACAATAATTTTCACAAATATACTTACTACTGAACTTTTTCTTCTTTCCTTTCTCTTTAATTTTTGTTTTGTTTTGCCACACCCAGTGACTCTCAGGGGTTACTCCTGGATATATGCTCAGAAATCACTCCTGGCTTGAGGGATTATATGGGATGCCAGGGGATCAAACTGTGGCTAGTGTGGGCAAGGCAGACGCCTTACTACTTGCGCCACTGCTCTGGCCCCTCTCTTCAAATTTTTAAGTTTTTCTTTCTATTTTCTATTTTTTTAAATAACTTTGCTTTTGGTAATCTTGAAACAAATGTATTATAATCACTTATGTCAACTATGTGCTGCATTTTCTTTAAATAAATTTATTTTAAAAAACCAGCTCCTGGTCTCATTAACTTTTTTTTATTGTTTTCTTTGTTTCTATATTGTTGTTTATGCTCTAGTTTTTATTATTTCTTTTCTTTTGCTTGTGTTTGTGTTCCTTTGCTGTTGGGTTTCCAGATGTTTAAGGTGTACTTTAGGTTGTTGATTTTGTCATTTTCTTCTTTCTAATATAGGCTTGTATTGCTTATTACTGCCTTTGCTGTGTCCCATAGATTTTGGCAGTTTGTTTCTTCATTGCCATTGGTTTCAAGAAATCTCTTTATTTCTTATTTTATTTCCTCTTTGATCCAGCTGTGGTTGAGCAGCATGTTGTTTAGTCTCCAGATGTTCTATTTTCTTCACATCTTTTTTTTACAGTCAATCTTAATCTCTGTAATTCACAATAATTTGTGAATATTTGTAATATATTTGTAATTCACAAATATAACTCTTAAATTTGTGACTTTATGTAGATTAGACTTGTGTTCTAGAATATGGTCTATCCTGGGAAAGTTTCATGTGCCCTTGAGAAGAATGTGTATTCTGCTTTTTGAGGATAAAACACTCTGTAAACATCAATTAATCCTGCTTTTTCTAGCTTTTCATTCAGGGCTCTTATGTCTTTGCTAGTGGACATCCACCTAGTGGATCTGTTGAGTTGTGATAATGGTGTGTTGAAGTCTCCTATTGCTATCATGTTTCCGTCCATATGTTTCAAAGTTTGTGAACTAGAGCATTACATATTTTGCTGGCTGTACATTTGGTAGATAGGTGTTGATCAGAGTTAACATATTTTGGTCTTTTGTTCCTCTGATCAATAAATAGTGACCATGTTTATTTCTAAGTACTTTCTTGAAGTTGAATGCAGTTTGGTCTGATATGAGTATGGCAGTCCCACTTTTTTCCTCAGTGGCTTGTATAATTGTTTTCCAGCCTTTTACTCTGAGCCTGTGTCTATCCTGAACTTTTAAATGTGTTTTCTGCAGGCAGCAGATGTTTGGATTTTGTTTCCTGATCCAACTTGCTACTATGTGCCTTTTGATGGGAGAGTTTAGTCCATTGACATTTAAGAAAACTATTGACAGAAAGAACTGTTGTGCCATTATGTTGTGTAGGGTTG
This sequence comes from Suncus etruscus, assembly GCF_024139225.1. Lineage (NCBI taxonomy): Eukaryota > Metazoa > Chordata > Mammalia > Eulipotyphla > Soricidae > Suncus > Suncus etruscus. Next base: position 76,874,986 of record NC_064850.1, read on the forward strand.
TTACAATTAGGAATATAATTTGAGTAATTGCTCTTTGAGTAGTTCGTTTAGGGTCGGTTTGGTTAGCACAAATTTTGCAAGTTCTTTTTTTGTCTGGGAATGCTTTTAATCCTCCCTCCTATGTAAATAAGAGTTTTTCTGGGTAGTGAACTCTAGTTAAAAGTTTCTTTCATTCAGCAGTTTGAATCTGTCATTCAATCCTTTTCTTGCTTGTATTGTTTCAAATGGAAGATCTACTTTGATCTCTCTCTCTCTCTCTCTCTCTCTCTTTCTCTCTCTCTCTCTGTCATTTGGATTACTAAATGTCTTGGTGTTGTTCTGTTAGGGCAGGAGTCTCAAACTCAATTTACCTGGGGGCTGCAGGAGCCAAGTTCGGGTGAGGCAGGGCCGCGTAAGGGATTTCACACACACACAAAAAAGTCTCAAACATCATTATTAACAGTTTTAATTATTTCTTCTGAACATGAATAGAACATTGAGTGAAGATCATGAACAGTTCTTCTGAACATGGCATCTTTTGCCTATTCCTTGCTGCCAGAGACTTGACAGCACTTCTTCTCAGAAATCTGAACCATATTTGGCTTTAGAGAGGAAGCAGTTAAGATCCTCAGTATGGCTTGAAGATGATCATCATTAAGTCTAGACCTGTACTTTGACTTATTGAAGTTCAATGTGGACAATAACTCTTCACACAAATATATGCTCCCAAAAGGCACATGGTGAGCTTGAACATTCGGGAAAGTTCAGGGAAGCTGGGGGGCAATTCTCTCAAAAATTGCCCATGCATGTCTGCTTTTCCACTAATCTCCCTGAACTTGGCTTTGAGATTAGAGTTGCATTGCAGGTCAATGAGCTCCATTTGAAGCACAGGAGGGGCATCTTGCACATCAAAAGAAAAGGGGTCCACAAAAATTTGGAAAGTGGCTTTGTGCTTTTTGAAGTCTGCAAATCTGTGATCAAATTCCTTCTCTAGCTTAAAAATAACATCAGTATATTTCTCACCGCTGAATGGTATGCCTGCATCTACAAGTTCCTTGCATGCTGGGAAATGGCAAAGATTTTTCTGAGAGAGCTGGGATTTCCATAACACTAGTTTTGTGGAGAATGCTCTCACGTTGTGATAGGCAGCACTGATAAGCTGCCCTAGGCCTTGTAACATCTTGTTTAATACATTCAGCTTACGTGTGATGTCAACAAGAAAAGCTAAGTCCATGAGCCATTTGTGATTACTCAACTCAGAAACAGCATTCCCATGGTTCTCCATGAAGGCTTTCACTTCTTCTCTCAACTCAAAAAAATCTTTTTAGGATATTTCCCCTGCTGAGCCAATATACCTCGGTGAAATAGAGCACATCTCCATATTCTGATTCCATTTCCTCTAAAAAGGCACGGAAACTCCTTGTTTAAGCCCCTGGATCTGATTTGGTTGATGCATTTCACAACAGACATCACATTGTCACACGACAGGCATTTACTGCAAAGGGCCTGCTGATGGATAATGCAGTGAAGAGCAATGGCCTTCACTACACCCTCCTCTTCAAGTTTTTTTTGAACAAGTGCCACCAGTCCATTTTTCCTCCCTGTCATCGATGGCACTCCATCGGTTATTATTCCAACAAACCTCTTCCATGGCAAACCTGCATTCTCAATGGCATCACACAGATGCCGAAATATCTCATTAGTGGTGGTCTGGCCATGCATTGGAATTATTGTGAGCAGTTCCTCTGTCAATTCAAAATTGCAATCAACACCATGGACATAAATTGTGAGCTACACATTGTCTATTATATCTGTGCCCTTGTCCAGAGCAACTGAGTATGCATCAAAACATTTGGCTTTCTCACACAGTTGATGATAAACATCACTTGACATGTCAGAAATGTGCTCTGCCAGTGTTGGCAGAAATGCTGATTTTGCTAAACTGACCTTTCTTTTCTGGACAGATAATACTTGCAGCCTATAGCATGCATTTTTCAACAAATTCTCCTTCTGTGAATGGTTTCTCTGCCTTAGCAATCATCTCACTAACCATGTAACTAGCTTCGACTGATGCAACATTCTCTTTGGTTGCTTTCTTGAAGAAATCTTGTTGCCTCATTAGACATGCTTTAAGACTGGCAACCTGCTTGGCTCTCTCATTTCTTGATATTTTGCACATTCCTCAGCATGTTTAGTTGAATAATGGCGTTTCAAGTTGTATTCCTTGTGCACTGCAACTTTCTCTGAGCAAATAAGACATGTGGGGATGCTCCTGTGCTCAACAAAGAAATACTGCGTCTCCCACTTTTCCTGAAATTGTCTGTGCTTGCCATCAATCTTTCTCTTCACTGCAGGCTTTGATGAAGTCATGATGAAGGTATGACAAAATCTAATTTGTAATAAACTTCTCTCCCTTAGGCCTCCGATAATGCAAGGGACAACGGGCAGGAGCAGCGGAAATGACGTCTGCGCTAGGTGCAAAGTATTCACGATTATTTGCTTACCGAATATTCGCAATAAAAAATCGCATTAGTAAGACAAAATAGCAAAAAATCGCATTAAACATTTGCATATCCCGAACGGAACTGCTCAGGGTATGTGAATGTTTAATGCGATTTTTTCCTTACTAATGCGATTTTTATTGCTATTATTCGGTAAGCGAATAATCGCGAATACTGTGATATTTGAAGGCCAGCCGTGGGCCACAAAACGTTGTATGGAGGGCCGCAAATGGCCGCGGGCCGTGAGTTTGAGATCCCTGTGTTAGGATCTATTTTGTTTGGCACTCTTTTGCCTCTTGGATTTGTAGAGAACCCTCTTTCCCAAGGGTGGGGAAGTTCTCTGCTATTCTCTGCTATTATCTCCCTCACTACTTGTTTTTCCCCTTTCCCGTTTCCTTCTCCTTCTGGAATTCCTAAAATTCAGATTATTCCTCTTGTCTTTGTTCATTAAGTACCTTACATTTTCTTCCATAGTTTTGTCTCTCATTTCTTTTAAACTTTATCACTTCTGTCTTGTAATTTGTCTTCAAGTTCGTCTATGCGATTCCCACCTGTGTAATTCTACTATGGCTTGCTAACATGGCTTTTAGTTCTTTCAGTTCTATTTGTATGTATTTGTATGTATGTATTTGTATCTTCTGAAAGAATTCTTCTTTGAGTTGGTTGAATTGCTCATCTATAGATTTCTTCATTTCCCAGGCTAGTGACTCCTTAATTTCCATATCTAAACCATTAAGTGTTTATTTTAGGTCCTTATCTATAAGGTTCAGGCATTTGGGTGGACTTGGAGATTTACTAGGATTTCTCTCCATATCCCCCAGTGTAGGCGTCTTAAATTTCTCCCATTGAACTTTGCATTAATGGTTTGGAATACTGGAGTGTCAGGTGTTTAAAAAAGTGATGTACTGATATGTTTGTATGAAATTTGGCTTGAGGTATATCTTGATATAAGTTGAAATTATTTCAATTCATTGTTTCTCTAAGTTTGTGAGCAAAAGCCTCATACAAGGAGGGCTGAGAGAAGGCTGCAAAAGTGGCCTCATTAATCCTTGGTGGAGGGGATTTGGATGGGAGTTTTTCCTGTTCCTGCCCAGACACAGAACTGATTTTCCTCAGGTGGCAAAAAATCATCAGTGGTGCTGGGACCAAGAAGGAGACTGAGAAATGACCCAAAAAGACAGCCCATTTTATTTTGTGGAAGATGTGAGGATTCCCTATTGTCTTCCGAACACAAACCTAGCTGGCTCCTGAAGGGTAGGCCGATCAGAATGTCACTGGTACATAGAAGAAGCCTGATTGGAGGCTGCAATGGAGGCCTGTTCTTGCTTGGTGGCTTGATGGAGGGGATTAGGACCTACAAGTAACTTAATTTTTATGGTATCATAGTCTCCTATGAAATAATTATGTACATGTCACTTAGCCCATTATTCTGCTATAGTAATAGTTGAAACTATTTTGTGCCATTCATCCCAGTTTGATCTTGGTTTTTTCATCTATTATTTTGTAGTCATTGAAAATACAGTTTTATCTTTTTCCAAAAAAGATTCCCTAGTAGAGACCATTCATATTCCCTGATAACCAATATTTTATTCTTAATGAAATTCTCTGAGTAACTATGGAGTAAGAGCACCCAGAAAAATATCTGTTCTTGCTGTAGAACATAAAAAGACCAGAAAAAGCAAGGCAGTCTTCTTGATTTGCTATAATGTTGCTGATATACACTGTGTTCTGGTTTTTGCTCACTGGACCAGAATTGCTCTTGTGTGTGCTAAATCTTAAGATTTAATTTTGCCAGAGCTCTACAGTCCAGAGATATTTGCTTCTTGCTTTTTCCCTCTTTTCTTTCTCTTTCCTTCTCTCTTATTTCTCATTCACTTAATGAGTTCTAGATTATCAATATATATTTGCTTTATGTGTTTTCTTGTCACCAGGTACAGAATGGGGCTGCTGTAAAATTCTATCTTGGTCATAGCTCACATACAAATGAAAGGTTTAAGGAAGGACATTGCCTTGAAGGTTTGGCTTGGCCACATAAAGAAAATGAAAAGGCCCCATGGAATGTATATGGGGCATATTATTTGCTTGGCATTTTTCAAATAAGTTCTAGGATAGGTATCTGGAGTGGGTTTGAGAGAAATAGGGGACAGAAAAATTCTAGTTTGATGTTGGACTGAGCTGCAAAGAAGAAGCATGCTTGGACTCAGTTTTGTTTTATTTTTACTTAAATTGCCTTAAAATTTTTTAGTCACCATGATTTACAATAGTAGGATTTTACACATACAATGTTCTAACATCAGAGCTAGAACTTCTTTCTTCCACCATTGTCTCGGGGTGTTTGGGTAAGTACAAGAAGTGAAATTGTTAGGTTATCCATTCTTTAATTTTTGAGGTGCACCCATACTGTTTCTCCAAATGTATGGGCCAATAGATATTCTCACCATCAGTGAATATGATGTGTTCCTTTTCTATCAGATTCATTGTAACATTGGCTGTTTTTTTTTCTTCTTTTTATGTGTATCAATTTCAGTTATCTAAGATGATATCCTGTATTTTAAATAGTCTAAGATGACTGTTGCTCAGTCCAACATCAATCTAGGATTGATGATGATGATGATATCTGTTCATTTGAGAAATCAAAAGTTTTTCCCCAATTTTTGAGGGGATTTGACTGCTTTTGATGGTCGTTGTTATTGAGTTTTACATATATATCTTGGATATTAATTCTTTGTTATGTGAGTGGTAGATAAACTATTTTCCTCCCTACTTATGGGTATCTTTCTCTTCTAGTCCTCGTTTCTTTAGTGATGTAGAAAATTCTTAATGTAATCAAAATATCTTTTCATTTATTTGTTTGGCCAATGGCATTTAGTAGAATTTTTCAGTTTTATGATTATTTCATTTTATTATTTTTAAAACATTTGCTCTAGGAAGTTAAAAAATAGCAATCTTTGCTAGAGAAAATATTTAGAATTTCATTGCTTTCATTAATATTACCTGTAAGTTCTACTGTGACTTCCTTGTAACCCCACAGTATTAACAGCTGCCTTTGTGTATCTTTCATGAGTCTTTGGAACTCATTCTACACATCCAAGCTATGCAGCTATGAAACAATAAATTTTGTATGTACTTAAAAACATTGTTTAAATAACTATTAAATTCTTTTGGCAGTCTGCTGTTAATCATTCATGTTGTCCTAGTGTTTCTTTATCAGATTCAATCTACACAGCCCCATTATCAGTTTGCTACATTACTTTATATTGCTATAAAATGTTCTATTTAATAAATATTTATTTGTTGGAACTTTTGGGCAGTTGTCAGATCTTCATTGACAAGTGCTGTGATGTATGTTGCTTTGAATACATGGAAAGATGACTTTTTTGTAAATCAAATTTTGTCAATCAAAATTATTTTGTTTTACAAAATTTCAGAATGGTCTGAAAGTTAAAAGAACATGCAAAAATCCCTGGTTTTCCTTGGATGTAATTATTATCAAATTATTTTATTTTACCATATATACTTGCCCTCTCCATTCCTCTTTCTCCAGGCTGCTATAGACTCAATGGCTGAAGACAACAGAAATTTATTCATCCTAGTTCTGGAGGGTCTAATCTAAGACCAAGGCACTAGCAGACTCTGTGGTAGTAAGGATCTGCTTTTTGGTTTGTAGGTGATATAATTTTTTTGGGGGGAGGGGGAGGCTTCTGGTAGAGACCAGAAGGACTGCTGGACAAATTTGAAAAGAGCTGTAACACTTGTAGGTGACATCTTTCTACTGCATTCTTATATGGTGCAAGAGGTATCAGAGGTTTCTAGAGTAAAAACCTGTTTCCACTCTGGAAGGCTCCACCCTCAGGATACGATCATTCTTTTGCCATCAAGTTGAGGGTTAGACTTTAGTCTATGAATTTTGTGGTAACACAGCTATTCACTCCATAGCAAATATATACACATGTCTGCATACATATATGTGTATGCTTAGTTTTTTAAATTGAATTTTTTTTCATGTATTAGCTTTCAGTTCTAAATATTCTATCAGTGATTTGCTCAGGCGGTCTGGGAGCTGACTGGGCTGACAGTTCAAGGCAAAGACCTGCAGATGAAATGTTTCCTGTGTTCTGCTCTGTTGGATGTCTCTTTGGTGCTGACACCGTCAGGGATGCACCAGTGGTATTTGGGGGAAGTGCTGTACATATTCCCTGGTCAGGCACAGACTAGGCAACCACCATAGTGACTAAACTATTTTCTAACTACCCTCATGCTCTTAGTAGCATGCTCATTCTTTTCTATCCACACATCTGATAATTTCTTAAAAACTTATTTTATATTATGAACCCAAAAGATGCATATGTAAATTTTAAACAGTACTGGTTCAGTACTTCATCTGTACTAATTTATCCAATAGCAAAGCATAAATATTTTAATTTCCCCACAAACTCACCAAGAGCTCATTTTTCTGACTTTAATTTTTTACTAGTCAGATTGAAGAAAAGTGTTACTTATACATGAGCATTTTAGAAGTCAGCTACAAAAATTATGTAATTGGAGTACAAGATTTATCTTTAATTGTTAAAATAGAAAGGAGATCTCTATTTGGTTCTCAGCAAAAAGCAATAAGCTGAATGTCTGTGAGCAGTTTAAAGCCAGTCTGGCACTCCTTTTTTTGTTCTTTAATGAAGAATTGGGTGGGAAATAAAATGCAGATCATGATTGTTTTGGACTTTACCTGGCTATGCTTAGGGTTTCCTCCTGTTTCTGTTCTTAGGTCATGGCCTGGGTGCTTAGGGAATCACATATGGTGCTGAGGGTTGAACTGTGGTTAGTTGCATGTCAGCCAAGTACCTTAATCCTTGTTTTACCTGTTTGCCCTAATTATTTATTTTTTAAAGCATAGATCTTTTAAACTCCAGTTTCATTAAAGGTTATTTTGACACAACTGTCTTGGGGATCTGTTTTTTTTTTCTATTAGAGTATTAGTAGTTAATATCATTAAATTTATGTGAAATGAGTCACTTTAATATTTGAATATCTTGCAGAATATGATTCAGAAAGGGTCCCTCATTGAAATAGGGGAAGCACAACAGACTAGTCTTGCTCTTCAATTAAAGACATGAAATGTTAAACTTGATACTAAACTTTTAAAAAAATTTTGGTTTAAAATTTTTGGTTTAAAAGTTTTGGTTTGGCGGGGAAAAAAAAGTTTTGGTTTAAAATTTAGAAACTAATAGAATCAACATGCTCATAATTAATTAATGGTCTAGAGCTTGACTTTTTAAAATAATAATAATATCTTTATTTAAATACCATGATTACAAACATGTTTGTAGTTGGGTTTCAGTCATAAAAAAAGAATACCCCCCTTCAGCAGTGCAACATTCCCACCCATCTCCTTCCCCTGCCTATATTTGAGACAGACATTCTATTTACCTCACTAACTACCCTTGTCATGATATTTGTTAGTGTAGTTATTTCTCTAACTGAACTCACCACTCTTTGTGGTAAGCTTCATATCATAGGCTGGTCCTTCCAGCCCTCATCATTATTGTTTCTGGGTATTATTACAATAATGTATTTTATTTTTCTTAAATCCCACAGGTAAGTGAGACTATTCTTTTCCTGTCTTTCTCCCTCTGACTTATTTCATTCAGTATAATAGTTTTCATGTCCATACATGTATTGAAAAATTTCATGACTTAATCTCTCCTAATGGCTGCATAGTATTTCATTATGTATATGTACGATAGCTTCTTTAGCCACTCATCTGTGGTTGGGCATCTGAGTTTCCAGATTTTGGCTATTATAAATAGTGCTGCAAAAATATAGGTATGCAGAAGGCAATTTTGTATTGTGTTTTTGTATTCTTAGGATATAGTTCTAGGAGTGGTATTGCTGGATCATATGGAAGTTCAATTTCCAGTTTTTTGAGGATCTCCATATTGTTTTCCATAAAGGCTGGACTAGCTGGCATTCCCACCAGCAGTGAAAATAACTTCTCTTTTTAAATGAATAAGTAAAGAGAGCAGTCACAGCCAGCAACCCTGCTCTCCAGTAGTTACTAAATGATTAGTATTTGGTGACTTGCCAACTTATAAATGCCTAGTCAAATACTGAAACGAACCATTTGACATAGAGTTTAATATTAACTGTTAATATTCTGGATGTGACAAAATACTTAGCATATTTTTCACAACCACTCAAGTTTAGGTGCAGGTGAATGACCAAGTAAGAGGCTTCAGCTGCCATATATTGATTGATTGATTGATCAATCAATCAGTTATTTAGGAGCCAAACCTAGTGGTGCTCAGAGGTTACTCCTGACTCTGCACTCAAGAATTACTCCTTGTAGTGTTCATGAAACCATTTGGGATGCTGATCATTGAATCCAGGTCAGCCATGTGCAAGATAAGCCCCTTACCCACTGAACTAACACTAGCACTTTAAGCTGATATTTAGAAGCAATTTTAAACCACAATGATGGATGAAGTTGCTTGAAAAGGAGGGTGGGTAAGCCTGCCTAGATACTTATGTGAGACACCAGTATTTTAAGTCTCTTGATAACTCTTGTGTCTGCACAGATTTCTCCCTAGTAGAATGGGCATGTTCAGGTGGACAGAAAGTGAGTTTATGTCAGCTAGTAAGTGCCCAAATGTCACAATCCACAGGAAAATGTTTAAAAATCCTGCTTTGGATTAGGAGTGTGGCTAGTGATAGAACTTCACAAGCACAAGGCTGTAGGTGGTCCCAGTTACCGCCTCTCATTAACCATTGAGGTCCCTGCCATTGCTTCAGTGCTCAATAGATGACACCACAGGTGTGGCTCCAGTTAGCATCAACCAAATGTGGAGCTCAAAGACTTTACAACAGCAATGAAGGGAAGGAAAGTTCAGGGGAAATCCCCCTACATCTGGAGGGCAGAATTGGATTGTAGAAACTGGTACGTAAGTGGAAAGTGCATTATCCTAAAACCTAAAATGTTTTAGAATTGCAAAATAAAGAGAGAAAAGAGGAAAAGAACAGCTAGGGCATGTTTATCAAACTACATCAAAATATACTCACCAAGAGTATTTTTTGGGGGAAGGGCTTCTAAGCAGTCTGTCGGAGCTTGGGGACCACAGCCAGTGACATTTAGCTTGGCATGACAGCCTGAATGTGAATGCTAGGGCTTGGCAATATAGTAGTGCCAGAGCCTTCAGTATATCAAAAGCCATGCAAGCAGTGCTCAGGAAACCTCCACAGTTCAGTGCACTCTTGCCCCTTGAACCATCTCTTTGGTCCTTAGCCAAACTTGATATAAATTATTTCTGATTTGCAAGCATATGAATTCTGCATAAAACTTAATGAGAAACTGATAATCTGCTAGAAGTTGACATTTTTTTCCCCTTGAGTATATGATGCAAAAATGTATCCATGTCTGTTGGGATCAGTGAGGGTGGGGGAGGCCAGGAAAGACAAGGTAGATTGCTTGAAAATCCTCTTTGGCCTTCATCAGGAAAATCTGAGTATTCATTTCCATGGAGGATTTAGAGCAGTAATCACACCCACAGCATATAAACAGCTAAGCCAAAAAGTCTCAAGTTTTATCTTGAGACCTAATGTGACCAAAGTTCCAGTGCATGAATGTGACTGTGGAGTGACCATTTTAACAGTGCCACATCCTGTAACTAATTTTGTTTCTCCTGTAAAGCTTCTGACATTGGCAAATTTCCACCAAGGCCAACTCATGTTTGAACTTCAAAGGGTAGATAATGGTTGACTATAGGAGAATGTAGGAAGTATGATTTAATATCCATGTAGGAAATATTTTACATGTGTTTTTTGTTTTGTTTTGTTTTGGTCACACTTGGTGGCGCTTAGGGGCTACTCCTGGATCTGCGCTCAGAAATCACTCCTGGCAGGCTCGGAGGACCATATGGGATGGTGGGAGTTGAACCACTGCTTGTCCCAAATTGGCTGCGTGCAAGGCAAATGCACTACCGCTGCGCTATCTCTCCGGTCTCTTTACATGTGCTTTTTAATAAGTATTGACAAATAGACTTAATGCTTTAGTGCCTAACTTGAATGTATTTTACAGTACCATGTGCATTTGGAATGCAATGCTGATGGCTTTTTTCATTTGTATCATTGTTTGAATATGATGTGATTTGTCCTGGGAAATATTGGCAGTCCAGAAACGCTGGCCAAATCAGAGAAATTTCAATATAATTGTTTAATAATAATTGCTATTATTATACTCAATAGCAACATTACTTACTCCAAGTAACAGTACATGTTCCATTCAAACCTCCAATTCTTTCGAACTCTGATACAAATAAGCACTCACAATTTTCAGTCTGCTAGTCTTTTAGTAAAAAACAGAAACCCAGATCTACATTTTCTGGCTTGATCTTTTCCAGTGCCAGCACGAAAAGAGCATGGATCAGGTTAAGGCTTGGAATAGGGTTTTGCCATTGTCGTTTGTTTGCGTGTCTAAGAAGGTTAACACTGAATATTTGCAGAACATGGACAAGAGGGAAATTGGAGGTGTGTATCTCTTGTTCAGAATCTCCTCCCACCACAGCTTAAGTCAGCGTAGCCCAGCTTTGTCCACACTGTCCCTGCCAGCCTCCCCAAACATCTGATCTTGAGCTAGCTACCCGTTAAGCTTAGAGCTGTGCGTAACTGTGACACATCGGTTTTCCAGAGGATGGATTAGGAAAGAGTCTGAATAGGGTCTTGCTGTAGCCTGGGCATTTGGATAGTGATACTCAAGGGTTTCAAGGGTCTCAAGTGCCTGCAGTACATGCTGAAGCTGGGAGAATACACAGGCTATCAATCTCCTTGGCTCAGTGGCATTGTTTATAGACCAGGTGAGGAGCAATGAACGAGGATCCTTCAATTTGAGCATCTGTGTCCAACTCTCATGGCTGCACTGGGCCCAGCCCTGAAAGATGAGGCCAATTAAAGAACATAGTCCCACTGGCCCTTTCATTCTCCACCAGCACTTGTTTGCAGATTGCTAGGTGTTATGGGAGGATACAGACTACAAAGTTATTTTTGATCTAATTGTGATGGAGACAAACTCTGAGCCAAGAATAACAAAGCCGGGCCTGGAGAGATAGCACAGCGGTGTTTGCCTTGCAAGCAGCCGATCCAGGACCAAAGGTGGTTGGTTCGAATCCCGGTGTCCCATATGGTCCCCCGTGCCTGCCAGGAGCTATTTCTGAGCAGACAGCCAGGAGTAACCCCTGAGCACCGTCAGGTGTGGCCCAAAAACCAAAAAAAAAAAAGAAAAAAAAAAAGAAAAAAAAAAGAATAACAAAGCAAGTGAACAAAAGACTAGTATTAGTCTATCTTTATCAAGCAAGGGAGTTTGGGCTGAAGTGGACTGAAGTGATGGTGATGGTCCTTGCTGGAGAACCTGAGGCCTGGTTCAGTATCAATAAATGTTTGAAACTATGGAGTTCAGGGCTGGCCAACTTGTGTAACATAAACATATGCCTAAACCTGGAATAAGACATAGGAACCAGGGAAATAATGTGGGAATATTTGCATTAAATGATAGAGAAAAAATTTCCCATCCAAAGATGATAAAAGAGAAAGGGGGAACGAGGAGAGGATTTCAATGGCCAAAGTTCATGCTTTGCATGTGGAAGGTCCAGTTTCAATCTCTGGTATTATGGGGTCACAAACACTGCCAGAAATGACTTCCTGTACCTGTGCATCAAGTTGAAATAGTCCCTAAATACTTCTGAGTGTGACCATAAAACAAAACATTTTTTGTTTGTTTGTTTTTGGACCATACCCAGTTATGTGCAGGGGTTACTCTGGCTATGCCCTCAGAAATTGCTCCTGGCTTGGGGGACCACATGGGATACCAGGGATTGAACCAAGGTCTGTCCTGGATCAGTTGCATGCAAGCAAATGCCTACTGCTGCACTATTACTCTGGCCCACATAAAACAAAACTTTTAAGAAAAGTAAAAACTGAATACTAGGGCCCAGAATGGATCAGTGACAAAAATGCCTGTCTTGGAAACATAGGACAATAAGTTAGATCACTAGTGCTACTTTCATGTGCTGAGCTTAATTCCAAGGCTCTACTATTTGCTCCTCTACCCCAGGAACACACGAAATGTGAAGTTTCTAGCAGCTAGATCTGTGGCACCACAACCAAGGCTGTGATCCTCAGCAAGTACCCAAGTCACTGCAACATCAGCAAGAGTGGGAATCAAATGCCTATCTGTTTAGAGAGCTAAAAAAATGGAAAGGTCAAATGTTGTACCAACCAAATAAAAAGAGAATAGAATTTTTTAAACATTTATTTGTTTGTTTGTTTGTTTAGGGTTTGGGGCTATACTTAGCGGTTACTAAGTAACTTTTTTTTTTGGTTTTTGGGCCACACCTAGTGACACTCAGTGGTTACTCCTGGCTTTGTGCTCAGAAATCATTCCTGGCAGGCTTGGGGGACCATGTGGGCTGCTGAGAATTGAACTTGGGTCTGTCCTGGGTCAGCCAAGTGCAAGGTAAACTGTGTTATTACTCTGGCCCTGAGAATAGAATTTTTGATTTCAAGTTTCTCCATTGTTGAAGAAGAAATTAAAATAAATTAAAGAAATTAAATTAAAGCTGCTGCATTGATGCAGAAGCTTAATGATAGATCCTTTACCTATAATGACTCCTAATAAAGGAATTTTAAGGAAGTTGATTCACAGAGGAAATCAATATGAGGGGAAATGTAGTAATGGAGAAAACCTTTCCAGCATCCTATGAACAGTATAAAAAGTGGTTAAGAGGGGCCGGCGTGGTGGCGCTAGAGGTAAGGTGCCTGTCTTGCCTGCGCTAGCCTAGGACGGACTGTGGTTCGATCCCCCGGTTCGATCCCCCGGCATCCCATATGGTCCCCCAAGCCAGGAGTGACTTCTGAGCGCATAGCCAGGAGTAACCCCTGAGTGTCACTAGGTGTGGCCCAAAAACCAAAAAAAAAAAAAAAAAAAAAAAAGTGGTTAAGATAGTTGTGAGGAATGGAGAATCCTTTCCACTTTGATGCCAGAAGTAGAGCTGCTTGCTCTGTTTAAAAAATGTGCAGGAATTCCCTATTATTTTCACTTCTGTTAAATCTTACAAATAATTGTTATGTCTAATATCCTTGATTACTGAGCTTGTGATCATCTTTCTCAAATGAACATTGGATTTTGTTGATTCGTGTGTCCCTCAATCCAAGAAGACCTTGAAACCTGTGACCTATTTAGAAATAGAGTTTTAGGGGCCGGTGAGGTGGCACTAGAGGTAAGGTGTCTGCCTTGCAAGCGCTAGCCAAGAAAGGACCGCAGTTCGATCCTCTGGCATCCCATATGGTCCCACCAAGCCAGGGGCAATTTCTGAGCGTTTGCTTGGTTTTGTTTTTTTGTTTTTTTTTTTTTGTTTTTGGGCCACACCTGGCGGTGCTCAGGGGTTACTCCTGGCTGTCTGCTCAGAAATAGCTCCTGGCAGGCTCAGGGGACCATATGGGACACCGGGATTCGAACCAACCACCTTTGGTCCTGGATCGGCTGCTTGCAAGGCAAACACTGCTGTGCTATCTCTCCGGGCCCGAGCGTTTGGCCAGGAGTAACCCCTGAGTATCAAACGGGTCTGATCCCCCCCAAACCCCCCCCCCAAAAAAAAGAAAGAAAGAAAGAGAGTTTTAGCAACTGTGATCAAGTCAAAATGCGGTCACTTGCTGTAGACCCTCAATCAGTTTGACTGGTGTCCTTGTGAAATGACTCAGACTTGTGCACGAACACTTGCTAGAACTGAGTCATGGATATACAGGGTATAGGTGGAACAATGCTTTTGAAACCAAACAATAGTAAAGGTCACACCAGGTGACAGGAGAGATGCAAGAAAAGATTGTCTTTACTATTAGAAATGCTACCAAGCTCTTGATTTCAGAGTTTATAATTTCTATTCCTAAACCTGGTCTTGCGAAGATGGACCCTATTACTTTCTCTTCTTCATTTCCATACTAATTATTATCCTTGTCATTATCCTATCATTATGATGACTAGTTGAATACTGCTTTTTACAATTAAAGCAATTGTAATTTTCACAATAAATGATTATGGAAATGTTATTTTTCACCCACTTCATTGGCAAGGAAGCTCAGGTTCAAAATCTTTGAATTATTTGAGGTCATACAGTTGACTAGAATATTGAAAATGTGGAATTCAAGCACGGAATAGACTTGCAGATCCAAGGGAAAATAAAAATACACTCAACTCAAAATGGAGTTTCTGGCTATAGTTGCTTTGTCAACTGCTTTCTTTATTTCTTCAGAAAAAAAGACATAGAGAAAAGTGAGTGTGAGTTGAATGTGTTGACTCAGGAGTCAGAAGCCATAGGAAGAGAGAAAGGAAGGCAAAACTGGTATGAATTAATTTTTAAGAGCTGATGTTATCTTGCCAGAGGCTTTCAATTTCTTTTTGCATTTATTTATCACTGGGATACAGTGGAAATAATCCTCTATTCATCCTTTGCTCCCACAAACTTTGGTGGAATAACCTTCATTATATTTACAGCAAAGGCAGTCCTGTAGATGACAGAACAAGAAAAAAGAGCTGGTCTTCCTTCTTTTTATTTTCTTTTAACAATAGAATTTCTTTTATGCATTTAATTACAGCCTTTGAAAATACATCAAATTGGTTTTTCATGTTTTCCTCCCTTAAGTAGGCCATTGGAGATATAATTAATGCAGATAACAGCTATCTTACCAGCAAATTTATTTTAGTTGATATAACCTCTTTTATATATGTTTTACACTATCATAGAAACTACATTTTTATGTTTTTCTTTTGATTTATACTAAGGAAAACAAGAATATTTTCCAACATAAGAAATTTATCAGCAGTACTCACAATTTGTCTTCTTAAAAACTGTTTAGTTGTTGTTCTTAAAGTAGAGACATGAAAAGGAAATTCTGGTTAGTTATGGATTTTCTGAGTTTTGGTTGTATGATGAAGCACTGAATTTTGAGTTGTAATGCCAGAGATGGCTATAAAATTTTTCCTAACTATAACATAATAGAGTTATTTTTCTGTTGGCCAGATTCTTTATTGTTTAAATCAGTATTTCTCAATCTTCTTCTGATGACAGTCCACTTCCAACCATATTTTCTTCCTGAAGCCTCCTTGTCCTGCGACTTGACCCCTTAGTCCAGTGGTGGCAAACACGCGGCTCTCCAGCTGCATGCGGCTCCCGGCCAAAACAAATGCAGCTCTTTGCCTCTTTGCCTTATGTGTTTAATATATTATTGTTAAAATTATATGCTTTTGTGTGAGTGTTTGTCTGTTTTGGCAGGTCACTGCGTGGTGTGGCTCTCTGACTCTCACAGTTTAAAATTTTGGCTCTTTGTGTCGAACTTTTTCGCCACCCCTGCCTTAGTCTCATATCATGGTCCTCCTTTACATGCAGTACCCTTGAAATATTGTAGGGAACCACAACCAAATGGCCCTTATTGATAAATGTTGGCCTAAATCAACCTTAGACCAAATGTTAGTCTAAACACTTTATTGAAAAAACATCGTGTGGTACAAAAGCATTGAGCCTAGAGACTGGAGCAATAGAATAGTGGATAGGGCATTTGGCCTTGCATATGGTGAACCTTGGCACACCATTTGATCCCTGGAATCTTCCAAGAATTATCCCTGAGTGCAATGCCAGGAATAAGCTCTGGGCAGTACTGAATATGACCCCAAAACCAAAGCCAAACAAATAAAAAGCCAGGGAGTGAAAATTTTCCTAGCCCCTGAACTATTTCCCAACCTGGTACATAGACTTTTTAAGCTGACTGCTAAGATCCAATTATGATATTTTAATGTAATTTTTATCCTGAAAAAATGGCAGTTTAAGAATACACAAGGTACGGGGCCGGCGAGGTGGCGCTAGAGGTAAGGTGTCTGCCTTGCAAGCGCTAGCCAAGGAAAGGACCACGGTTCGATCCCCCGGCGTCCCATATGGTTCCCCCCAAGCCAGGGGCAATTTCTGAGCGTGTAGCCCAGGAGTAACCCCTAAGCATCAAACGGGTGTGGCCCGAAAAACCAAAAAAAAAAAAAAAAGAATACACAAGGTAAGTAGTAACAAAATATTGCCTAGATTACATCAATTTGGAATCCAGGCCATCCCACTTTTGCCCTCCTTCTTGAACCCAATGGCTACTCACTTACAGGCCAATTTATTCAACTCATTTTCATTCCTGTTTCATGAATGTTCCTGAATTTCTGCTAGAAAGACTAATTAACTTCTTTCTGATGTGATTCTATCTGTATGCATCATTATCATTGCATTTCCAAGGCACTTTCTCAACATGCAGATTCTCTTAGATTAGTACTCCTTTCCTATCACTGAGCCCAATGCAATACCTTCTATGGAAAAGGAGCTCAAAATGCCAGTATATTTGAATAATTACCTAATATTGCCTTCTTCAGCCCTCTTCATCTAATCATATAGTTATTCCTAATTTCCACTTGATATAAAAGAGCCTCTCCCATTGGAAATATATTGACTGAGATATAGTCAATAGAAATGAAATCTAAGGGGACTAAGGAGGTGTGGGAGGGAGTGGGAGAAGGACTCTTATGATAAAGGTGAAGGTACCAAGGCCACTCTGGTGGTGTAACTGTTTAGTAGCACTGCACATAGAAAATAATAATATTGGTTCAGTTGTAAAACAAAATTAAATTAATTAAAAAAAAATACAGCATTTGGTCAACTCAGGTTCTATCCCTGGCATTGGATAGATTCCTTTAGGCATTGTCAGGAATGGTCCCTGAATGCAAAACTAGAATTCTTGAGCTTTTCCCAACGAAAATGAAATATTTTCATATTTAATTATCCAGTTAATGTCTAAATAAACAATTTTTACCAATGTAATTCTCAAATGCTCATCAAAATTATCTTTATTATTATTATTGTTATTTAAACCAACGATAATGAGAAATTTATTTCGAGTGTACAACTGCAGGATCTATGTAGACCCTTACCTTCAACTCCTAGCTTTGAATTTAAGTCTGTTTGGTCAATACTGGGTCCCCTGAGCACTACTTGAGTGGTCTAAAAAAACAAACAAAAACCAAATGACCTATAAACCTATTTGCATATTTATTAAATACAACTACAACTAAGTTATTATTTTGCCAGAATGGTGAGAAGGACTTCAAGACAACATTTTTCCTTTAAAAACTACCTGCAGTGAATGATAAAACATTCTACTTTTAGAATCCTACAGTTTTGGAAACCTGTGTGTGTTTTTTTTTTCTTGATAAAAATTTTTCTTGATCAAAACAAAGACATTCTTTTTTTTTCCTGTCTGTTTTTGAGTTTATTTTTTTATCTTTTTATTCATTTTTTTATTTAAACATCTTGATTACATAAATGATTGTGATTAGGTTTCAGTCATGTAAAGTACACCCCCTTCACCAGTGCAACATTCCCACCACCAATGTCCCAAATCTCCCTCTACCCCACCCCACCACCACCTGTACTCTATGTATTCTTCCTTCAAACCTGAATGTGAGTCGGGCTGGGTGCAGTATTCTCGGTGAGGCATTCATTTCATTCAGTCTTGTCACAATATCCCACTACTGTCTTCTGGCCTTGAGAGTTTCTTGTGACATGTCTGCTTTAAGTCTTAGGGATGTTCCTTTGAATGTAATTTACCTTTTTGATCTTGCTGCTTTCAGTATTCTATCTCTATCTGTGGGTTTTGTCATTGTAACAAGGATGTGTCTTGGGGTGTTTTTCTTTGGGTCTGTTTTAGCTGGTACTCTTCGGGCATGCAGGATTTGATTGCATGTAGTCTTTAATTCTGGGAGTACCTCTTTGATGATGTCTTTGACAGTTGATTCTTCCTGGAGATCTCCTACCTGGGTTTCTGGGACTCCAATGATTCTTACGTTGTTTCTTTTGAGTTTATCAAAGACTTCTATTTTCATCTGTTCACATTTCTTGAGTGCTTTTTTCATTGCCTGTTCATTTGTCTTAAGGTTCTTTTCCAATTTCTTCTGTTGTGTTGAGTTTTTCTGCATCACATCTTCTAGTACTTCGATTCTCTCGTCAGCTGCTGATACCCCGTTGGTGAGGCTATCCATTGAGTTTTTCAGTTGAGCAACCATGTTTTTCAGATCTGTTATTTCAGTTTGGAGTTTTCTGATTTCTGTCTTTGTGTTCTGTTCAGATCGGTCTATGCTTTTTTTGAGTTCTACGAACATCTTCCATATTTCTATTCTAAACTCCTTATCTGAGAGGTTAATCAGGTGGTTGGGATTTATTAGGTCATCTGAGCTTTCATCTTCATTCTCTGTGGATGGTGTTTGCCTGTGAGGTTTCCCCATTGTCACACTTGTAGTGTGGTTTTTCCTGCGTGTTGTGGTGGGGTTCATTGGTTAGAAAGAGTGCGCAACCGCGAAGCGAAGCGCTGTGCTCTTCTGCTGCCTCTAGTTGACAATCCTCAGAGTGAACAAAGACACAGCAGGGCGGAGCCTCCACAGGCCAGAGACCTCAGCTTATTGGACAGCGACCCCCGCAGCCAGAATGTACTTACTGGGCAGCTTCAAAATTCAGTTTTTTGGGGGTGCACTCCCTAGGCCTCTGAGGAAATCTTCAGGGATTCAGAAACACAGGCAGATAGGCGCAGAAGAAGTTTCCCTTGAAGTCCTCAGAGTGAACAAAGGCACAGCAGGGCAGAGTCCTGACAGGCCAGAGATCTCAGCTTATTGGACAGCAACCCCCGCAGCCAGAATGCACTTACTGGGCAGCTTCAAAATGCAGGTTTTTTTGGGGGTGCGCTCCCTAGGTCTCTGAGGAAATCTTCAGGGATTCAGAAATACAGCACAAAGACATTCTTTTTTTTTTTTTTTTAATATAATTTTTATTTTGATCATAGTGGCTTACATATTGTTGACAATAATATTTTAGGTACATATTTACATAAAATCAGGGGGGATTCCCATCCCCAAATTGTCCTCCCTACTCCCCCGTTTCTGTCTTACCTCCCATTTCCTCTTCCCTCACCCCCAGGACGGCTAGAATATGTGGTCCCCTCTGTCTCTAACCAACTACTTAGTAGTCTTGCATCAGTTTGGTCTTGATGCCTCCCTTATTTCCCCCTCTAAGTAGGGGCAGGGGTAGCTAGTTCAAGTTGCGTGGTTTTGCCTGAAAAAGAGAAAATAAATAAACCGGGGTAAGAGTTTAATACCCCGAAAATGGGCAGAATCCTTCTAGAGGTTCTCATCATCGATTTGGGAAATGAAGGAGAAAATAAGTTGAAACACTCCACCAGTACCAAAAGAAGTGTCAAATATCCAGTGAGGACTCCAGCTATAACGATAAGCACCACAAAAAAACAGATAAAAAATAAACCAAAACAAACTAAAAACAAACACAAACAAACAAAAAACACGCCGTGGTCTTGAAATAAGAAACATGGCGTAGCACATAACGAAAGAAAAGAAAGGAAGAGAAAGAAAAGAAAGAAAAAAAAAAAAAAAAGAATAATTGGGGCCAACAATTTCAATAATCACATCCAAACTGAGGAATCGACCAAAATAGCTAGGTAAATAAAAATAATAATAACAATAATAAATGAAGGTAAGATATATATATATATATATATACATAACCAAGGTTTTGTGTTTTTTGTATTTTTTTTTTCCCTCCTGCCCTGGCACAGTAAATATTGGGGTCATTCGAAAAGGAATTCACTTGCCCTATAAGATATGGGGTTTCTCCGTCCTTGGAGTATACTGTCATGGAATCAGCTCTAGTCTTTGCTCAGGATCATTACTCTCCAGGTTGTGTTTTTTTTTTTTTTTTGGTGTGTGGAAAGCTTCTGCTCTGTCCAGTGTGATACCGTCAGAGCTCTGTGTTTAGCAGTCCCAGTATCTGTACATATCCTGAGGTGGGACTTATGGTGAAGTCAGTCTTTGTGAATCTAGAGGTTCTGTTACCTCAGTGCCATTTTAATCCATCTTCTGTGGTTGGTGATCTTGGTCTTTGCGCTGAACCTAGGAAGGCATCTAGGATAGCGTCTTTCTTTGTTCTTCCAGAAGCCCCTTTCCGTTACAATTGTCTCTGCCGGACCTTTGGGACTGGGGATCATGCTTATTGTGCAGGTCTTAGTTCAAACCCTAGACTAGGGCTTTTTTATTGGTCCCAAGATGTATACAGTCTGGTCGTGGTTCTAGTATCCAGTCATCTGTAAATCACGATCTTGGCTTTTGGACCTACCAAAGGGTGCCACGTCTTCTGGTTTTGTCTTGTCGTTAGCTGGTGAGGTAGGCTAAACTGCTCTAAGGTCAAGTTGTTCACATTTTCCTCATTGTCGAGATATCATGTTAGAGCTGGCCCTTGTTGTTGACCCTGCAGTAATAAGGCTGTCCCAGATGGAGATTGTTTCTTACAGCTGTTGTGAGGAGCTGTGCCGTTTCTATGTCTGGGATCCAGGGTTCAAGGCTGGTTGAATGGTATCTAATCACCTGAGGTCTAAGTTGATTCCACATGACATATTTTCAAGGTAGGAGATAACCCTGCATTGTAAACAACTATGAGTTCCTATCTCTAGTAGATAAGAGCTCTTTTTTTTTTTTTTTTTTTTTACTATGTAAGATTTCCCCTTTATTTAGTGTGCCTTTGCAGGGGGAAGTGGTGCTCCATTATATGTCGGAGTATTTGGGGTGGACAGAGTGAGTAACAGAGATAGGTCACATACCCAAAGACGATTAAAAAAAAAAAAAAAGGAAATAAAAGTGTATGTGCCCACAAATGTATATGTAAGGCAAACATTTAAATAAATAAGTTAATTAAAAAAATATAAAAAAATTAAAATGAGTTAGCAAAGTTTTTAAAGGACCAATGTGGTGCAAAAGACTACTTTGCATTTGGGAGAGAACAGGTAAAGAGTTGGTGTATTACAGGTCTTATGCCTATGTTGGAAGTACAGTTTTCCCATTGTCTTTTGGATTTTTCTTGTGGTGTGTGGGTTCCCAGGCATCTTCCAATCACACCCCCTGCCCCCCTTCAGATTGGTAAAAATTTGCAGCTGGGAGGTCTTGGAAGAGTTCTTGCATTGGGGATACTATTGGACCTAAGTCCGGTTTCAAGAAACAGTCCATGTTAGGGGGAGTTGGTAGGGAGGGTCTCGCAGTATGTGTCCACAGGGGAGTTGGCTGTCTTTTCTTGCAGGAGACGATGTGTGGGTTCGGTTGGGTGTCCCCTCGCCTGGGTGCTGGGTACTGGTTCATTGGGTAGGAGGTCGATCTTGATGCCTAAAAGATTAAGGACTGAGGGTGGAGAGTTTTAATATGGTGGGAGATCTGGATGGGATTGAGGGGTGAAGGGATAGTTGGATTTCCGGGGGGGAGAAAGGGGAAGATATATGGGAGGGGTATGAAGGAAGAGAAAAGAGAAAATACCGTAGAAAGGGAGAAGAGAAAGGGAAAAAAGTAAAGAGAAGAGTAGAAGAGAAAAAGAAAAGAGAAAAAAAAATAGAGAGAAGAAAGGAGAGAATAGCAAGGGAATGCTGGTTTGGTTGAATGTGTTCGATGACTAGAGCCTGTAGTTTAGGTCTGTACATCGCAGGTACTGCTTTGGTGGTCTGACTGGTCACGTGCTTCGATTCCTAAAAGAAGGTTTAACCTAGAGATAAAGTGAATGTTAAAGAGTTTTCTCGTGGCCGTCTCATAGTGCAAGCAAGGTATGGTATCTCGTGTGGTATCCCGAGTTGCCATCTTAGTTTGTCCGCCCTTTGTATCTAAGGGCGCCTGTGGAAAGAAAAGCTGAGAGGTTATTTTTAAAATATAGTAAGGTAAAGGGATTAAAACGTAGTGTTATGGTATGTTGCCATTGCATTACGTGATTTCCCGCGGTGTTCTATTCTTGTGTTCCTGTTTACGATCTCTAAGGGATTATTGTGGGCCTTTGTTGTAGGAGTCTGGTTACATACCTGTTCTCTCCATGTTGCTGTTTCTGTTGTTGCTGTTTTCTTTGTGGTATAATGTGCAGTCAAGAGTTTGCATTGTTCCTTTTTCATGTATTTTGGACACTGCTCCCACGTATATGTTGACTATTACAGTGATCGGAGTTTCTACCCTGTTAAACCCTGTTATATGATTGTTAGGTATTAGTTGTGTATAAAATATATGTTCTAGGTGTTTCAGAATAGTGCTACCATTCTGTGTTTATCTTTTGTCTTCTGGCTTACTTCGTTTAACATAACATGATCTAGGTCCATCCACGTTGCTGCAAAGTCTGTGATTGTATCATTTCTAACTGCCATGTAATATTCCATTGTGTATATGTACCACATCTTAATGATCCATTCATCCGTTGTTGGACACCTAGGTTGGTTCCAAGATTTGGCTATTATACTGAGTGCTGCGATAAATAGTGGGGTGCATACGTATTTTGGAATGAATGTCCTTCCATCTTGTGGGTATATGCCTAGGAGGGCAATTGCTGGGTCAAATGGCAGCTCAATTCTGAGTTCTTTGAGCACTCTCCAGACTTTCCTCCATAGGTGTTGGACTAGGGGACATTCCCACCAGCAGTGGATGAGAGTTCCTTTCATACCGCATCCCCGCCAACAAAGGTTGTTTCCATTATTTTTGATGTGGGCCATCCTCACTGGTGTAAGGTGGTATCTCATTGTTGTCTTGATTTGGATCTCCCTGATGATGAGTGAAGGTGAGCATGTTTTCATGTGTTTGTTGGCCATCCTTCTGTCTTCCTCAGAGAAGTGTCTATTCATTTCATCTCCCCATTTTTTTATAGCTTTGTTTGCTTTTGGGGGGCTCAGCTTTCTGAGTGCTTTGTATGTTCTAGATATCAGCCCTTTATCTGATATGTCGAGTGAAAAGATTTTTTCCCATTCTGTTAGCTGTCTTCTTGCGTTAAGCAGGGTTTCTTTTGCCATGCAGAAGCTTTTTAGTTTGATGTAGTCCCATTTGTTTATATTTGATGCTAACGTTCTTGCCATTGGTGCTCCATTCTCAAAGACCTTTTTGATATATAGGTCTTTGAGTGTTCTGCCTATTTTATTCTCAATAAACTTTATGGATTCGGGTCTGATTTCAAGGTCTTTGATCCACTTTGAGTTGATTTTTGTATAAGGAGTAAGGTATGGGTTGATTTTCACTTTCGTACATGTGGTTTTCCAGTTGTACCAACACCATTTGTTGAATAGGCTTTCTTTGTTCCATTTCAGATTCTTGCCTCTTTTATCAAATATTAGTTGGCTATATACCTGGGGGTTTATGTCTGGGAATTCTGTTCTGACCCACTGGTCTGATGTCCTGTCTCTGTTCCAGTACCATGCTGTTTTGATTACTATGGCTTTATAGTATAGTTTCAAGTTAGGTAAGGAGATGCCTCCCAGCTTCTTGTTTTTCAGTATTTGTTTGGCTATCCTGGGTCTTTTGTGGTTCCAGATGAATTTTGTGAATGCTTGTTCTAATTCTTTAAAGAATTGTGTCTGGATTTGGATAGGGATTGCATTAAATCTATATAGGAGTTTGGGTAGGACAGTCATTTTGATTATGTTAATTCTACCTATCCATGAGCATGGGATGTTCTTCCATTTCTTTAGATCATCTTCAATTTCTTTCTGGAGTGTTTTGAAGTTTCCCTGGTATAGGTCTTTCACTTCTCTTGTAAGGTTGATTCCTAGATACTTGATATTTTTTGATACTATCTTAAATGGAATTGTATTTTTAATCTCTCTCTCCTCAACTTCATTGTTTGTATATAGAAACGCTACTGTCTTTTGTGTATTGACTTTGTAACCAGCCACTTTGCTGTATTGGTTAATTGTTTCTAGGAGTTTTACTGTGGACTCTTTAGGTTTTTCGATGTATATCATCATATCGTCGGCAAAGAGAGATAGCTTGTGTTCCTCTTTCCCAATTTGAATTCCTTTGATTTCCTTCTCTTGTCGGATTGCTATTGCTAGGACTTCTAAGGTTATATTGAATAAGAGTGGAGAGAGTGGACAGCCTTGCCTAGTTCCTGATCTTAGTGGGAATGCTTCTAGTTTCTCACCATTGAGTATAATGTTGGCTGTAGGCTTTTCATAGATAGCTGTAACTATCTTGAGGAAGGTTCCTTCTAACCCTATTTTGCTGAGTGTCTTTAACATGAAAGGATGTTGGATTTTGTCAAATGCCTTCTCTGCATCGATTGATATGATCATGTGGTTTTTGTCTTTCATGTTGTTGATGTGGTGTATAATGTTGATTGATTTGCGTATGTTGAACCAACCTTGCATTCCTGGGATGAATCCCACTTGATCGTGATGTATGATCTTTTTGATGAAGTGCTGGATTCGGTTTGCTAATATTTTATTGAGTATCTTTGCATCTATGTTCATTAGTGAGATTGGTCTGTAGTTTTCTTTTTTGGTAGTGTCTTTGCCTTCTTTGGGAATGAGTGTGATATTAGCCTCATAAAAGGAGTTGGGGAGGATTCCTGTTTTTTCTATGGTTTGGAAGAGCCTATGGAAAAGTGGTAGTAACTCTTCTTGAAATGTTTGATAGAATTCACCTGTAAATCCATCTGGGCCTGGGCTTTTGTTCTTAGGGAGTTTTTTAATTACATCTTCAATTTCCTCTGAGGTGATTGGTCTGTTTAGGATTTCTAGATCTTCCTTTTCCAGTCTTGGAAGAGGGTGTTTTTCCAAGAATCTATCGATTTCTACTGGGTTCTCTAGCCTAGTTGAGTATAGTTGTTCATAATATGATCTCATGATATGTTGTATTTCTTGGGGTTCTGTTGTAATCTCTCCCCTTTTATTTGTGATCCTATTGATTTGGGTGTTTTCTCTCTTTTTTTTTGGTGAGTTTTGCCAGTGGTTTGTCTATCTTGTTTATTTTTTCGAAAAACCAACTCCTGGTCTCATTGATTTTTTGTATTGTTTTCTTAGTTTCGATGTTGTTTATTTCTGCTCTGGTTTTTATTATTTCTTGCCTTCTGGATGTGGTTGGACTTCTCTGTTGCTGATGTTCCAATTCTTTGAGGTGATCTTTTAAACTGTTGGTTTTGTTATTTTCCTGATTCTTGACATAGGCCTGAATTGCTATGAGTTTCCCCCTAATTACTGCTTTTGCTGTGTCCCATAAATTTTGACATGTTGTCTCTTCATTGTCATTTGTCTCAAGGAATCTTTTTATTTCTTCCTTGAGTTGTTCTTTGATCCAGCTGTTGTTGAGCAGCATGTTGTTTAATCTCCAGGTATTAGTTTTTCTCCATTGCTTCTTCTTGACCTCAATTTTGAGCTCTGTGGCATAGTGATCTGAGAGGGTACTTCTAATGATCCTTACCTTTGTGGTCTTATATAGGTTGGCTTTGTATCCTAATATATGGTCTATTCTGGAGAAGGTTCCATGTGGGCTTGAGAAGAATGTGTATTCTGCTTTCTGGGGGTGGAGGGCTCTATATAAGTCTATTAGCCCTAAATCTTCTAATTTTTCATTCAGAGCTCTTATTTCTTTGCTATTTTTCTGTTTGGTGGATCTGTCCAGTGGTGATAGTGGAGTATTGAGGTCCCCTGCTATTATCACATTTCCCTTCATGTGTTTCTCCAGGTTTGCCAGTAGTTGCCTCACATATTTTGCTGGCTCTACATTAGGTGCATAGATATTGACCAGGGTTAGTGTTTCTTGATCTAATGTTCCCCTGATCAGTAA
This sequence comes from Suncus etruscus, assembly GCF_024139225.1. NCBI lineage: Eukaryota > Metazoa > Chordata > Mammalia > Eulipotyphla > Soricidae > Suncus > Suncus etruscus. The sequence continues at coordinate 76,901,152 of NC_064850.1, forward strand.
GTAGTGACCCTCTTTGTCTCTGATCACTTTCTTGAGGTTGAATGCAATTTGGTCTGATATAAGAATTGCTGTCCCTGCTCTTTTTTGTTTTCCATTGGCCTGAATAATCACTTTCCATCCTTTTATTCTAAGCCTGTGCTTATCCTGCATCTGTAGGTGTGTTTCTTGCAGACAGCAGAAGTCCGGTTTATTTTTCCTAATCCAGTTCTCTACTATGTGTCTTTTAATTGGAGAGTTTAGTCCGTTAACATTTAGGGAGATTATTGAGAGAGAGGATTGTTGTGTAGTTGTGTTGTGTAGGGTGGTTTTTGTTACAATCGGGGGTTTGGATTGTGTAATTCGTCTTTGAGTAAGTCGTTTAGGATCGGTTTTGTTTGCACAAATAGTTCAAATTCGTTCTTGTTTGAGAATGTTTTTAGTCTATCCTCCCATATGAATGTAAGTTTTGCTGGGTATTGGACCCTAGGTTGGAAATTTCTTTCATTCAGTCATTTAAATATGTCATTCCATTGTCTTCTTGCTTGAATTATTTCAAATGGGAGATCTGGTTTGATTCTTATGTCCCTACCTTGGTACTTGAGGTTTCTTTTCTTCCTTATTGCTTTAAGGAGTTCTTCTTTCTCTTTGTTTTTTGCCAATTGGATTACCATGTGTCTTGGTGTTTGTTTATTGGGGTCTATCTTATTGGGAACTCTTTTTATTTCCTGTATTGGCATTGCAGTATCCTTCCAGAGGGTGGGGAAGTTCTCCGCTATTATCTCTCTGACTACTTGTTCTTCCCCTTTCCCTACTTCCTCCCCTTCTGGTATACCCACAATTCTTAGGTTGTTTCTTTTGTCCTTTTTCATTAGATACTGGACCTTTCCTTCCAGTGCTTTGCCTTTTATTTCTTTGTTGGTTTCTTGATCATTTTTTGTTTGCAGTTTTCCTTCGAGTTCTTCAATGTGTTTCTCCAATTCTGTGTTTCTGCTTGTAAGGCTTGTTACTTTGTCTGTTAATTCCTTCACTTCTTTTTGTATGGAATCTCTCATGTTCTTTAACATTTCTTCTTTAATTTGGCTGATTTGTTCATCCATAGATTTCTTATACTCGATAGCTAGGGTTTCTCTAATTCCTTTTATTAATTCTTGCATTTCCTTCCTCATGGCTGCTTTTAGGTCTTCATCGCGTGTATCTGTGTATTTTGGTGGACTTGGAAGCTTGCAAGAGTTTGTCACCATATCTCCAGATATTAGTGATTTCCTTGATTTACGCATATTTCTTTGTATTTAATGGTGTGTTTTAGAGTGCTGTGCTTCTAATTTTCACCTGTTTTGATCCCCTGTGGTGTGGGAGTTGGTTCCCTCCCTGAGGGTGGTTCTAGAGGGACTTTTGGGTGAACTCGCTGAGGTTTTGATCCTCCTGTACTCTTTATGTGGCCTGGTTAGTTGTTTTCCTCTTTTGTTGGCAGCTAGTACTGGCCCTTTCCTGACCACAGTGGTGGGGGGCACTGTTTCTCCTCTCCTTTTTCTCCTCTCCTCTACTATTTGGAAGTCAGTCTTCCTCTTTATTCCTGTCAGCAGGTGTAGTTCCGCTTCTGGCCACACTGTTTGCGGGCGCTGTTGAGCCTGACTCTCTGTTCCCTCCCTTATCTGGGGGTCAATGAAGCTCTGCTCCTCCGAGTTACCGCGGAAGAAATTCCCCCAGTCAAGCCCTCCCGGTAGCTGCTCTCAGCCCTAGGGGGGGGGTCTCCGGTCCACTCTGGGGCTCGGGGCTAGGTTGCTCTAGGTTACCTAAAGGTCCAGGGGGCAGGCCCAAGCTCACCTAGTCTATTCGTCCCACCTGTCCCAGCTGGGCAGGTGACTCCGGCCCACTAGGTACTAGGGAATGTCCTCCCCAGTCTACGCTCGGGTCAGGTGGGATGAACTCTGGGGCCTGGAAGTTGAGGCAACGGGTGGTGTGGTCTCTGTGCCAACAAGCTGGCCTCTGCAGTCTATGGGGGGGGGGTCGCGCGCAGGGTGGCTGGCGGCCGCGGGTCGTCCACGTGTGAGCGCCCTAAAACAGTGCACTCACCATGGACGCCGGGGTTCCCTACTCCCCGTTGGCGCGGCTGGCCTCTGCAGTCTATGAGGGGGGGGGTCGCGCGCAGGGTGGCTGGCGGCCGCGGGTCGTCCACGTGTGAGCGCCCTAAAACAGTGCACTCACCATGGACGCCGGGGTTCCCTCCACAAAGACATTCTTAACCTCATTTTATTGCACTAGAAAATACCTATGTTTAACTAACATTTAACATTCCATTTCCACTTATCTTGAAGCTGGAGGTGGATGGATAGAAGAGCTGCTGGTATTTGAACAAAATATTTAAAATTTACCTGTTTCTGTACCTACTATTAATTGAGATTTCAGGATGTTGTGTTGTTTTTTCTTCTAGAACTTCTCTCTGTTTCTTTCATTTTTGTCTTGTTCTACTCTTTCACTCCTTTCATTTTTTTGAATTAAACTTTGGAAATCATAACTTACACAAGAATATAAGACACATCTTATGTTCCACATTAGAAATATAATATAATTGGTCCTCATCTTTTTTGTTCAAAGCTTGAGAGGTCAAAGTCTTACCAGTGCATAACTTTTATTATTTCATTGCGAAAATTTCTGTAAGAATGGGGGAAATTTTTATTTTCAGAAGGAACAGTGACCTATGGAAGATTCTAGAAATCATTTACTATAATGCTTCAACTTTCATGGCCCAAATTAAAAGTGAAAGCTCTGTATGTAAAGGAAATGCCAATATTTTCACCATAATCAAAGAAATTATTTGCATAGATTTCCCATTCCATACTGGATCTTATTAGTTTATGGAAGAGTAATAGATATCTGGGGAATTTTCCAAAATAGAGAATGTGATTTTTGACATTCTACATATTTTATTACTTTTCCTGAATCTTGTACAAATGAACTATTGAAAAGATAAGGACAATTATGGAATGGTTAGTCATAATGTCTGAAAAGTAACAATGGTCTCTAAATTACATGGCTTTATTCCAAGTGAGGCATATCAATCAATAAGAGCTATCTTCTGGCAATTACTTCTAAGCTAAACGTTTCTATTAACATTTAAAGAATGCTGCATTACAAAATATTATGGCTGTAGAGGTAATAACTCAAATTAACTTAGAATAAATTATCCTTGTTGGCTCAAAATTTGAACTTTTACATGTGCTTATGATAAATATTAAAAGTGTATATTTGTGCTTCCAGTTAGATAAGTCATTATTCAAAAATTCCTTTTGATTTAAAATTATTAGCTTGACCTTTTAGCTTAGCCTGTCATAAGAACTTTTTCAAATCAAACTTAGATTTGAAATTTTTTTTCTTGATCAAAACAAAGAATTTCAAAGAGGAAAGAGGCAGGAAATAATTGAAATCACCAAACTACTTAGTTGAAGATAAAGATTTTATAGAATAACAAAACAAGCTATAAAATATAATATATTTTTTGAAATCAGTTTCATAATTGCACATTTTAAAAATTTATCTACAGAGCTTTCTCAATTTCTTTCAAATTTCCCCCTTTTTTTGTCAAAAAAACCTGTATTTGCCTTTTGTTAAGAGAACCCTTATGAACTTTCTCTACAATTTTTTCTAGTTAGATGTTGCCTATTGTCATTGATAATTGCCTTTATTTGTAAGAACAAATGTTGGTGAAACTGACTGTGATAAAGATGTTGGATCTAGGAAGAAGCTGGTAGGACTGACATGAAGAAATAAATTTTTGTGGCCCTTCAAAGGTATTTTCCCACTGGGGGTTGAAATAAGAACTCCCTGATAAAAAAATGAAACTGGAACAAAAAGTGATGGAAAAATATGTGTTCTAATTCCACATAATCCACATTTAAGGCTCCCCTTGGGGAGAGGCCCAAGGAGGTTCACAAATAGTTCATAGATTGGGTGCTTCAAAGCACTTGAAAAGCTAGTGCAAAGGCATTGCTGCTGCAAGCTCCTGAAAGGCCAGGCAAAATTGATGGAACAAAAAAATGAACCCAAGAATTGCACTTTTGTTTTGTTTTGGGGCCACACCCAGCAATGACTGCATCCAAAAATACTCCTGGTGGGCTCTGGATCATGTGATCCGTATGAAAGTGGGTGGACCATGTACAAGCAAATGCCTCATCCACTATACCATCTCTCTGGCTTTTAAGAATTGCATTTTTAGCAAATAGCCCTATCCTATTGCTTTCTGCTTTACCTTGCTCTGCAAGGATCTGGACTACTATAATCATAGACCACAGGCTTGCTAACTTATAAACAATATAATTTTATTTATTACTGTTTGGGTTGGAACTTTCAGATCAGGGTGCCAGCACCATTCAAGAGAGGTGAGAACTCTCTTCCAGTTCACTAATTTTTTCCTGTACCCTGATAACAGAAGGGATTAGAGCAATCTAGGAGTTTTTTGATAAACCCTACCAGAGCTGTAGAAAATTAAGGAATTTTTGTTTGTTTTGTTTTATTTTCAGATTTGGGTCATACTTTCAGTACTCTAAGGCTCATTCTTGGTTCTGTTATCAGGAATCACTCATGACAGGGCTCTTGGGACCACTTAGGGTTCTAGGGAATGAACCTAGGTTAGTCATGTGCAGGCAAAGACTCTATGCACTGTGTAGGGTATTTATCTCTGTGACATAGGTATTATAACAGAGGGTTGCACCCATACATTCTGACCATAACTGTTTGGCATTTTCCACAATAACAGCTGTAGTGTCACAAAAATCAATGGCCTTCTTATACACCAATAACGATAGAGAAGAAATGGACATTAAAAATAAATCATTCAGGCCGGTGAGGTGGCGCTAGAGGTAAGGTGTTTGCCTTGCAAGCAATAGCCAAAGAAAGGACCATGGTTCGATCCCCTGGCATCCTATATGGTCCCCCCAAGCCAGGGGCAATTTCTGAGCGCTTAGCCAGGAGTAACCCCTGAGCATCAAATGGGTGTGGCCTGAAAACCAAAAAATAAATAAATAAATAAATCCATTCATAATAGTACCACTGAAACTCAAGTACCTTGGAGTCAACTAAAGAGGTGAAAACCTATACAAAGAAAACTACAAAACACTGCATCAAGAAATAAAAGAGGACACAGGAAATAGAGACACATCCCCTGCTCATGGATTGGGAAGATTGACATAATTAAAATGGCAATACTCAAATTATTATACAGATTTAATACAATCCCTCTGAGGATCCTCGAGACATTCTTCAAAGAAGTGGATCAAACACTCCTGAAATTCATTTGAAGCAATAAACACCCACAAATAGCTAGAGCAACACTTAGGAAAAGGAACATGGGAGGCATTGCTTTCCCCAACTTTAAATTGTATTGCAAAGCAATAGTCATCAAAACAGCATGGTATTGGAATAAAGACAGACCCTCAGATTAGTAAGACAGACTCTCTATTAGTGGAATAGACTTGAGTATTCAGAGAATGCTCTCCAGATATGCAATCAGTTAATCTTTGATTAAGGGGCAAGAAATGCAAAATGGAGCAAGGAAAGCCTCTTCAATAAGTGGTGTTGTCACAACTGGTCATCCACATGCAAAAAAAAGTGCTACTCAGACTTCCATTTAACAACATGTACAAAGGTCAAATTCAAATGGATTACAGACCTTGATATTAGACACGAAATCATATGGTATATAGAGTAACAAGTAGGTAAAACACTGCAGGACATTGAAACTAAAGGCATCTTTAAGGAGGAAGCATCACTGTCTAAATAAGTGTAAGTGGAGATGAACAGATAGGTACTATATTAAGCTGAGAAGCTTCTGCACCTCAAAGGAAATAGTGTCTCGGATACAAAAGCCACCCACAGAATGGGGGAAACTATTCACTCAATACCCATTAGTTAAGGGGCTAATATCTAACATATAAAAGGTACTGACAGAACTTAACATGAAAAAAAATCTAACCTCATCAAAAAATGGGGAGAAGAAATGAGCAGACACTTATCAAAAAAGAAATACAAATGGCCAAAAGGCACATGAAAAAATGTTCCACATCACTAATCAGGGAGATGCAAGCAAAACAACAAGGTACCATTCCATGCCACAGAGACCCACACACATCACAAAGAACAAGAGCAATCTGTGCTGGTGGGGTTGTGGAGAGAAAGAAACTCTCATTCACTGCTGGTGAGAATGCTGTCTAGTTCAGCCTTTATGGAAAACAATATTCCTCAAAAAACTAGAAATTGAGTTCCCTAATGATCCAGGTATACGACTCCTAGGGATTTACCCTTGGAACACTAAAATACAACACAAAAATTCTTTCTGTACACCTGTATTCATTGCAGTGCTATTTATAATAGCCAGATTCTGGAAACAACCCAGATGCTCTTCAACAGATGGCTAAAGAAACTGTGATACATATATACAATGGAATACTATGCAGCCACTAAGAGAGATGAAGTCATGAAATTTTCCTATACATGGATGGACATGGAATCTATTATTCTGAGTGAAATAAGTCAGAGGGAAAGATAGACACAGAATAGTCTCACTTATCTATGGGATTTAAGAAAAATTAAAGACATTATTGTAATAATACCCAAAGACAATAGAGATGAGGGCTGGAAGGACCGGTTCACGATATGAAGCTCACCACAAAGAGAGGTGAGTGCAGTTAGAGAAATAACTACACTAACAACTATCATGACAATGTTAATGAGTGAGAGAAGAGAATGCCTGTCTTGAATAAAGGCAGGGATGGGGGAGGAGGGAGGTGGCATTGGTGGTGGGAATGTTGCACTGATGAAGGGGGGGTATTTGTTTTATGACATGACTACAAACATGTTGTAATCATGGTGCTTAAATAAAGATATTCTTAAAAAGTAAATATGGAGGTCACTTAGAAAAAAAAAGAGAGAGAACCATAGTGTCATCAATGAATACTTCAAGTATACCCAGACTGTTTTCTGTAGTGTTTGCAGCAACCCACATTCCCAGCAGCAGTATCTAAGGCTTCCTTTTCCTCTACTCCCTTGCTAACAAAAGACACTGTTTTTTCTTTTTTTACTTTTTTCATTTTTATTCAGGTTATTCTCCCAGGTATGAAAGAATCTCTAACTATAGATTTTATTTCTTAGTAATTGTGGCAGTGATATATTTGTTCATGTTGAACTTTTTCTGAACTTCTGTCTATATATCTTCTTTGGAAAAGTGCCTGTTCAGATCCTCTCCTCACTTTTTTAAAAGTAGGTGGCTTCTCTTCCAGGGCAGGGGAGGAGGTTGTTGTTGAATTGTATGCCACTTCTCAAAAATTCAAGAATAAAACTACCATCAAACCCAGTAATTCCACTTCAGACAGGTGACAAATATGAAAACACTGGTCTTGAAAGATATATGTACCCATCTTAGCCCCACATTTGCAAGATATATACCTCCCTAAATGATCACAAAGAGAAATGAAAAAGACATTGTGGTTTGACAATATAGAAAATTATATATTGTTATTTGTTACAACTGATGTGTTAAGTAAAATTAGTCATAGAAACAATGGTTGGAGAGATAGTACAGTGAGTAAAACAATTGCGTTGCACTTGTCTGACCCAAATTCAATCCCTAGCTTCCTGTATGGTCCCCTAAACCTTCTAAGAGTGATCCCTAAACACAGAGCCAGGAGCAATCCCTGAGCATTGCTGTGTATGACCCACAAACAAAAAAGAGAGAGACAGATATCATATTATTTCAATGATAGGTGGACTGTTGCAAATCATACAAAACAGAACAAAACAAAAGAGTAGACTCTGACAGCAGGTTGGTTATTTCCTGAGAGAATTAATCCTGGATAGGGTAATAGGCAAGGAGGGGAACTGAATGGTGGTAAAAAAAAGAAAGAAAGAAAGAAAGAAAGGAAGGAAGGAAGGAAGGAAGGAAGGAAGGAAGGAAGGAAGGAAGGAAGGAAGGAAGGAAGGAAGGAAGGAAGGAAGGAAGGAAGGAAGGGAAAGAAAGAAAGAAAGAAAGAAAGAAAGAAAGAAAGAAAGAAAGAAAGAAAGAAAGAAAGAAAGAAAGAAAGAAAGAAAGAAAGAAAGAAAGAAAGAAAGAAAGAAAAAAAGTAAATTGTGTGGAAAACAGGTGTCCTGGGAGAGGCTGTGTGCCTTAAACTTGCAGTGTCATAAACCAGTTTTGCCCTGAATTTAAAATATCAGCCCCTTGAGGAAAACAGATGCTAGGGATAGAACAGTTTCTGAAATTCACTCTATATGAGGCAGCGATGGTCCAAGGTCAGCTTCAAGTCCCAGATGGCACAAATCCAGGCTACTCTTCTTGGGTACACCTTGCTGATGAGAATTCCTTAGTCCATCTGCCTCCACTACTAGGAACCCTTAATGCAAAAACCCAGCCTCTCAGAGGGACTGGCACTGGGTTCAGTGCTCTTCTAGAGAGTAAATATAGAAATATCTACTCTCTGAAACCCAACTACAATCATATTTGTAATCAAGGTGTTTAAATAAAGACATTAATAATAAAAAAGAAATATCTAATCTCATCTATAGTCATTTCGTACACCAATACTCTGTGCTGTTCTGATTTGCCTCTCCTAATGTGCCCAAGGTTGATCAAACTGTTCATTTTAGTCAATAAAGACCCACTCACAAGATACTTCTTATGATCTCCTTGGGGGCTTTATTTATTCCATTACTAGTTTTTGGCTTCAAGGAAATTAGGACACAGGTGAGATAGAGCCCTCTCTTTATAAGTAGTCTGTCTCTCATGCTTCATCCTTTATATCTTTCTTAGGTCTTCTGCTTGTCAGTCTCAGTTATTAGCTCAGCATCCATGTGTGCTTCTTGGTGTTCTGTTCTGTTTATATTATGTTCTGTTCCACTGAGCTTCTCTCAGATGAATGCAGAAAACATCCCCAACCACTAGCAGGGAAACTTCATCAGCTCTTACTCTTGCTCATAGAGAAAAAGCCTTTGCTAAAGGTTTTAGGTAAACTTGAGAACAACTGGCTCTTTGTTTTGGTCTGTTTCTTGAAAGGGATTTGTTCTGTTTTTGCCTTGGTTCCCTCTTGGCTCCTAAAAAGCACCTTCCCATTTTGTCTTGAGCCTTTCAGAACTGAGCTGCAACTTGAACCTCATATTGCAATCTCCAGTTCCGCAGAGTTTTGAATGTTAGTGCTAAGCCATTTTCTGACCTTTTTTCAATTTCATGAATTTCAACCCTCAGGTTTTTTATATGTGGAGGAGGCCTATGGGTAGAATTTAAGAAGCCTATAGAGAGAAGTAGAAGAGAAAGACCTTTTAAAGATGGATAGTGAAAGGGTACATTCATGTAGGGGGACTGCATGTGAGTTCATGGTTTTCCAAATGGTTTACTTAGTGATAGAATTTTTTTAATAGTTGGAATAGCTCTAAGTATTTTTTATTTTATTGTAATTCATCTGATTAACCATAATAAATGAAACAGGCTTTTTTACTTGTAACATCTATATTTCCTTTAGTAACAAGCTAATTGAAATAATTTTTAAATGATTTAATTATGGGACCGGAGAGAAAGCATGGAAGTAAGGCATTTGCCTTGCATGCAGAAGTTCGGTGGTTCAAATCCCGGCATCCCATATGGTCCCTTGAGCCTGCCAGGAGCGATTTCTGAGCATAGAGCCAGGAGTAACTCCTGAGTGCTGCCGAGTATGACCTCAAAACCATTAAAAATTATTTAATTATACAGTTGCATGCTAGTAGGATAAAAAGTAACAAGGTGGATAAGCAGATGAAGGAGGGTTTTTTTTGCTTTGCTTTTGTTTTTTTTTTTAACCTCATCCAGCAGCACTCAAATGTTACTACTCCTGATTCTGCATTCAGAAATTACTCTGGCAGACTTGGGGAACTATATGGGATACTGGGGATTAAAACTGGGTTGGCCACATGCAAGGCAAATACCTTACCTGCTGTGCTATTGCTCCAGCCCACAGATGAAGTAATTTTGAAAATTATGTTAAGTGAATACCAGTTGTGGGGGCCGGGCGGTGGCGCTGGAGGTAAGGTGCCTGCCTTGCCTGCGCTAGCCTAGGACGGACCGCGGTTCGATCCCCCGGCGTCCCATATGGTCCCCCAAGAAGCCAGGAGCAACTTCTGAGTGCATAGCCAGGAGTAACCCCTGAGCGTCACAGGGTGTGGCCCAAAAACAAAAACAAACAAAAAAAAGAAAAAAAAAGTGAATACCAGTTGTAATAATATGGGAGCAAGGCTCCCCTACCCTACCCCCACTCTGTATGATATACACACTGCAGTCTGAAAGTGGGGAGTAGTGGGGAGAATATAACACAAGGTGTAGCTTTATGCTGAACATACTGGAGTAGCATGCTGTGTATGTTCAGTTTCACCATCAACTGGCCATGCCCTGGAAAAAGAATAAGTTACATGTAGGCACTGGAATGAGGGTGCAAAGGATCCAGGATATGGCTCTTGAGTGAGAGATTTTGGAAGAAATAGAAACTTACCATGGAAATGGTCTCTGCTCTGCTCCTTGTTATGCTCTGCTAGGTGGCCGTGAAGCGCCTCAGTCAAAAGTGCTCCTGCACATTGGCAGAGGCAGCTGTGAACCACCCCACCCAAAACAGCTCCTACACATCGATAGAGGTAGGCTGTCTCTAACCATTAAGGGCAGAGCATGATTCCTGCCATGTGCAAAACCACATGGGAGACATTTTAAATGGCCTCTGCTCTGCTCCCTACTTCACTCCGTGAGGCAGCTGTAAATCTCCCCAGTCAAAACAGCTTCTGCATTTTGGCAGAGCCAAAACAGGTCCTGCATGTCCACAGAGCCAAAACAGCACCTGTACATCAGCAGAGATAGGCTGTCTCTGCCCATGAAGGGTAGAGCCTGAGGAGCTTAGCTGTTGCATTTCACTTTGTGGCTATGTACATCTTGTATCCAACGAAACCCAGCACAACACGTAGAAAACACAACACTTACAAGCATGACAATGAGAAAACAGTGCAGGCAAACACCATCAGAGGGAATGAAGATGGCAGCTGTGATGACCTGATATGTGCCAACCAATTGTTTAGCAATTCAGATAAGGAGATAAAAGAAAAAATATGGAAGATGTTCATAGAACTCAAAGCATGGATTGAGTTGAATAAACAACAAGTATGTATCAATAGGATATGAAAATAGAAATCAGAAAACTCCAAACTGAAAAACTTGGTAGGTGAAATGAATACCTCACTGGAAAGCCTCTCCAACAGAGTAATAGCAGTTGAAAACAAAATCAGTAAGCTGGAAGATGAGAGCATAACAACTCCATACAACAGAAGAGATTGATAGTCTTAAATCTAATGATCAGACAATGGAAAAAATACTCAAAGAATGTGAACAGAAAAAAAAAATAAGTCTTTGATAAACTCAACAGAAACAATATAAAAATCATTGGTGTCCCAGAGACCCAGGAAAAAAATTCCCAGGAAGAAACAGCAGTCAAGGACATTATTGCAGAGAAACTCACAGAGCTAAAGACTGCATGCAACTAAATCCGGCATGCCCAAAGAGTATCAGTTAAAAGAGACCCAAAGAAAAGCATCCCAAGACACATCCTAGACACAATGACAAATTTCACAGATAGAGATAGAATACTAAAAGTAGCAATATAGAAAAGAGAAATTGCATTCAAAGGAGCATCCTTAAAATTTACAGCAGACCTATCACAAGAAATCCTCAAGGCCAGAAGGCAGTGGTGGGATATGATAAAACTCAAATGAATGCTTTGCCTAGAAAATTGTATCCAACCAGACTCACTTTGTGAGGTTTGAAGGAAGTATACATAGCTTCACAGAAAAATAAAAGCTCAGAAACTTTACAGATTCAAAACCAGCCTTAAAAGAAAAATTGAAATGTCTACTTTAAGAATACAGAACAATAGACACATCAAACTTCTACACAGAGATGGCAGTTAAATTCCATGACAATTATCTCTCTCAACATCAATGGTCTAAATGTACCAATAAAGAGACAAAGAATGGCAAAATGGATCAAAAAACTGAATCCAACATTCTTCTGTCTACAAGAAATACATCTGAAGTCAGAACAAACATAGACTCAAAATCAAAGGTTGGAGGACAATCATCCAAGCAGACAACTCCCTTAATAAACCTAGTGTTGCTAAATTTATATCAGATGATACAAACTTTAGACTTAGAAAAGGTATAAGGGACAAAAATGGATATTTTGGAATAATCAAGGTATATGTATAACAGGAAGAAATCTCACTCCTAAACATATCTGCACCCGATGAGGGACCAGCAAAATATTTAATACAATTGTTGACAAATCTGAAAGAAGACATCACTAGCAATGCAATAATAGTGGGAGACCTCAACACGACCCTGTCATCCCTTGATAGGTTAACCAGGGTAAAACCCAGCAAGAATATACTAGCTATGAAAGGAGAAATGGAAGAAAGTGACCTAGTGTGTGTGTGTATATATACATATACATATACATATACATATACATGTACATAGCAGACACTCCACCCCCAGAAAACTGTACACACATTCTTTTCCAATGCACATGGATCATTCTTCAGGATAGACCACATTCTGGCATATAAAACACACATCCATAAAATCAGGAGGATAGAGTTTGGTTGTTGATAAGGAAGAGTGGTATAGCTATATACCCAAAGTATAGTCTCAACAACACTGAAAAATAATGTGCCTTCCAAAGTGGATGCAGGGGGTGAAGGAGATTGGTTCGAGGGGTGGAGAATGATGGAGTGTGAAAACACTGATGATGGGAGTTTATACTGGTGGTGGGATTAGTGTTGAAATAATTTTATGTCTAAAATTGAACTATCAGGGGCCGGAGAGGTGGCGCTAGAGGTAAGGTGTCTGCCTTGCAAGCGCTAGCCAAGGAAAGACCGCAGTTCCATCCCCCGGCGTCCCATATGGTCCCCCTAAGCTAGGGGCAATTTCTGAGCACTTAGCCAGGAGTAACCTCTGAGCATCAAACGGGTGTGGCCCAAAAAAACAAAAAACATTTTTTTGAACTGTCAATAACTTTGTAGGTCATAATTCTTTAATTAAAATTTTAGAATTATTTTATTTTATTTTATTTTTGGTTTTTGGGCCATATCTGGTGATGCTCAGGGGTTTCTCCTGGCTATGAACTCAGAAATCACTACTGGCTTGGTGGACCATATGGGATGCCAGGGATCAAATTTAGATTCATTCTGGGTCAGCTGTGTTCAAGGCAAATGCCCTACTGCTGTGCTAGCGCTCCAGCCCCTAAAATAATTTTAAATTAAAAAATGATGAAGCTGGGTGATAGACCAAAGAAGAGTCTATATTTTGAAAAGATCAATCCAAAGCTTAATTTATTTCTTAACAAAGACATCTTTTTTATGTGAGTATATATATTTTTATTTTTTTATTTTATTTTATTTTTTAACATAATTTTTATTTTAATTGTAGTGGCTTGCATATCGTTCACAGTAATATTCCAGGTACATATTTACATTGAATCAGGGGAATTCCCACCACCGAATTGTCCTCCCACAACCGCTCCCATCCTGCCTCTCATATTCTTCACTCTTCCCCCCAGGGGCTGCTAGAATGCATGGTCCCCTCTGTGTCTAGTTAATTACTTAGTGGGCTTATAACTGTTTGGTCTTGGTGCCTCCATTATTGCCCCCTCTAGTTGGGAGGCGGGACTAGAAAGATCAAGTTATGTGGATTTGTTTGAGGAAGAGAAAGGTAATATAATGGGGTAAAAATAGACTATGCCGACTATGAGTAGAGTCATTCTAGAGGCTCTCATCCTTGGTTTGAGGGACAATGGGGAAAAGAAGAAGGGGAAACACCACAGCAGTTCAAAAAGAGGAATCAAATAAGATAGTCAGTGAGCACTGCAGCCATAAAAATATGCACCACATAGTTGCCATGGTCTTGAGATAGGAAATATGACAAGGCGCAAGGAGGAAGAAGAGAAAAGAAGAAAGAAAAAGTAAATATATAATTAAAAAATGGACAACTACTTCAATATTTACCCCAAAACAAAGAATTATATTAAAACCAGATAAATAATAATAAAAATAAAAAAATTTAAAAAAAAAGGATTATTTGGTGTTTTTGTCTCTTCCCCCTCCCCTGCATAGGCACAGTAAATGTTGGGGGCATCTGAAATGGGAATCCCCTTGGCCTAAGAGACACAGGGTTTCCCTAACCTTGGAATATATTGTCATGGGATTATCTATAGACTCCTTTCACGTTCATTTACTCTCCCCTTGGTGTTTTTGTGCCGTATGGAAGACTTCTGCTCCGATCTGGATGACAAAGACAGACCTCTAAATCTAGGGGTCTCAGTCTGTGCACAGGTCAAGGAGTGGAACTTATGATGATGACTTTCTTTGTAATTTTAGAAGTTCTGTTTCCTCAATGTCATTTTAATCTGTCTTCTGTGGTTAGTGGTCTTGGCCCTTGCGCTGAAGCTCGGATGGAGTCTGGGATATCGTCTTTCGTTATGATTCCAGAAGACCTGTTCAGTTGCAATTGCCTCAGTCAGGACTCTGGCATTGGAGGTCATGTTTATTATGTAGGACGTAGACCAGACCCTAGACTAGGGCTTTCTTGTTGGTCTCAGAATACATACTGCCCAGTCATGGTTCTATCAGCCAGTCATCTGTAGATCACGTTCTTGGCTTTTGCACTGCCCATAGTGTGGTAAGTCTTCATTTTTGTTTTATCATTAGTTGGTAAAGTAGGACAACCTGTTCTTATGTCCATTTGTTCCCAATTTCCTCGTCAGGATCCCATATTAGAACTGGCAGATCTAGTTGGAGATCGAGTAGTATTCAGGATGTTCCAGGTGGGTTTTGGTTCCTGTAGCTGTTGTGAAGAACTGTGTCGATTCTATGTCTGGGGTTCAGGATTAAAGTCTGGATGGTCAGTGTATAATCTTCTGGCGTCTAAGATGGATCCACATGACATATTTTCAAGGTGGGAGGTTCCCCTGTATTGTAAATAAGTATGAGTTCTTATCTCTAGTAGATAAGAGCTTGTTTATATACGTGGGATTTTCCCTTTTTTAGTGTACCTTTGCAGGAAGAAATGGTGCTTTATTATATTGCTGGTGCATTTGGGGGTGAAAAGAACAGAGAAACAAGTCACATGCCCAAAAACATAAAAATAGAAATAAAACAGTATATATTTGCTCACATATGTATAGTGAAAAATGATTGTAAATAAAATGAAATAAAAAATAAAGAGCTAGTGTTATACAGGTCTTATACTTATGATGGAAGTATATGTTTCCCCATTGCCTTTTGAGATTTTCTTGTGGGGTGTGGGTTCCCAGGCACCTTTTCATCGCACACCCTGCCCTTCCTGAGATTGGTAAAAGATTTGAGGGGGGGTCTTGTGAAAAGTTCTTGCAATGGGAGTCCCTTTAGGGCTAAGTCTGGTATCCAGCAACAGTCCACATTTGGTTAAGTTGGTAGGGAGAGTCACACAGCATGAGTCAAGTAGGGGTGTTGGTTGTCTTTTCCTGCCGGGGACAAGGTGTGGGTTTGAGTGGATGACCCTTCGCTCGGGTTCTGGGTACTGGTTTGTTGGGGTAGGAGGTCAGTCTTGATGCCTAATAGATTAAGAACTGAGGGTGAAGAGTTTTAATAAATTGGAAAATCTGTATGGGATTGAGGGGTGAAGGGGTAGTCGGATTCCTGGAAGGGGCATAGGGGAGAGTATTTGGAAGGGGCAGAAAGGAAGAAAGGGGAAAATAAGATTAAATAGGGAATAAAAAAAAAAAGGAAGAGGGAGTAGTGAGAAGAGAGGTGAAAAGAGCAGGGGCATGTCATTTTGCTTGAATATGTATGATGAGTGGGCCCCTTAGTATAAGTCTTACTAAATCATGAGTTGTCTTAAAAGTCACACTGAAACTAGGAAAGGTTGCCTAAGAGCAGGCCTGCCTGAAGCTTAAAGCATCCTGGTGAGAACACAAATGGAAATTGACATGTAGCAACATAGATGGAACTGGAAGAAATTATGTTAAATGAGATAAATTCCTATTTAGGATAAATACAGAATGATATAGCTTATATGTGGTATTTAGAATAACTTTATGAAGAAATGCAGTGCTCTAAATGGGAATTGTCGTGAACACTGTTAGCCCTAGAGTATAGTGAAGAGAAGGAAAAAAGCCGAGTGGAGGAGGAGATACACAAATATGAAAGGATAGTGGCCAGGGGCCAAGTGGTCTCTGGTCCATAGATGGAGATTTAAAAAAAAAAAAGAGAGGCAGAACTAAATATCCAAGCCAAAGTCAACAACAGTGGAATCAAGAGACACAAACTAATGGGCTTGTTTTACTGGCAGGCTGGGGGGCAAAGGATGGTGATTTGGGATGCACTCTGGAAACATAGTGGAGGGAGGTCAACACTGGTTTTGGGATTGGCCCTGATTCATTGTATGTCTGAAACCTACTATGAAGTACTTTGTAAATCACAATGGTTTCAATAAAATTGAAAAAAATTGACTACAAAGAAGGAAGGCCTTATCAGGCAAACTAGTTACTTCTGTCTGTTCTATCACCTCATCACAGGAAACACATCTTTCTAATTAAATGCTAGGTGTGGCAAGTACATCTTTAGTTTTTACATTTGTTTAAGAGTCTACAAACTATCAAGGATGTTTGGATTAAATTTGATTGAACAGTCCTCGTGGATCAATGAGATATATAAGTGATTAAAGAAATATATATAAGAAAAAGAAAGAAATATATAAATATAATTAGTAACCTTTATACTCCACATTTGTTTTTCTTCTTTCTAACATAATCATAAACTGTGTTGCTTGAGTAAAGATTTTATTTTTATTTTATTTTATGATTGTTCCCTTTCCTTTGTTCTTATTATTCTGATATCCGGGATTCACACACATTTGTATGTGTGCAGATCTCTCTTTCTTTCACTCTTCCTCTTGAAGTGTGTGTAGATGGCACCAGCAATCTGAGATTACACTTGGCAGCACTAGAGGATCAAACTTGTAGTCTCAGTCATGTTGGCAGATGCCAACCCTAAGGACAACAGTGTGTTAGCTTGTGACAGAAACGGGCAGCTTTTCTGTTTTTTTTTTTTTTTAGCAATAGATTTATTTAAATGTAATCTTCAAAGTATAAAGTTCATGCATTAGAGATGTATATTGTTTTTTGAGTCATTTTAGTTCTGAATTATTTTTTCATTAATTTTGATATTGAAAATTTCTGCCTTCCTGAGGACACTTCACCCTAAATTGTCAATAAAAACCTTAAAGCCTCACTTAGATTTGAAAATGAGCCATAGTATGTCATGTTGTAACACAGCATGAAATCTCACAGAGTAAATTACCATATAAAATATGGAATTCCATTGTATAGACGATTTATATTGTAACTTTCATAGTTGTTTTTAGACTGATTCAATGAGTCATTAATTTAAAATCTATTTTGCATATTATATCTAGGAAGTTGTACACATTGAATAGCAATCAAAATGGCTTGATACTGTAGTGTGGACCTCAGGTGCCTATGTAGTGTAGTGAGAATGAAAGTCAAGTCTTTGTTTCAGGTCTCCCAGCAGGCTATGTGGGGGAATAGTTTCTGAGGTACCACAGTGTTCATTTAAGAGCTGATATTTGAGAGTGTTACCCATGATCCATCACTCATTTGTTCTTAATAAAGATCTAGAGAGATGTTTAAAAGTAAAATATACATATGTATATATAGAAAGAGTATGTATATATGTACACACACACACACACACACACACACACATATATATATATATATATATATATATATATATAAAGAGTATGTGTGTGAGAGAGGGAGAGACAGATAGATAAACAGACAAAGACACAGAGTGATTGACATTTTCTGGAATTCAGGCTTTTCTGAACCCCAGTCTGCCCATATTTCAGACAATTTTACCCCATAGTTTAAAATTGTACCCAGCATTCAGTAACCTCTTTCCAAGTTCACCCCCATTAGTCTGTAATCAGGTTAGAGGCTTTATTTCACCTTCAATAAAGGTACATTCCTTTCTGACATTGTTTCTGCTAACTGTATTTTCTTTGTTTTGTCTTCTAGGCACTGGTGAAAGTGGCAAGAGCACTTTCATCAAGCAGATGAGAATTATCCATGGTTCAGGTTACAGTGATGAAGACAGAAAGGGCTTCACCAAGCTGGTTTACCAAAATATCTTCACAGCCATGCAGGCTATGATCAGAGCCATGGACACACTGAGAATACAGTATGTGTGCGAGCAAAATCAGGTGAGCACCAAAGAATGCTCTAAGCTCTCAAATGCATGCTGTCCACTTAGGTCACCATCTAGTTAGGAACAAAAAAGACTAAGTGCTGAGAAATATGAAGCTTTTGAATTTAGACTGCTAAGGAGAGATGGCCCAGTAGTAGCATGTGATGAATTTCATAGCCTGAGATCTTCTGCAGGAATCCTATAAGGACTCAGAATGTGGCCAGACGTTGGGTTATTTATTTATATTTTTATTTCAGGGCAGTTGGGGGGCACATCGGCAGTGCTCAGGGATTACTCCTTGCCCTGCTTTCAGAAATCACTTCTGGTGTGCTTGGGCAACCATATGGGGTTTCAGAAATAGAATCCTGGTCAGTTACATGCAAGGCAAGCTCTCTAACCACTGTTGCTTTATTGCTCTGATCCCCAGGTTGTTTATTTTAGATGCTGAGAGATTTAAAATATCAATCAGTTTTTCTTTCATCTAAATTTCTGAACCTGTTTTGACTTCCTAATCTGTGTGGATTATTACCTTTGTCGGTGTTGTTTCCAGACCCACGTTCCCCAATTCCTCTGGGATTGGGGTATGAGGCTTCCACTACACCTATCTTTTTTTAGGAAGGTAAAATAGGTTAAGGAACTACCACCACAAGCTCTCAGAAAGCAAGCAGGCAAAAGGTTACCAGAAGGCAGACAGGCTAGCTGTGGGACTGAAACCAGAAGGAGCCTCTGACCACCTTGATGAGTGGAGAACAGGTAGGGCTAGTGGGCCAATCTAGAGGTATTTTCCGCCCAGATGGGACAAGCACATGCAAAAAAAGAATTACATTGAATAAAGAACCGGTAACTCTAACAATCTAAGTTAGCAGTTTAATTTCTTCATTTGTGTAATGAGAGTCTTGGCCAACTTTTGACGAATTACAAGTATAGTACATATTTAAAATAAATGCCTTGTTCAGGGAAAGTGAGGTGTGGCTTGTTTACTTGGGGATTTAGAACTTCTTTTGTTGTTGTTGTTTTGTTTGGGGGCCAATGGCCAGAGGCGATCAGGGGTTACTCTGGCTTTGCATTCAGAATTACTCCTGACAGGCTCAGGGGACCATATTGGATGTTGGACATTGAATCTAGGTTGGTTATATGCAAGGCAAACACCCTATTCACTGTGCAATCGCTCCTGCCTGAGTGAGCAGTTCTTGGACCCTAAGTGATTGTTACTTTTTCTGGTTTCCCAGCTAGCAATAGACCTTTGTAAAGTAGAGCTTATATGCATTGTCCTACTGTCACCAGTTATTAAAAATGCAAATCTGGTTCAAGAGGATAGGAAAATAATGGTGTGGTCATGGGTGGGAGAGAAAGAGGCAGAAGGGTTAAAAAAAGTTTGTGTGTTTTTTTTTTAATTGACTAGACTGAAATGCAAATCCCTAGGAAAATACAGTGCCTAAATTCAGCATTCAGATGCTAAATTTAGTTTATATCATTAGAATTCAAATATATTTAAAATCATTGCTACCAAGATGCAAAATGATGAGGTAATAAAAATTTCGTCTGAGCTATGTCTCTCATGGATATATTATTCAAAAGAATTCATATTCTAAAATATCAGAATTACCTGGCTTTAGTATGAACTCCCAAAGACAACTGCATAGTTATTTCATGCCATCTGTATTCACATATACTTTTTATATCTGATATCCTGTGAATTCCAAAGCAGTCAAACAAGCTAAAATTTGAAATCCTGGTTGACGTGGTAATAGAAAAATAAGTGTGCCAGAGTTTGTTCTCACTTTTACTGTTTTTGACCTCCTGCTTACCACCCACATCTCTTTGTAGTTTTGAAGAAATAAAGAAATAAATCTTACCTACAACTTTAAGTAGGTTTGTTATGCTGGGAAATGTTTGGCTCTGAATGAAGTAGCAGAAAGCAAGTTGGAGAGGGGTGAAACTTAACCTTAGTACATCTTGTGCCCAATAATATGAGAAATACATTCTGAGCCATTGGGAGGTTCTAGAAGTGACTATGAAGATTCCTTAAGGGTTAGTTTGGGGACATTCTTATTACCTTTGTGAATATATGCCAATCTTTCACAGTTGTCCAATGTAAGGTATTAGACCATCAATGAACATTTATGTCCAATGAATAGTATGTCAGGAATGGTGATCTTACTGAAAAAGGAAGCCTCATTTTCCCCTTGCCAGATGCTGTTAGCAACTTCATTATAGCTCCTCCATTCCATGTTTTGAATGTTCCTTCAAATTCTTGGGCTCTTTTTGATACTGGGAAAGTTCCCCAAAACCATAAATTCTGCCCTAGACCTTAGACTCATAGGAGACTAAGAGATAATGGGGCAATACCTGAACATATGATGAAATGTAACCTGAAAGGTATTAAATAAACAGACACACTCCATATGCCTGAGTGGAAATGAAAAATGGTCATCTTACCTTAGCAGTACAACTAAAACTCTCAGAGTACTGTATCATCCACTTTAGAAAACTGAACTGGATATTATTATCCAAATAAAATACACTGAGTAGTATTGTCCTAAGATAAAATTTCTCTTCTTCCATAGTCCCATCAGGCTAGGAAGCAAGTCAGTTTAAACTATGTTTCTGCATTTGCTTTACTTAGCTACATTCTTGTTTCTTGATTCTTGATTCATCTTTCTTTGTTCTTTCTTCGCACATAAATAGCTATATTCCTGTTTCTTAAACCTCTTCATACCATTCAGACCATTACAATGGTGAACCAAGACTCAGTAGGGAAAACAAACAAACAAGCAAACAAATGAAAAGACCTGAATTAGTTTCCAAAATCCTTGGTTATGCTTATGGCTTCCCTGTGAATCTCAAACAAGACTCAGTGAAATCTTTCTGTAATGGTAAAGAGAGTAGGAGTTTGGAACTCTACAGTCTTTATTGCAACCATTCTGTGTTAGAGTGAAAAAGCAAAGCAACCTCAGGCACCACTCTCACAGGGGTCTCAAACTCGGCCCAGCTCTCCGTACAACATTTTGTGGCCCTGCCCTAGAGGAATCTTTTTTTTTGTTTTGTTTTGGTTTAGTTGTTTGGGTCACACCCCCCAATTTTCAAGGCTTACTACTGACTTTGCACTCAAGAATCACCCCGACTTTGCGTCCTGCGGCCCCCAGGTAAATTGAGTTTGAGACCCCTGCTAGGAAGCTGGACACTCATGTCAACTCTGGTTGCAGAATGAAGAAACCATTCTCAATTCGTGGCACCAACAGAACAGGCCATGAGTGGACTGAGTCCAAGTCTAGCCCAGGGAAAGTACAAAGATCTTTGGTCTTGAATTTTCCCATCAGCTAAAAGCAGACAACACATCTTTTGTCTACTTTATACAATAACATGAACAAGAGGAAATGTTTTATATATCCAATGGTGTTAGAAAGTTTAGTGACTTAGTTCCTGGGATTTAAGGACACCCAAAGGACTCCTTGTTTCTTTTATTTAAATCTATTGTAAATAGAATATTTATTCTTTATTTTTTATTTAGATCTATTCTATTCTTTCTTTATATCATTTGCATCTATTCCTTCTATATTGTTTTACAAATAATTTTAAAATAAACGTTGTTCTAAAATTCCAAATGTGAATCTGAAACTAACTCCCAAACTCTGGCCAAAAAATGATTAGTAGTAGTAAGTAAGGAGGCCTAGGCTAGTGATATATCTTCTCTTCTTTACAAAGAATTGCATCATTTGAACCAATTGATTGGTGACATGAATGAACATAGCCTTAATTAGCTTTGATTTTCTCAATGCTGTAATCCTGCCCTCAATTTAGCATTTATTTCCATTATCTGACATTTTCAGTAGTGGGAACATTTGCTTACGTAGAGGGAATGAAAAGTGATTTTAGAGAATTTTATTTTAGATTTCAATGGGATATTATTTGGCTAAGTTGTTGAAAACCTTTCCTATTACTTGACAGACTACATATGAAACAAAATTTATTTGAATTTTAATTCAGTATTTGGATTTTAACCAACATGTTTTTAATTAGATGTAATCTTAAATATTATCTTTTATTATACCTTGTCTGTTTTTGTAAAGAAATGATTCATATGTATTTACTCTGCTGATAAGAATTATGAATGTGTCTCCATAGTATCTTATGATCACATATTAGAATTTATGACTTTATGACTAAATGTTGCTAAGGCATTTTCTCAGTGGCAGAACTCCTAAATCTACTTTAGTTTAATAACTCATGTTCACTGAAGCCCAAAGAGATTCCTATTTTTTTCCTGTTTGCAGCTTGGGAAAACTCTCATATTGATCTTATTGGAAATAAAAAAAAAATCTTCTTTTAAGAAGAAGTTTTTAATTTAATTTTAATTAATTAATTTATTTAAACATTGTGGTTACAAAGTTTTTATGATTGAGTTTCAGTCAGGCATTTTACTTTTCTCTCTCACTCTATTCTCTTTATGACACTGTGGTTTGCACTATAGTTACTGAAAGAGTACCATTCACATTCCTTTATTTCCTTTCAGCACCCAGTTTTTGTACAGAGTGATTGATTTCAACTATCATTGTCATAGTGGTCCCTACTCTACCCTAACTGCACTGTTTCAGTATTTGTGGCAAATTCCTACCATGAATTGGTCCTCCTAACCTCTGTCTCTATGGTTTCTGGGTATCATTATCATACTATCTTTTTTTATATATCCCACAAATGAGTGAGATAATCTATGTCTATTCTTTTCCCTCTGACTCACTTCACTCAATATAATATTCTCCGTATCCAAAGAAATGTTTTAGATCTTCTAAAAATTATTGTAAAGTCACATTGGATATAAATTTAGATAAAGAATTTATGAGGGCAAAGGGTAGCCCTGTCTGATTTTCCTAAGCAGTAAGATTAGATAGTGTGTGATTTCTAGAAAAAGAATAAGGTGAACTGTATATCAATTTCTCTCCGGCACCCCTACTTAGTTAGAGCTCTTAATTATGGTGAGACCACATATTTGCATGAAACATACACCAACTTAATAGAATTCTTTGTAGAATCACAACAATAAATTCCCCACCAAAATCTTTCCTGTTTATTTCAAAATTTCTCTGATGAATCAATGTTTTCTTTAATCTGAAAATTGCTATAATCAAAACTTTAAGTATAAGTGTTGGGAAAATGTAATCATCAGAATGAAGAACTAGTTTTCTCCCTAATCACTGTCGTAAGTAAATCAAACCCCCCACTACCCATGAAGCCTGGCATGAGAGATGTGGAAAGTTTGAAAATAATAAAGAATAAGATTTATGTGATCTTTAAAATATTAATTTCTTTCTCTTCTACCTCAAGGTGAGCTCTGAATTTACCACATCCAAAGGAATACTTTAAAAAACTCTGAAAAGAGGCTGGAGCAGTGGCACAAGTGGTAGGGCTTTTGCCTTGCTAGCGCTAGCCTAGGATGGATCACAGTTCAATCCCCCGGCATCCCATATGGTCCCCCAAGCTAGGAGCAATTTCTGAGTGCATAGCCAGGAGTAACCCCTGAGCATCACCAGATGTGGCCCAAAAGGCAAAAAAAAAAAAACAAAAAAAAAAACAAAAAAAAAAAAAACAAAGGCGGTAATGGAATTAAAACATACTGTAAGACCATTGTAAAAAAATGAGCTTAGAACAGAATTTTAGATATATTGTAAACTAATATTCAATAAAAGAGCAAAGAATAAGGAAAGCCTCTTGTACAAATGGTGTTGGTAACACTGGTCAATTATATATAAAAGAATTATTTTAGTTCTTTATCTCATTTCATGCACAAATAACAATTCAAAATGAATTTAAAGGATACAAAACAGAGTGGTGGCTCAGCTCTACCTCTGTGCATGTTACCCTGTGATGGAGGAGCTGTGCAGTTGATCAGATGATAGTGGCCCTGCCCAAAGAGACAAAATCAGATGAGCTCCTCTCTGTAAATACACATTTCTCTAGTTAATGAGCCTCAACACAACATATATAAAAGCACCACACTGCTGACCTTACCTAAATCTGCAATTACAAACAGACATGGAGAAATAACTTTAAACTCTGAAATTAAACAGTTTGCTATGAACAACCTGTGGGTCTGGTTCAGAGATGAAATAAAAGAGGAAATCAAACACAGATGCAAAGTTCCTCAACAAAATCCTAGCAAATAGAATGCAATGCCTCATCAAGAAGATCCACAAAGTAGGTTTAATTCCAGGAATGCAAGAATGGTTTAACATACATAACATACATACTGGTTTAACATAATATACATGGGGGATCGAACCGTGGTCCATCCTACGCTAGCACAGGCGAGGCAGACGCCTTACTGCTTGTGCCACCACTCTGCCCCCTCAATGTCTTTCTTATACACAAATAATGATAGGAATAAATGGACATTTAAAAATCCAATCCCTGGGCTGGAGAGATAGCATAGAGATAGGGCATTTGCCTTGCATGCAGAAGGATGGTGGTTCAAATCCCAGCATTCTATATGGTCCCCCATGCCTGCCAGGAGCAATTTCTGAGCATAGAGCCATGAGTAACCATTGAACACTGCCGGATGTGACCCCAAAAACAAAAAACAAAACAAAAAAAGATTGTATAGCTTGTCATTTTTACGGCCCCCCAAATGCATCAACAATATAATATGGCATTGGTCCTTTTTGCATAGGCACACTAAAAATGGGGGAAATCTTATGTATAGAAACACGTTCTTATCTACTAGAGATAAGAACCCATAAATGTTATAAAACAGGTGTGCCTTCCACCCTGAACATTTGCCATGAGGACTCAACTCAGACCTCATGTGACCGGTCTTTGACTATCCAACCCCAAATCCCAGATCTCAACCTTACGACTGGCACAGTTCCCTGTAGCAGCACCAGGAATCAAACTCCCCACCCTCAAGTGGAGTCCCTACTACCACTCTGGCACCAACTTGTACCAGGGTAGGTTCATATAACATCTGATGATGAGGAAATAGCAACAACTTGATCTAAAGGCAGGTTGCCCTACCTCATCACCTAACAGTGAGATAAAATCAGAAGATACTCCGTCCTTTGATCTGTGCAAAAATCAAGATCACTAATTACAGAAGACTGACTATGACAACCAGGACAGAGCAGACTTTCTGGAACCATAAAGAAGGACTCTATCCTAGGATCTGTGCTAAAACCAAAATGTCTAATTATGGAAGACTGACATTGACAACCACAACTGAGCAGAACATTTCCTGGCACCATAAAGAAAAATCTTGGGGGTTGATAATTAACATGTCCTATCCTCAGGCTTATAACAGTATGTTTCAAAGGTAAAGACAATTTTTATCTCTTAGGCGAATTTCCCCAATATATTATCTCTTAGGCCAAATTTCCCCAATATTTACTGTGCCTATGCAAAAAAACATATTTGACACACCAACCCCCCTTTTTTTTCTTTTACTTTTTTTTTTTTTTTTTTTTTTGGTTTTTGGGCCACACCCGTTTGACGCTCAGGGGTTACTCCTGGCTATGTGCTCAGAAATCGCCCCTGGCTTGGGGGGACCATATGGGACGCCGGGGGATCGAACCGCGGTCCGTTCCTTGGCTAGCGCTTGTAAGGCAGACACCTTACCTCTAGCGCCACCTTCCCGGCCCCTTTTTCTTTTACTTTTATTTTCTTTTAATTTAATTTAAATTTATAGCTTCTAGACAGGTGCTCCTGCCTGCTTTTTTTAATTTTTAATAGAAACATAGAACATGAATGATCTTGTTCTTCATATTTCTATGTCTTCCTACAAAGTGAGAAAAAAAGTGGATGGGACCCAGGGGCCAAGAGGTCTCAGGAGTATTGAGTGGAAATAAAAACTGGTTAGACATTGGGGCCGGAGAGATAGCATGGAGGTAGGGTGTTTGCCTTTCATGCAGAAGGTCGGTGGTTTGAATCCCGGCATCCCATATGGTCCCCTGTGCCTGCCAGGGGCCTGCATAGAGCCAAGAATAACCCCTGAGCATTGCCGAGTGTGACACCCCCCCAAAAAAATAAAAAAACTAGTTAGAAATAAATACCCAACCCAAAGTCAACGACAATAGAATCAAGACACCCAAACTATAAAAGCTATACACAAAAGGGACCTGTTACACTACACATTGGTCTCAATAAAAGTTATATAAAACATGACAAAGTGGAGTTGCAAAAAGATTAAAACTAATACCGTATTTCCCTGAAAATAACATCCTCTGAAAATAAGACCTACTTACAGGTTTCCTTCTGGGTGAAATATAAGGCATCCCCCTAAAATATGCCCCTAGTCTCTGTCTCAGAATTTACCATAATTTACCATAAACTGGTTGTTAGAGCTGCTCAACTGGCATCTGTAGGATTCACAGTTTGTCTGGTTTGTGTTAACAACTACCATACTACCGTACTGTATACAGGTAATAAATTTTCTTTATTTTCATTTTACAATAAATGTGTACCGTATTCTTTATGGAAAAATAAGACAGTCCCTGAAAATAAGACCAGGCACATTGTTGGGATCAAAAATTAATATGACACTGTCTTATTTTTAGGGAAACTAGGTAGGAATAATGCTGCCTGTCTATGTGCTACCTTTAAGTTATTTTCCCTTTGCTCTCAAGAATGGCAGATGTATGCAAGTAAAGGTAGTAAGAGAGACCACCAAAGTTGTCAGCAACTCTCCTAGGTGTCAGAACTCCTGCTCCTCCACTGTATCTCTACTTTTTATTTCCCTAGAGAGCTGTACAGAGACTTTCCTTTGTGGATTTATCATCATTGTCATCATCTTAATTTGGATCTGTTGAGATAAGGGCTCTGCATAGTGTTCGTAATCACTCCCAGCCTGGAAGTCTTGCTTTTCAAGGTTAGAATAATATCTTGCTGTGCAAGCAGGAGACAATAACTGACAACAAATTGATTTCCTGCCTTGCATCACTGACATCTTCAACAGCCTTGAGCATATCGCTAAGCTTTTAGTTTTTAAATTTATTTCTTTATTTGATGACTCTATCAGTGATATTATAAATTTTTCATATTTGGGTAACTGTCAGAAGCAAAATATTTTATTTCACTGTGTCCTATACAGTTTGCCCTTATTACAAGCATTTTTGTTTATTTTTATTACTTTATAATGAACCTCTAGTGAGACACTTTATCAAGTACATTATATATATATACTGGTATACGTTGTTCCACTTTATGTCATCCTGGAAGTCTTTTTGGAAATTGTCCAATGGAGCAAAATAGAACTATAAAGAGGCATAGCCGTCACAAAGAGTGAATCCAAGTACCAGAAGTCATTTGGTTTGTAGATGAATCCTTACCCTCCTCCTGGGAATTCCTAGACCTTAATAACCATTTTTTTAATATAATTTTTATTTTGATCATAGTGGCTTACATATTGTTGACAATAATATTTTAGGTACATATTTACATAAAATCAGGGGGGATTCTCATCCCCAAATTGTCCTCCCTACACCCCCGTTTCTGTCTTACCTCCCATTTCCTCTTCCCTCACCCCCAGGGCGGCTAGAATATGTGGTCCCCTCTGTCTCTAACCAACTACTTAGTAGTCTTGCATCAGTTTGGTCTTGATGCCTCCCTTATTTCCCCCTCTAAGTAGGGGCAGGGGTAGCTAGTTCAAGTTGCGTGGTTTTGCCTGAAAAAGAGAAAATAAATAAACCGGGGTAAGAGTTTAATACCCCGAAAATGGGCAGAATCCTTCTAGAGGTTCTCATCATCGATTTGGGAAATGAAGGAGAAAATAAGTTGAAACACTCCACCAGTACCAAAAGAAGTGTCAAATATCCAGTGAGGACTCCAGCTATAACGATAAGCACCACAAAAAAACAGATAAAAAACAAACCAAAACAAACTAAAAACAAACACAAACAAACAAAAAACACGCCGTGGTCTTGAAATAAGAAACATGGCGTAGCACATAACGAAAGAAAAGAAAGGAAGAGAAAGAAAAGAAAAAAAAAAAAAAAGAATAATTGGGGCCAACAATTTCAATAATCACATCCAAACTGAGGAATCGACCAAAATAGCTAGGTAAATAAAAATAATAATAACAATAATAAATGAAGGTAAGATATATATATATATATATATATATATATATATATATATATATATATATATATATATATACATAACCAAGGTTTTGTGTTTTTTGTATTTTTTTTCCCTCCTGCCCTGGCACAGTAAATATTGGGGTCATTCGAAAAGGAATTCACTTGCCCTATAAGATATGGGGTTTCTCCGTCCTTGGAGTATACTGTCATGGAATCAGCTCTAGTCTTTGCTCAGGATCATTACTCTCCAGGTTGTGTTTTTTTTTTTTTTTTTTTTTTTTGGTGTGTGGAAGGCTTCTGCTCTGTCCAGTGTGATACCGTCAGAGCTCTGTGTTTAGCAGTCCCAGTATCTGTACATATCCTGAGGTGGGACTTATGGTGAAGTCAGTCTTTGTGAATCTAGAGGTTCTGTTACCTCAGTGCCATTTTAATCCATCTTCTGTGGTTGGTGATCTTGGTCTTTGCGCTGAACCTAGGAAGGCATCTAGGATAGCGTCTTTCTTTGTTCTTCCAGAAGCCCCTTTCCGTTACAATTGTCTCTGCCGGACCTTTGGGACTGGGGATCATGCTTATTGTGCAGGTCTTAGTTCAAACCCTAGACTAGGGCTTTTTTATTGGTCCCAAGATGTATACAGTCTGGTCGTGGTTCTAGTATCCAGTCATCTGTAAATCACGATCTTGGCTTTTGGACCTACCAAAGGGTGCCACGTCTTCTGGTTTTGTCTTGTCGTTAGCTGGTGAGGTAGGCTAAACTGCTCTAAGGTCAAGTTGTTCACATTTTCCTCATTGTCGAGATATCATGTTAGAGCTGGCCCTTGTTGTTGACCCTGCAGTAATAAGGCTGTCCCAGATGGAGATTGTTTCTTACAGCTGTTGTGAGGAGCTGTGCCGTTTCTATGTCTGGGATCCAGGGTTCAAGGCTGGTTGAATGGTATCTAATCACCTGAGGTCTAAGTTGATTCCACTTGACATATTTTCAAGGTAGGAGATAACCCTGTATTGTAAACAACTATGAGTTCCTATCTCTAGTAGATAAGAGCTCTTTTTTTTTTTAAATATGTAAGATTTCCCCTTTATTTAGTGTGCCTTTGCAGGGGGAAGTGGTGCTCCATTATATGTCGGAGTATTTGGGGTGGACAGAGTGGGTAACAGAGATAGGTCACATACCCAAAGACGATTAAAAAAAAAAAAAAAAAAGGAAATAAAAGTGTATGTGCCCACAAATGTATATGTAAGGCAAACATTTAAATAAATAAGTTAATTAAAAAAAATAAAAAAAATAAAATGAGTTAGCGAAGTTTTTAAAGGACCAACGTGGTGCAAAAGACTACTTTGCATTTGGGAGAGAACAGGTAAAGAGTTGGTGTATTACAGGTCTTATGCCTATGTTGGAAGTACAGTTTTCCCATTGTCTTTTGGATTTTTCTTGTGGTGTGTGGGTTCCCAGGCATCTTCCAATCACACCCCCTGCCCCCCTTCAGATTGGTAAAAATTTGCAGCTGGGAGGTCTTGGAAGAGTTCTTGCATTGGGGATACTATTGGACCTAAGTCCGGTTTCAAGAAACAGTCCATGTTAGGGGGAGTTGGTAGGGAGGGTCTCGCAGCATGTGTCCACAGGGGAGTTGGCTGTCTTTTCTTGCAGGAGACGATGTGTGGGTTCGGTTGGGTGTCCCCTCGCCTGGGTGCTGGGTACTGGTTCATTGGGTAGGAGGTCGATCTTGATGCCTAAAAGATTAAGGACTGAGGGTGGAGAGTTTTAATATGGTGGGAGATCTGGATGGGATTGAGGGGTGAAGGGATAGTTGGATTTCCGGGGGGGAGAAAGGGGAAGGTATATGGGAGGGGTATGAAGGAAGAGAAAAGAGAAAATACCGTAGAAAGGGAGAAGAGAAAGGGAAAAAAGTAAAGAGAAGAGTAGAAGAGAAAAAGAAAAGAGAAGAGAAAAAAAATAGAGAGAAGAAAGGAGAGAATAGCAAGGGAATGCTGGTTTGGTTGAATGTGTTCGATGACTAGAGCCTGTAGTTTAGGTCTGTACATCGCAGGTACTGCTTTGGTGGTCTGACTGGTCACGTGCTTCGATTCCTAGAAGAAGGTTTAACCTAGAGATAAAGTGTATGTTAAAGAGTTTTCTCGTGGCCGTCTCATAGTGCAAGAAAGGTATGGTATCTCGTGTGGTATCCCGAATTGCCATCTTAGTTTGTCCGCCCTTTGTATCTAAGGGCGCCTGTGGAAAGAAAAGCTGAGAGGTTATTTTTAAAATATAGTAAGGTAAAGGGATTAAAACGTAGTGTTATGGTATGTTGCCATTGCATTACGTGATTTCCCGCGGTGTTCTATACTTGTGTTCCTGTTTACGATCTCTAAGGGATTATTGTGGGCCTTTGTTGTAGGAGTCTGGTTACATACCTGTTCTCTCCATGTTGCTGTTTCTGTTGTTGCTGTTTTCCTTGTGGTATAATGTGCAGTCAAGAGTTTGCATTGTTCCTTTTTCATGTATTTTGGACACTGCTCCCACGTATATGTTGACTATTACAGTGATCGGAGTTTCTACCCTGTTAAACCCTGTTATATGATTGTTAGGTATTAGTTGTGTATAAAATATATGTTCTAGGTGTTTCAGAATAGTGCTACCATTCTGTGTTTATCTTTTGTCTTCTGGCTTACTTCGTTTAACATAACATGATCTAGGTCCATCCACGTTGCTGCAAAGTCTGTGATTGTATCATTTCTAACTGCCATGTAATATTCCATTGTGTATATGTACCACATCTTAATGATCCATTCATCCGTTGTTGGACACCTAGGTTGGTTCCAAGATTTGGCTATTATACTGAGTGCTGCGATAAATAGTGGGGTGCATACGTATTTTGGAATGAATGTCCTTCCATCTTGTGGGTATATGCCTAGGAGGGCAATTGCTGGGTCAAATGGCAGCTCAATTCTGAGTTCTTTGAGCACTCTCCAGACTTTCCTCCATAGGTGTTGGACTAGGGGACATTCCCACCAGCAGTGGATGAGAGTTCCTTTCATACCGCATCCCCGCCAACAAAGGTTGTTTCCATTATTTTTGATGTGGGCCATCCTCACTGGTGTAAGGTGGTATCTCATTGTTGTCTTGATTTGGATCTCCCTGATGATGAGTGAAGGTGAGCATGTTTTCATGTGTTTGTTGGCCATCCTTCTGTCTTCCTCAGAGAAGTGTCTATTCATTTCATCTCCCCATTTTTTTATAGCTTTGTTTGCTTTTGGGGGGCTCAGCTTTCTGAGTGCTTTGTATGTTCTAGATATCAGCCCTTTATCTGATATGTCGAGTGAAAAGATTTTTTCCCATTCTGTTAGCTGTCTTCTTGCGTTAAGCAGGGTTTCTTTTGCCATGCAGAAGCTTTTTAGTTTGATGTAGTCCCATTTGTTTATATTTGATGCTAACGTTCTTGCCATTGGTGCTCCATTCTCAAAGACCTTTTTGATATATAGGTCTTTGAGTGTTCTGCCTATTTTATTCTCAATAAACTTTATGGATTCGGGTCTGATTTCAAGGTCTTTGATCCACTTTGAGTTGATTTTTGTATAAGGAGTAAGGTATGGGTTGATTTTCACTTTCGTACATGTGGTTTTCCAGTTGTACCAACACCATTTGTTGAATAGGCTTTCTTTGTTCCATTTCAGATTCTTGCCTCTTTTATCAAATATTAGTTGGCTATATACCTGGGGGTTTATGTCTGGGAATTCTGTTCTGACCCACTGGTCTGATGTCCTGTCTCTGTTCCAGTACCATGCTGTTTTGATTACTATGGCTTTATAGTATAGTTTCAAGTTAGGTAAGGAGATGCCTCCCAGCTTCTTGTTTTTCAGTATTTGTTTGGCTATCCTGGGTCTTTTGTGGTTCCAGATGAATTTTGTGAATGCTTGTTCTAATTCTTTAAAGAATTGTGTCTGGATTTGGATAGGGATTGCATTAAATCTATATAGGAGTTTGGGTAGGACAGTCATTTTGATTATGTTAATTCTACCTATCCATGAGCATGGGATGTTCTTCCATTTCTTTAGATCATCTTCAATTTCTTTCTGGAGTGTTTTGAAGTTTCCCTGGTATAGGTCTTTCACTTCTCTTGTAAGGTTGATTCCTAGATACTTGATATTTTTTGATACTATCTTAAATGGAATTGTATTTTTAATCTCTCTCTCCTCAACTTCATTGTTTGTATATAGAAACGCTACTGTCTTTTGTGTATTGACTTTGTAACCAGCCACTTTGCTGTATTGGTTAATTGTTTCTAGGAGTTTTACTGTGGACTCTTTAGGTTTTTCGATGTATATCATCATATCGTCGGCAAAGAGAGATAGCTTGTGTTCCTCTTTCCCAATTTGAATTCCTTTGATTTCCTTCTCTTGTCGGATTGCTATTGCTAGGACTTCTAAGGTTATATTGAATAAGAGTGGAGAGAGTGGACAGCCTTGCCTAGTTCCTGATCTTAGTGGGAATGCTTCTAGTTTCTCACCATTGAGTATAATGTTGGCTGTAGGCTTTTCATAGATAGCTGTAACTATCTTGAGGAAGGTTCCTTCTAACCCTATTTTGCTGAGTGTCTTTAACATGAAAGGATGTTGGATTTTGTCAAATGCCTTCTCTGCATCGATTGATATGATCATGTGGTTTTTGTCTTTCATGTTGTTGATGTGGTGTATAATGTTGATTGATTTGCGTATGTTGAACCAACCTTGCATTCCTGGGATGAATCCCACTTGATCGTGATGTATGATCTTTTTGATGAAGTGCTGGATTCGGTTTGCTAATATTTTATTGAGTATCTTTGCATCTATGTTCATTAGTGAGATTGGTCTGTAGTTTTCTTTTTTGGTAGTGTCTTTGCCTTCTTTGGGAATGAGTGTGATATTAGCCTCATAAAAGGAGTTGGGGAGGATTCCTGTTTTTTCTATGGTTTGGAAGAGCCTATGGAAAAGTGGTAGTAACTCTTCTTGAAATGTTTGATAGAATTCACCTGTAAATCCATCTGGGCCTGGGCTTTTGTTCTTAGGGAGTTTTTTAATTACATCTTCAATTTCCTCTGAGGTGATTGGTCTGTTTAGGATTTCTAGATCTTCCTTTTCCAGTCTTGGAAGAGGGTGTGTTTTTCCAAGAATCTATCGATTTCTACTGGGTTCTCTAGCCTAGTTGAGTATAGTTGTTCATAATATGATCTCATGATATGTTGTATTTCTTGGGGTTCTGTTGTAATCTCTCCCCTTTTATTTGTGATCCTATTGATTTGGGTGTTTTCTCTCTTTTTTTTTTGGTGAGTTTTGCCAGTGGTTTGTCTATCTTGTTTATTTTTTCGAAAAACCAACTCCTGGTCTCATTGATTTTTTGTATTGTTTTCTTAGTTTCGATGTTGTTTATTTCTGCTCTGGTTTTTATTATTTCTTGCCTTCTGGATGTGGTTGGACTTCTCTGTTGCTGATGTTCCAATTCTTTGAGGTGATCTTTTAAACTGTTGGTTTTGTTATTTTCCTGATTCTTGACATAGGCCTGAATTGCTATGAGTTTCCCCCTAATTACTGCTTTTGCTGTGTCCCATAAATTTTGACATGTTGTCTCTTCATTGTCATTTGTCTCAAGGAATCTTTTTATTTCTTCCTTGAGTTGTTCTTTGATCCAGCTGTTGTTGAGCAGCATGTTGTTTAATCTCCAGGTATTAGTTTTTCTCCATTGCTTCTTCTTGACCTCAATTTTGAGCTCTGTGGCATAGTGATCTGAGAGGGTACTTCTAATGATCCTTACCTTTGTGGTCTTATATAGGTTGGCTTTGTATCCTAATATATGGTCTATTCTGGAGAAGGTTCCATGTGGGCTTGAGAAGAATGTGTATTCTGCTTTCTGGGGGTGGAGGGCTCTATATAAGTCTATTAGCCCTAAATCTTCTAATTTTTCATTCAGAGCTCTTATTTCTTTGCTATTTTTCTGTTTGGTGGATCTGTCCAGTGGTGATAGTGGAGTATTGAGGTCCCCTGGCTATTATCACATTTCCCTTCATGTGTTTCTCCAGGTTTGCCAGTAGTTGCCTCACATATTTTGCTGGCTCTACATTAGGTGCATAGATATTGACCAGGGTTAGTGTTTCTTGATCTAATGTTCCCCTGATCAGTAAGTAGTGACCCTCTTTGTCTCTGATCACTTTCTTGAGGTTGAATGCAATTTGGTCTGATATAAGAATTGCTGTCCCTGCTCTTTTTTGTTTTCCATTGGCCTGAATAATCACTTTCCATCCTTTTATTCTAAGCCTGTGCTTATCCTGCATCTGTAGGTGTGTTTCTTGCAGACAGCAGAAGTCCGGTTTATTTTTCCTAATCCAGTTCTCTACTATGTGTCTTTTTAATTGGAGAGTTTAGTCCGTTAACATTTAGGGAGATTATTGAGAGAGAGGATTGTTGTGTAGTTGTGTTGTGTAGGGTGGTTTTTGTTACAATCGGGGGTTTGGATTGTGTAATTCGTCTTTGAGTAAGTCGTTTAGGATCGGTTTTGTTTGCACAAATAGTTCAAATTCGTTCTTGTTTGAGAATGTTTTTAGTCTATCCACCCATATGAATGTAAGTTTTGCTGGGTATTGGACCCTAGGTTGGAAATTTCTTTCATTCAGTCGTTTAAATATGTCATTCCATTGTCTTCTTGCTTGAATTATTTCAAATGGGAGATCTGGTTTGATTCTTATGTCCCTACCTTGGTACTTGAGGTTTCTTTTCTTCCTTATTGCTTTAAGGAGTTCTTCTTTCTCTTTGTTTTTTGCCAATTGGATTACCATGTGTCTTGGTGTTTGTTTATTGGGGTCTATCTTATTGGGAACTCTTTTTATTTCCTGTATTGGCATTGCAGTATCCTTCCAGAGGGTGGGGAAGTTCTCCGCTATTATCTCTCTGACTACTTGTTCTTCCCCTTTCCCTACTTCCTCCCCTTCTGGTATACCCACAATTCTTAGGTTGTTTCTTTTGTCCTTTTTCATTAGATACTGGACCTTTCCTTCCAGTGCTTTGCCTTTTATTTCTTTGTTGGTTTCTTGATCATTTTTTGTTTGCAGTTTTCCTTCGAGTTCTTCAATGTGTTTCTCCAATTCTGTGTTTCTGCTTGTAAGGCTTGTTACTTTGTCTGTTAATTCCTTCACTTCTTTTTGTATGGAATCTCTCCATGGTTCTTTAACATTTCTTCTTTAATTTGGCTGATTTGTTCATCCATAGATTTCTTATACTCGATAGCTAGGGTTTCTCTAATTCCTTTTATTAATTCTTGCATTTCCTTCCTCATGGCTGCTTTTAGGTCTTCATCGCGTGTATCTGTGTATTTTTGGTGGACTTGGAAGCTTGCAAGAGTTTGTCACCATATCTCCAGATATTAGTGATTTCCTTGATTTACGCATATTTCTTTGTATTTAATGGTGTGTTTTAGAGTGCTGTGCTTCTAATTTTCACCTGTTTTGATCCCCTGTGGTGTGGGAGTTGGTTCCCTCCCTGAGGGTGGTTCTAG
The DNA here is from genome assembly GCF_024139225.1 of Suncus etruscus. NCBI lineage: Eukaryota > Metazoa > Chordata > Mammalia > Eulipotyphla > Soricidae > Suncus > Suncus etruscus. The sequence goes on from NC_064850.1 coordinate 76,937,004, forward strand.
AGGGACTTTTGGGTGAACTCGCTGAGGTTTTGATCCTCCTGTACTCTTTATGTGGCCTGGTTAGTTGTTTTCCTCTTTTGTTGGCAGCTTAGTACTGGCCCTTTCCTGACCACAGTGGTGGGGGGCACTGTTTCTCCTCTCCTTTTTCTCCTCTCCTCTACTATTTGGAAGTCAGTCTTCCTCTTTATTCCTGTCAGCAGGTGTAGTTCCGCTTCTGGCCACACTGTTTGCGGGCGCTGTTGAGCCTGACTCTCTGTTCCCTCCCTTATCTGGGGGTCAATGAAGCTCTGCTCCTCCGAGTTACCGCGGAAGAAATTCCCCCAGTCAAGCCCTCCCGGTAGCTGCTCTCAGCCCTAGGGGGGGGTCTCCGGTCCACTCTGGGGCTCGGGGCTAGGTTGCTCTAGGTTACCTAAAGGTCCAGGGGGCAGGCCCAAGCTCACCTAGTCTATTCGTCCCACCTGTCCCAGCTGGGCAGGTGACTCCGGCCCACTAGGTACTAGGGAATGTCCTCCCCAGTCTACGCTCGGGTCAGGTGGGATGAACTCTGGGGCTGGAAGTTGAGGCAACGGGTGGTGTGGTCTCTGTGCCAACCAGCTGGCCTCTGCAGTCTATGGGGGGGGGTCGCGCGCAGGGTGGCTGGCGGCTGCGGGTCGTCCACCTGTGAGCGCCCTAGGAGAGTGCACTCACCCTGGACGCCTGGGGTCCCTACTCCCCGGTTGGCGCGGCTGGCCTCTGCAGTCTATGGGGGGGGTCGCACACAGGGTGGCTGGCGGCTGCGGGTCGTCCACGTGTGAGCGCCCTAAAAGAGTGCACTCATCATGGACGCCGGGGGTCCCTACTCCCCGTTGGCGCGGCTGGCCTCTGCAGTCTATGGGGGGGGTCGCACGCAGGGTGGCTGGCGGCTGCGGGTCGTCCACGTGTGAGCGCCCTAAAAGAGTGCACTCACCATGGACGCCGGGGGGTCCCTACTCCCCGTTGGCGCGGCTGGCCTCTGCAGTCTATGGGGGGGGGGGGGGGCGCGCGCAGGGGGGCTGGCGGCTGCGGTCGTCCACGTGTGAGCGCCCTAAAAGAGTACACTCACCATGGACGCCGGGGGGTCCCTACTCCCCGTTGGCGCGGCTGGCCTCTGCAGTCTATGGGGGGGGGGTCGCCCTGCAGCAGGGTGGCTGGCGGCTGCGGGTCGTCCACGTGTGGAGCGCCCTAAAAGAGTGCACTCACCATGGACGCCGGGGGTCCCCTACTCCCCGTTGGCGCGGATGGCCTCTGCAGTCTATGGGGGGGGGTCGCACGCAGGGTGGCTGGCGGGCTGCGGGTCGTCCACGTGTGAGCGCCCTAAAAGAGTGCACTCACCATGGACGCCGGGGGTCCCTACTCCCGGTTGGCGCGGCTGGCCTCTGCAGTCCATGGGGGGGGGGTCGCGCGCAGGGTGGCTGGCGGCTGCGGGTCGTCCACGTGTGAGCGCCCTAAAAGAGTGCACTCACCATGGACGCCGGGGGTCCCTACTCCCCGTTGGCGCGGCTGGCCTCTGCAGTCTATGGGGGGGGGTCGCGCGCAGGGTGGCTGGCGGCTGCGGGTCGTCCACCAATAACCATTTTTAAATTGCTGAATGAGGGCCAAACCCCTAGGTGAAAAAATTCTATGGAAATTGATTTATTTCCTGTGAAAGTATGTTAATGACAAGTTTAAATAATTAAAGTAAGATCACTAAGCTGCCAAATCATCCCAGGAAGATCAATTACCAGACTGAGAACTCTGCAACTTTCTTGAAATGGGCGTGGGCAGATTTCCTCCCTGACCTGACCATGGCTTGCAGCCCCCACCCCAACCTGACATCTTTCCATATAAAGGGCTAGCTTCACAACTGAATCTCATCAAGCTGCAAAGCCATCCCAACTTCACAGCTCCTAGATCACACAGCCATTAATGACACCTCCATATTTTAGTAGTGGCTGTCCATGAGGATCATAACTCCTAATAGGAAGTTGTGTAGGAGACCACCAGGATCAATAAACAGAAAACAAAACAGGAGGCTCAATTAACACCATCAAGTTCAGTAAATCTTTAGACAATGACTGCTAAAGTGACAGGCTTGGGTGGTAGATGGGAAACAGGGAACACTGGTGGGGTAAGGTCACACTGGTGGTAGGATTGGTATTTCAGTAAATTCCTGAAACACCTGTGTTATAGAACCAACTTTGGTAAATCACCTGTCTTCAAGTAAAATAAAATTTTTAATTAACAAAATAATTTTCTCAATAAATCATGCTCTTTCTGGCAAGTTCTCCAGAATTCTCTACGTATATAGAGAGAGGTCTTCTGGGCCCAGTGGTTTACCTGTTCTGAAGGTTCATCCACATTTCTGTCTACACAGATAATAGGTTACTTTTTATTTTGTTTAGTGTCCATAGCTGTTATCAGGTTTCTGTACTCAGGGAACTGTTTAGCAGTGTTTGGAGCAACCATATAGGGTGTTGGGATTTAAACAAGTCAGCCATTTGCTAGATAAGCTCCCTCTCTACTAGATAATACTCACCAGCCGCCTAGGTTCTGTTTTTCATTATATGCTCCTTTTCCTATCCTCACATGAGTTTCATCAATGTGGTCTGAGTGGTATTTCCTCTTACTTAGATGTTATATGAATGACTGAAAATGCTACTACTCATTCAGTCAGGAATTTAGAGATAAGGACTAAGCCTATAGCAAGAGTAGAGACTGTTATGCACTTGTTTTGTGGATTAAATAGCACAAACCTAAAAAGTACTCTAATTGAAAATTTAATCTTCCAATCTAATCTAATCTCTAATCTTCTTTGGACTCAAGAAGATAAATGGACAGTAGTATAGAAAAAAAATTCAAGAATTTGATAATGTATTGTTTCTCTTGAAGAAAAACTTTTGGATTGAAGGAATCCTGAGGATCCCTAAGTGATTTCATAGTGTTCCCAGGGCATATACCCATATGGCACGTACCCTCTGATCTCTCCTAGTAGTATGAAACTGTTCTATCCAGGTTACCTAGAGCTTTCAGTGTGAAATTTCTATTTCTTCAGCTTCAGATAAAAGCAGAAAGAAAAAAACAATAACCAAAAGATGCCTTTTTAAATTCCATATTGCACCATAAAACACTCAATTTGATTTAAAAAAAAAAAACTACTGCCAAACAGATATCATCTAGTTCAACTTCTGAAAAACATTATGGAGATTTCTAGAAAAAGTTAAAATGGAACTACCAATATGACTCAAGTTGTATCACTTCTTAGCATCTAGTCCCAATACACAAGACATTTACTCAATGTACATGCACATCTATGTCCTATTGTTGTGCTTAGTAAATATTTAGGATATGAAAAAACCCAAATGTACAATCATAGATGAATAGATAAAGAAATAGTATCATAGATTAAATACAATGAAAACTATGAAACTGTAATAAAAATAAAAGCACACAGTTTATCACTACATGGGTGAAACTGAGGGTATCATGTAGCATCAGGTGCAGTCACTAAGGAGAGAGACAGATGCAGAATGATATCTATAATATGTGGATTACAAACATAATAAAATAATAACAAAGAATGAACCTTACTTGGAGGATGGTGGATATTGGGGATATTGGTAGAGGGAAGAAGGCACTAAGATGATGTTGAAATGATGCTTGCATGAAAGAAACATTATAAGTGTTGTGTAAATTGACTGCATGTAAAGGGCCCCTCCCCCCACCGAGGCTACATCCGCCACTGGTCAGAAGCCCCCTACCCTCTGGCAAGGGTTAGCCAGGCATGACACCCCACAAGGCCTTGTCACCCTAACTTTGAGACCCTATATTTTTTTTAGTGGGACTGGGATACAGGGAACCAAAAGACAGATTTTAAAGCCGGACCAAATATAAAAGGCCTCTCCTGGCACCGAGCCTACAGCCACAGCCAGTTAGAAGCCCATCCTCCTGATCAGGGAGAACAGTGGGATCTGTATATGCACATTCTGGCCACAGTCCCACTGCCCCATAAAACCTGCTGACATTTCAGGCAAAGTCCTACGCAGACCAGTCCCAACTTCTTTTTCCTTTAGAAAATATATAGCCCAAAACCAAAGGAAAAACCCAACAAACTAAACTGCAACATCTCTACCAAAGTTGGGTAACTTCACATACCTAGAATAAATAAACCCTTGTAGCATATGAAAAAGTTTCCATAAGATGATTCTTGGAATTGTATATAAAAGTGTTTCCTTAGGATTGTTCTGTGACTTTTGCCCCACCTAACCCTTCCAGGTGGGGCGCTGTGGAGTTGGGAATAAATAGCTGGAGGGAGAGGAGTTAAGGGTCCTTCTGTGAAAAGCTGCTGGCTGCAGGAGAATTCTTTGGCTCTCCTTGCCCGATCTTTTAAACCCTATCGTTCTGGTCTGTGTGGATTATTATTTGCTGCGGATAAATATTTCCAAGGTCTTCCCCCGAAAGGGGACAAGGGGATGGGAAGTAATTTCTCATTCTGGGGACTGTTCTTGGATTCACAAATACCCAGCCAAGTTAACAGCGAAGATATCTTGCAAATGGCGCCCGAAATCAGCGTGGGACAAACCAACATCTGAACTTTAAAAGTTTACAGAAGCCACGTGGTAATATCAGCGTGGAACAAACCAGCATCTAAACTCTAAACGTTTACAAAAGCCACGTGGTAAAATCAACGTAATGAGATCAGCGTAAAACAAATTAATCATTTAAACTATGATTTTAGGTGTAGGAACTTAGCAGGTAATTTTATAGTTTACTCATAGTTGGTGATGGAATAAGTTTTAGTTATTTAGTGGTTAAAAAATAAAATAAAAGGGAGGTAATACAGTTTAACATCTGATTTCTAACCACCTGCATCTTTGTCTTAGTCATTTTCTTTATGATTTAAATATGTTTTGTTGTCTTTCAAAGTTAATATTTTCAATTGCAAAATGTTTTACTGTGTATTTTAATGTACTTAGCCTGTTTTTAAAATGTATGTTATGCATGTATGCTGCAGTACTTGTGTATAAAAAAGGTATAGGAACAATGAAGTTCCCCCAATATAGTTTAAAAGTATAGGAACATGAAAGTTCCGAAATAGTGCTTGGTAAAAAAGCATTAATAGAGTTTTAGGTTACAGGTGTAAAGTATATTTTGCAAAAATATGTTTTTGAAAAGGGCTGGTATATTAATTTTCACTCTATTACTTTGGTGCATAAAAATATTAAGAAAAGGAGGAAATGTGGGTGTACCTATTTGAAACCCTGAAACCCACCCATTTCTGGGAGGGGTCTTGGGAACCGGATAGTAGGTGTAACCTTACCTGCTAGACCCTCCCATTCCTGGGAGGGGTCTGGGAAATGTTAGATAAGGCTGGGACCAAGGAAATTCGGGCCTTTTGGCTTTTTGCCCTTTTGGCTCTTTGCCCTTTCTGCGCTGCTGTGCGCTCTGGCTTCTGGGTTTCTGTGTTCTGGTCTTTGACCAGCATGGAGCCCAAAGGAAAGATGGCTAACAGGAAATAAGATGCAGGGCTAGCAAAATATTGCTGTGCTTGAAAGGTTATGAATAGGCCACACACACGTGGTGGCTAGGGCTTGAATAAAGTTGCTTCCTGACGCCTGACTGTGAGTGAGTGATTTCACCTGGGCCTGGGACTCGCCGACTGCATGGAGGTGGCAGAGCCACGTGGACTGGAATGGCACGGAGAGAAATCCACCGCCATCCAGCCCCATCGTTAATTATTTAATGCAACAAACCCTAAAACAGATCTAACTTCAATCAGCTTTTACACAATTAAACAAACTACTTTTTATTTATTTTTTTTGGGGGGTCACATTCGGCAGTGCTAAGGGGTTACTCATGGCTCTATGCCCAGAAATCACTCGGGGGACCATATGGGATGCTTGTATTTGAACCACCGTCCTTCTGCATGCAAGGCAATTGCCCTAACTCCATGCTATCTCTCCAGCCCCAACAAACCACTTTTTTAAAAAGCACCTTGAAACTTTAGTACCCAATCCACCCTATGTGAAGAACAATGGGGAAACTAAGGAAGACATCAGCAGCTGTGAATATGGAGAAAAATCCTAGCAGATTCCCAAGTCCTCCAAAATGCACAAACTTCATAGATGAGGACCTAAAATAAGCATTTAATGTCTTAGCAGTGGAATTCAAAGAATCACTAACCAAAGAAATTAAGAAACTCAAAGAAGAACTCTATCAGAAGATGAGAGAATCCAAACAAATGGAACTAAGGGAACTAAAAAAAATATGCAAGCAAGCCACAGTAACAGAATTACACTAACAGAGAATCACATGTATGAACTTGAAGACAAAATACAAGCAAAGACAAAATGGCAAGCAAGCAGATTAATCTGAATAGAAAGTGATTTATCTTAAAGATTGTGCTTTTTATTATGTGTTTTCCTCACAGTAGCATCCAGTGATGACCCTTATTAGTAATATTTATTATACAGAGGGATGCAAAATTAAACTCATTAATGACCCCTTATTCACATAAATGACTGGTGAGAACTCACTAGTTTTCAAAAATATAAGATATGGGTTGAAAGATAATAAAAGTTAACATCTGCCCCATATGCAATTGACCACAGGTTCAATCTCTGTCACTGGATAAGGTTCCTTGAACTCCCCTAAAGTAATCTCTGAACACTGAGCCAAAATTAAGTCAAGTGTGGCGCCCAAAGCAAAAATACCCCAAAATAAAATGCTTTATTTTTTTAAATGCAAGATATAACTACATGATTGAGCAATTTTATTTCTGTGTTCCAAATTAGAAACATTGCTTTAAACATATATTTGTCCACTCATGTTCTTTGCTCACTCCTAGGTGCGAATTAATAGCATGTTTTCTGATGAGAAATGTGATCCATAACATGCAATAGAAAATTATTCAACCTTAAAAGAAATAAAATTCCAACACTAGTAAAATCCTTGAAATTATGATTCTGGAAAATATTATGCTGAGTGAAATCAGTCACATTTTGTGGTTAAATACTGAATGATTCCTCTTCTGTGGGGTGACTAGAGTCTTCAAACTATGGAGACAAAAAGCATAATAGTTGCAAGGAGCTAGGGGAGATGACAGTGGAAAGTTATTGGTTAATAGGGATGAAATTCAACTTGCAAGCATATCCTTTTTATTTTAATAGTTGATCACAATAGCTTTTTTTGATATGAGACATCATTCCAGTGTTTCTCTTTATTCTTTATTTCTTTGCTTCCTGGTAGAAGAACTTCAGGTCTACTTTTACTCCCGCTTAGATGCAGTTATTGTTCAAAAGAAATTTGCTTCAGTTTACAGGTAATTGTGGTCAAAACCAAGATTTTGAGGTCATTGCTGTTGTGTATATAAACATTTTAATGGGATTATTATGTTACTAACCCTACCCTGATTGGTGATTGTGCCCTACCCTAGGGTGTGACCTGGCATTCTGCTCCCACGCTAGGGTGGTACCTGATTCTGCTCTCAACATTGGGTGGTACCTGATTCTGGGGCATAAAAACAAGGATCTGTGGAAGGCTTGAGGCTTTTTGTCCTGGACCTATTCTTAGGCCTTTTGGCTTCGGCCTCTTCATGGAATAAAGAGCTGTTTTCTTCGGAAGCTTGACTGTCTGTTGGCTTTCTTCCTGCTGCATTCACCTCAAACCAAACGGGGTAACAGACGTGTGGTCCGAGCTGGAGGAGAAAGGCCTCATCCTCCATCCCCCCATCAGTCAACCTCTTCAGGCGCTGACTTGCAACATTATGGCACCCAGACAGGCTGAGCCTGGACCCTTAATAACTGTAAGTGAAATACTTCATTGGAAATTTCCTCTGCTGACCATTAAATGGTTTCTGTGGTTATTCATATGGATTCTGCCATCTTTTTGCTTACGCATTGGTTCTCTATTATACAAGTGGATTATTCCATTTGTTTTAAAGGAATTGGTTTTGATCTAAGGACAATCATTGCAGTTGGATGCAGTTATTGTTCAAAAGAAATTTGCTTCAGTTTACAGGTAATTGTGGTCAAAAACCAAGATTTTGAGGTCATTGCTACTTGCTTATCATATAATTTCATCTTTTAGTAGTGAGTGTTATGAAATATAATATGCTCACAAATAAGTATATATATCAAATCCTCACACAACTAAAATTCATGTAATATGTCATCATCAGGCTTCAGCATAAATTTAAACCTCATTTTTACTCATCTCACTTCATATTTTTTCTCCTTTGCCCTAAAGAAAACTTCAATTTCCAAGCAATCTGATATTTATTTGTTGTATTCTTCAGTAATCACAATGATTACAAAAACATAATGCAAATATTCCAAGTAATTTTATAACAAGAAACAGGAATGAAAATCATAGGTGCTGACTCTTAGCAATGCCAAATGTATTTGGATGTTTTCTTAGTAGGTACAGAGGGTGAATTTGAGAGGGTAGAGGATTGGTTTTTATTATCCTGGAGAAGGAAAGGAAGGAAGTATTGATATGTGAATACTTGTGAATAAAGGAGGGAGTAAAAGAGTAGTTTTCTAACCTTAGGCCTTTCTCATGGCTGAGCCTGCTAAACAGACTGAGATATATAAGGGGTAAGAATTAGGGAATCAGGGAAAAATTTTAAGAGAAAAGTCTGTTTTTCTGACTATTGGAATAAATGCTTTGTGGTTTATTTAAACAAGAAATAGTACATTAGTTAGATTCCATGGAAAGAGGGGGAAAGACAGCTGTTTTTTATGAATTCCGATAAGATTTTTATCCTGTGTGAGGGGTTCAATTGCTGGGCTTTGCTTTGATGGTGACATTTTTCTCAGATGTGGCATTTGATCCATCATACATGCTCTACATGGTTGTTCTGAAAATGAAGAATGAATTTATTTTTAAAACAGTTCTCCTGCATTTGGAAGAAAATAAAATTTCTCTTTCAAGTTGGGGAAATAATTTTTTCTGAGACCTAACCTCTTTCTCACCCCAGTAAGCAAATTGGCCTTTTGTGTAGGAGTTGGGTAAGCATATTGAAACGAGACATTCTTTTTCCTTCTTAACTCTGTGTCCTGCTCTTGTGCCTCCCACCTCCCCCCACAATGAGGACTTCTGATTGGAACAGAGATGATGAGATAGAAGCAAAGGCATTCTAGAATTAGTGTCCAAAGCCAACTAAGCAATATAGCCTCACTCTTACTGGCCTGTGACTCTAACTGCCTCAACCATAGATTTCAGCTTTTCAACTGTGAAATAAGGGTGAACCTTATTTGTTTCTCATTATTCTTTTCAGTTAGAATGTGTGCCCAGAATGCTTCCAAAGGGTAAGAGTCATGGCAAAGGGAAAGGAGTTGATTGATCACACCAAAATCAAAACTAAAACCGGTTGCTGCAGATGAGCATTTTAACACTCTGTTAAAATATCATGAGTTTGGCCTCTGAAAGTGTTGCTACTTTGGATGTGAAGTATATGTCATACTTTGAAGTCTTGAGGACATTTAATGATTTGTATATTGTTTATAGACTGTTTAAATTGGGGTGGTGGGATGGAGGGCTGGGCCATTCCCAGTTGTGTTCCTGAATTTGCACATGCTCAGGGTCCCATATGTGGTGCTTGTGATCAAACTGAGTTTGGCTGTGTGCAAAGTAAATGGTTTATATTGTTTATAATTCGAAGTCTTAGGTTACTTTTTTCTTTATTTTTTCTTTTGATGAAGGAATCACAGGGACACTCCTGGCTCTGCACTCAAATCACTCCTGGTAGGCTCAGGGAAACCTATGAAATGCCAGGGATCAAACCTGGGTCAGCCATATGCACAATACGCATTCAACCTGCTGTAGCATCACTCTGACCCTGTTTACTTTTTCTAATAGCTAATTTTCATTTTCAAAGGAGATAGTAATATGAATATTCCCTAAATCCTTCATGATATTTCTAGCAGATTGCCTTGGAGCTATTTCACCTGAAGATTAAAAAAAAAATTAGGGGTGGGTCAGGCAGAGAAGTATTTCAGGGGGTTAGCTCACACCCCTGCAAGCATCTGGTCATGAGTTGAATCACGAATGCTCTCCATACACTGAACACATTGCTGGCAGCTATGCTATCTGTTATCCCCAGCATTGCAAGTCAATGAGTGCATTGTAGCTTGGTAGATACAAGCACTGCAACTAAAGTGTGCAAGCTCCACTAATGGAGTGTGAGCACCAGAGCCAGTAAATATGATCTTGACACATGTGTGAACACTAGTGACCATCAAGACAAACAGAACCTGTGTACCACCACTAAAGTGTGTGACTTCACCTCAGTGAGCAAGTGTAAAGCACTTTACTTACATTCTTTAACTTAAGAAATTCAAATCTCGAGCCCGGAGAGATAGCACAGCGGCATTTGCCTTGCAAGCAGCCGATCCAGGACCTATGGTGGTTGGTTCGAATCCCGGTGTCCCATATGGTCCCCCGTGCCTGCCAGGAGCTATTTCTGAGCAGACAGCCAGGAGTAACCCCTGAGCAACGCCGGGTGTGGCCCAAAAACCAAAAAAAAAAAAAAAAAAAAAAAAGAAAAGAAAAGAAATTCAAATCTCAAAGAACATTATAGTCAAGCGTACAAGCTCCAACACCTGATGCATAATCTCCAACCATCACCATATCCAAATGTATGAGCATCATATCCAGCTATGTGTGCGGCTTTTGGTCATTCCACCAACATCATCCTTAGTGAAGGAATGTAGTGAAGCAGAGTAGGGAGTCAATGAAAATGAAATCTACAGAAACTTGTGAATAATCATTTTTTAAAGCAAGGATGTGGGCCGGAGAAATAGCATAGAGGTAGGGTGTTTGCCATGCATGCAGAAGGACAGTGGTTCGAATCCCGGCATCTCATATAGTCCCCTGAGCCTGCCAGGAGTGATTTCTGAGTGTAAAGCCAGGAGTAGCCCTTGAGCACTGCTGGGTGTGACCCAAAACAAATAATCAAAAAAGGCAAGGATGATGTCTGAACATATTATGAATTCTTATAGAATTGTAGATTTTCAAGTATTTTTATGAAAATAAAAATACATAAATGGTGATATTGCTGTAAATGTAGTTCTTCTTGTCTGCTGGAAAATCATGTCTTTGTTTCTGTCTCTCTGTGTCATGCATGGTATTTCTGACTAGCAAGCAGCATGTATCTTTACTTTTGTCCATTCACATATTCATACAGTGCTTTGTTTACCTTAAGAGTTCTATTCAGACCCTGTGTGATGGTAGTGTAATCATTGAAATATTAATTCAGAATTTCTAGTTTGGGCAAGGTAGAAAAGGAGGCAAGAGCCATGTAAGATAGTAACTTAAAATATAGCACTGAAAGCCAGAGAAGAACTAGGACTTAGTTTGGGGTAATTTATGATTTCCTCCTTCCTTCCTTCCTTCCTTCCTTCCTTCCTTCCTTCCTTCCTTCCTTCCTTCCTTCCTTCCTTCCTTCCTTCCTTCCTTCCTTCCTTCCTTCCTTCCTTCCTTCCTCCTCCTTCCTTCCTTCCTTCCTTCCTTCCTTCCTTCCTTCCTTCCTTCCTTCCTTCCTTCCTTCCTTCCTTCCTTCCTTCCTTCTCTCCCTCTGTCACTCCCTCCTTCCTTCCTTCCTTCCCTCCCCCTCCCCCCCCTCTCTCCATCTCTTTCTCTCTCCCTCCCCCCCCCCTCTCTCTCTTCGGAAGAAAAAGATCATGCATTTGCATTTGTTTCTTCTAGTTGAGAACTACTAAAAACCTGATTAGAATAATGAAAAAAAATCTCTCTTTAAACATTTCTGATTTTTGACCTTTAGATGAGAACTCTGTGTGGTGTTGCCCTGCAAGCAGAAGGCTGCAAGAAGCATTCTCTATGAGAATAAGAACCTTGTGGAATGAATATCTTGTTTGTATAGTCTTGAGCAAGTGATCAAATATTTGAATTTTTAAAAATGACAATGTTTATAAGGGCCCCTGAGAAGAATGCATGATAGAAGGCAGTGGAAAGGTTTTGTTTCTATTACATAACTTAAGTTGGCTGTGATGGGAGTTGTTTAAATTCTCAATTCTCAAATGGAAACTTAACAAAGATGGGTGATGAAGAGTGTTGGGTAACTTAGGAAAGGAATCAATAGATAGCTTTGTATGCTAATATTTTTGTGTTTGTGATTGTTTTCAAACAACATACAGCTGTACTCAGGGCTTATTCCTAGTTCTGTGCTCAGGAATCTCTCTGAACAGAGCTCAGATAAACATATGCAGTATCAGGAATTAAACCTGGGTTGGCTGTATAACAGACAAATGCCATATCCACTGTATTGTGTCTCTGGCCCTGTATGTTTTAATGCAGTGGTCCTCAAACTATGGCCTGCAGGCCACATATTGTATTTGTATCTGTTTTGTTTCTTCATTGCAAAATAAGATATATGCAGTGCGCATAAGAATTCGTTCATAAGTTTTGTTTTTACTATAGTCAGACCTTCCAATGGTCTGAGGGACAGTGAACTGGCCCCCTGCTTAAAAAGTTTGAGGACCCCTGTTTTAATGCACGCCTTTTGTGTCAAACTCTTTTGCTCCATTCTAATAGGAAGAAATCACCTTTTGTACTACTTTAAAGTGTTTATTATCTTTTCAGAGGACATTTTTAGGAATTAGTGAAAGTACTTAGCTCATGGCCAGAGAAATGGGGAAATGGAAAGGGCCTTTTTTAAAAATAAAATCTTTATTTAAGCACCATAATTACAAGCATTATTGTAGTTGGGTTTCAGTCATAAACAGAATACCCCCTTAACCAGTGCAACACTCCCACCACCAATGTTCCTCTTCCCTCCTTCCCCAACCCTGCCTGTATTCTAGACAGGCATTCTACTTCTCTCACTCATTAAGATTGTCATGATAGTTATTAGTGTAGTTATTTCCCTAACTGCACTCACCACTTCTGGCCCTCATCTCTATTGTCTCTGAGCATTATTACAGTAATTTCTTTAATTTTTCTTAAAACCCATAGATGAGTGAGACTATTCTGTGTTTATCTCTATCCCTCTGACTTATTTCACTCAGCATAATAGATTTCATGTAGTATATATATAGGAAAATGTTATGATTTCATATCTCCTGATAGCTGCATTCTATTCTATTGTGTATATGTACCACAGTTTCTTTAGCCATTCATCTGTTGAAGGGCATCTTGGTTGTTTCCAGAGTCTGGCTATTGTAAATAGTGCTGCAATGAAAACAGGTATGAGGAAGGGATTTTTGTATTGTATTTTTGTGTTCCTCGGGTATATCCCTAGGAGTGGTATAGCTGGAACATATGGGAGCTCAATTTCCAGTTTTTGAGGAATCTCCATATTGTTTTCCATAAAGACTGGACTATACAGCATTCCCATCAGCAGTGAATGAAGTTCCTTTCTCCCTACATCCCCACCAGCACTGATTGTTCTTGTTCTTTGTGATGTGTGCCAGTCTCTGTGGTGTGAATGGTACATCCTTGTTGTTTTGATTTGCATCTCCTTGACTGGAAAGTGCATTAACATTGCTTATTTCTAAAACTTATTTTCATTGAGTAAGCTCCTCTTTATATCTATGGGAGGCCCTATAAACCTGAAACTTAATGGACACACACACATACATATGGTTTACAAGGAACATATATCAGAAACACATTTAATGGATGCTTAGCATCTAGCTTCCTTTGTCTTTCTTTCTTTCTTCTCTTTCTTTTCTTTCTTTCTTTCTTTCTTTCTTTTCTTTCTTTCTTTCTTTCTTTCTTTCTTCTTTCTTTCTTTCTTTCTTTCTTTCTTTCTTCTTTCTTTCTTTCTTCTTTCTTTCTTTCTTTCTTCTTTCTTCTTTCTCTTTCTCTCTCTCTTTCTTTCTCTCTTTCTTTTTTTTTTTTCTTTTTTTCTTTTCTTTTCTTTTCTTTTCTTTCCTTTTCTTTTCTTTTCTTTTCTTTTGGTTTTTGGATCAGACCCAGCGGCACTCAGGGGTTACTTCTGGATTTACACTCAGAAATTGTTCCTGGCAGGCTTGGGGGACCATACGGGATGCCAGGATTCGAACCACTACACTTCTGCATGCAAGGCAAATGTCCTACCTCCATGCTATCTCTCCAGGCTATAGCTTCCTTTCTTTTCACATATTTTATCTTCCTAAAAATACTTGAAGATTAACTTAAGACAGCTGATCTCCATTACATCACAGAGGGCAAGACCACGAGAACTAATCTTTAACATATTTGTGTTCATTAAAAAGAAACAGAAGCTTGTTTCTTGAAAAATGGAGTAAAATGTTTCATACTTAGTGAATATTATATATGAAATAAGTGTAAAAATGCTCTAAAAGGTAGAAAGAACACTAGGACACTAGGAGCAAGGACAAACACTTGCTTTAGCTCCCAACATCTTTGTATTGCTGTATCTATTCCATACTTAAGACAGAATATGCCAACAACAGAGACAAGGCAAAAGGAAGCTCCAATGAAGATCTTCTCTCTTAAGGCACAGACCATGAAAGGGCACCCCAGCTTGGCAGAAAACTTATAAGCAATTGCTATTCTCCATCTGCCAAGTATCGAATAATTATACTCCATCCTACCTATGCCAGCAAAGTAACCTTGAAGGATACTGAGATACCCACCCCTACCGGGTCTAACCAGATGCCCTAATCACCCTTTTAGAGGCAGTGTCAAATCTAGGGCACAGCATCACAGTGTGGTGACAAGGATCTTTTCTTCTGCCAGGCTGATATCAGAAGAGGCTAACTTGGGAGTCAAGTCTTTTACTACTGCCCACTAGGATTTAATGTGTCCCCAGAATTTTATTATAATTAGACAAAGATGGACTTCACTGTGGTCTCTTCTGGAAGAGTAGGCGAGACAGAGGAAGTAGGTTTAGGCTCTGGGTTGTCGATTTGTCCTGAGATATGTAACGAATAACAGGGGTCTTTAGGGCAATGAAATAATGGCCAAAAATATTCGCTCAACATTAAGAATTGGTTGGGGTTATGAACTCTGGATTTGGTTGGTGTTTGAGCACTGTTTCTACAGTAGGGCCTTTTTCTCTGTAGTAATTAGCTCATTTGTAAAGGGGCCATATCTCCAGGGTTATTAAAGTCATAAGATGAGATATGAAGATTCAGGAAATAAGAGACAAGATTCATGCACAGAATAATAAGAAAACTGAGATGATTCCCTCAGTGATTATATAGGTAATCATGTAGGTAGCAGTAACTGAGTGGCCTCTCCCAACAGGGAGGAATCAATGGAAGCCAGGAGGTACTGTATCTTCTGCCCATACCTCATAGGATCCAGGAACTCTTGCCTTTTTTTCTGTGGGAGTAAAGTAAACATCTAGAAATAGAACATGGGGTTTCCCAAGAGAGCATCAAAAGTGCCAGGTTTATCATAAATCATTCTTCTCACGAAGTTCCTGGAAGTTACCAAACTGAATGAAAGAGAAGATTTTTGTGAACACCAAAAACATCAGCTGGACATTATCTTTCTATGATTAAGTTTTAAAGCAGCCATGATAAGAATGTTTCAAAGCACAATTATGAGCACACTAGAAAGTGTCATCTACTTAGAAATTAAAAATCTAACCAAAAGGAAAACATAGAAGCAAGATGTATCATGACCACTCTATAATACCTTGTGATTGGTTCATGTCAAAATAGAAGAGACAGGATGATACTGAAGGAGAAAGTAGACAAATGGACATTATTCAGTTCAAACAGCAAAATAAAATGAGCTTGAGAGGCCAGAGCAATAGCCCAACAGGTAGAGTACTTGCCTTGCACAAGGCTATCCCAGCCAAGTTCAATTCCCAGGACACAATATGGTCACCTGAGCCCATCAAAGTAATCTTTGAGCACAAAGCCAGGAGTAAATCTGAGCACAGATAGGTTGAATCTAAAATCAAAACAAAATAAATAAGCTTGATCATCAGAATAAAGGGCTGGAAATACAAACAACAAAGTCAAAGAAGGCACTTCCAAATTATAAGACTTGACCTAGAATATATATGTTAATATTTAAAAAAAACCTTCCATTTTAGCAATAAAAATTAAATAGCTTTTTAAATCATAGCCTTTTAAATAATGAAATCACCATCTTCAAGTTAATGGTGAAAATGATGACACTGAAGAAAAAAGAGGAGTAAGCCTTCCCTATACACTTTTAGCCTTTTAGAACATCTAAAACCACATATGATTGGTTCATATGAAAGGTGACATTAATGGACATAAAGGAAGTAGACATTGTTCAAAAGGAGAGTCCACAAAATTCCTCTTGAAAAAGTGAAAGTCTGCAGTGTACCCAGCAATCTGTTGGCATTATTGTTAACATACCAATTCTTGCCCAAAGATTTAAATGTAAATATTGAGCATGTTAAATATTTTAAGAGTCAACCTAGAATCCTGAAACAAATAATAAAAAGGGTTAGTAAGAAAGGAAGCCACCATTCATAGATGGCTATCTATGAAACATCCAAAGTTGTCTATGACATCACCTGGAAGCAATCCTCTACCAGGGAAAACCCTACTGCTGCTCTAACATCGATTTACTCAAAAGAGTCTTCCCTTAACACTGAGAAGATTTAAACAACAACAACAACAACAACCTGCGTACTGGACAGGGCTTTCTGCATTGCCCTTTAATTGTGAGTTGAAATTAGACGCCACTCCGCATCATCCTGACTTCAATGTAGGATATACAGATTCCAGGATCTTCAATACAAAAATATGATACCAACAACATAAACTGTGTGAAAAATAAAACTGTATGGGCACTACAGACAATGACCTGGATTGGACAAACTAGTTTGCCTGGAGCCCAGAATTGGTCTTATGTCAGGAAACTTCAGGGGTAGGGTCTCCTTGTATTTAGGCCAAAGTTTTTCCTTTCCATGTCCCCCATACTTTGGTGGGCCCATGCAAATGATAATTGCCACTCTAACATTGTTTTTAAAATTAAAAAAAGAAAGGAAGCCAGATGGAAAGGTGCTTATGTTTAAGCAGCAACCCACTCCATCCAGAGAAGCACTTTGATTAGTGAGAGGTATTGGAGCTGCCTGGACTGAACTCTTTCCTAGGAATTCATGGCATGATAGGTGAGATAAAGAAAAAAAAGATCTCTTGTTGATTAAAAGTAATTCAATTAAAAATAAATCATTCCAGGACTGGAGAGATAGTATAACTGGTAAAGCTTTTGCCTTGCACTCAGTTACCCTGGTGATCTGTGAGTGCAAGACAGGAATAAGCTCTGAGCAGTTTTTGGGCAAGTGCACTAGAAAGACACAATCCTACTAGAAATTAAGCAAAAGACATAAAAAAATTTATTCAAAAAGATATGAAGATGTCAAATAAGCGCATGAAATACTATTCAGTATTACTAACCAGTAGGAAATAAATAATTCTAATAATAATGAGGTCTTTGTGATATAACTCCTTGTATCTATCATAGTGGTTTAAAAATAATGAGGCTGAAGAATTAGTGCAGTGGGTAAGGTGCTTGCTTTGCTTGAGACTAACCGGGGTTTGATCCCCAGTATCTGACATGGTCCCGAGTCCTGATTTCTGAGTGCAGAACCAGGAGTAACCCCTGAGCATCACTGGGTGTGGCCCAAAAACAAAAACAAAGAAAAAAGAAGAAGGTCACAGGTCAGTGAAGAAGGCAAGTAACTCACTAATTATTATGTCATCATGCTATGTTTTGATCGTAAGTTATGTCCAAGGAGCCAATAAGGCATAGTGAAGATGCATGCTCATTCAGTCCTGGAAAACTTTCAGCTGCAGACTATGGAATCTTTGTTTTACAGATACATTAATGGGCAGTGCCCAAGTGTCCTGCTCATAAACATATTACTAGGAGCTAGAAGAAATATGATGTATAATGAGGATTTATGAAGTGTTAGTCTACTATCATCTTTGTGTCCTCAACTCTACTCCTCTGGAGTATCTAGCTCAGACTGATGCCAGTTTTGGACAACAAGAAATGTCAAATGCGAGATGGGACCTAGTTTTTTTTTCCTTCCATCTCCTAAGTTCTAAGTCCTTTGAGCAGAGCTGGAGCTGGAGGCAAGGCCAGTAGACTTTGTCATTCACAGAAACTTCATTCAGTGGGGTCTTGGTGAAAAACTCTTCTAAGGTTGGGAGAGAAAATGAAGTTGGCATCCGCCAAGGAGAAGTAAGACGAAGGGAATATAAATCTCAAGAATGAAGAAAATGAGTGTTAGAACACATATAACAATGGAGAGAAAAAGGAATTAGAAATACAATGCTAGGGACTAGAGCGATGGCACAGAGGTAAGCATTTGCCTTGCACGCAGCTGACCCGGACAGACCACTGTTCGATTCCCTGACATCCCATATGGTCCCCCAAGCCAGGAGCAATTTCTGAGAACATAGCCAGGAATATCCCCCAAGTGTCACTGGGTGTACCTCCCCCCCCAAAATACAATGCTACTAGGAAACTTCTCTATAACATGAAAATCTATAGCAATTTGATATAATTTGACAGAGCAGGATGGAAGCTACAGGATTTGTTCTATTATTCTATTTTTGTGTTTCCTAAATAGTATATTCAAAGCCCCAGGCCTACCCTTAACAAGGCATGAAATATATAAAGCTTGCTGAACTTTAAATACTTGCTCTTTTGTGAACAGGTATATTGTCATTCTAAGTTTTAGTTCAAAGGTCACTTCCTCCATGAAAAATCTCATTTCTTTATGGTCACTGAAAGAATGTGGCCAAGAATTATTGTTACATCATTGGTATTTCTTGGTAGATCCAGGCCTTGCTTCTCTAACCATGGGATTGTGTTTGTGCTCCTCGGTGCACTTAGAAACCTATATGCTTAGGTACTACTCTGAATTTCATGTGTTTGTGAACGGAAAGAGCAAGCCTTTGAGGGTAGAAGTGGAAGATATTTGTTCAGTAGTTTAAGCTCTGAGAGTTTGAAGTTTTACTTCCTTGGGCAGATTACAATAGCTGAGTAATGACACCAGAAACTGTGCTGTGCCCACACCAGGAGCAAGGTTAAAAGAATTGATGTCATCCAAGACTTCAGTGCCCCTTCCGAGGGAATCTCCCCTTTTTCACAATTGGAGAGGCTGCTTAAGTACACAATGAGGAGCTTAGATTGCACTTACAATTTCATGGATCAGGATTCTAAGTCAGTTGGGCATTGTAAGCAGAACTCTCCTTGAAAGAGCTTATAAGTAAATAATCAAAAAATTGTTTCATGTTTTATGAGAAATTGATACTTAAGCCTGTGACCTTACATGAATTAATCATCCAATGTTCACACATTGCCCATGCAGGCAGATTCCATAAAAGTTTCCCCAAAGTCAATGTACTTTTAAAAACAGTACTTTTCCATGATCATGATTGGAAATGTCATTATTTGCCAAAGGAAGGAAAAACAGTAAATTCCTTCCCTGTTTACTCATCTTTAAAAAATACAATAAAAGGACACTGTAGATATTCAGCCTCTGCCCGGGGCACTCCCCAAAGCAGAAGGTGTCATTTTCATTCCTCTGCTTGTTTTAGGCTCAGTTTTGCTAAGTCAAAGGTCCTTCCTAGTATCTTGCTCATTGTCAGTTTCTTTCACAAAGCATAATCCTATGTAAGAAGAAAGTTAATGAAGTAATGCTATTTTTTTATTTGTATTGGGCTAACTTCTTAAAACAACTCACATTGTAATAAACTGTTATAACCAACTTGTTAGATATTATAATAGTATTGATTTGGTAAAAAAAACTTTAGCCACATACTGTTGGGGCAACGTAGGGTTAAAATACAGAGGGGCCAGATTGGTGGTGCAAGCAGTAGGGTTTCTGCCTTGCATGTGCTAACCTAGGATGGACCACTGTTTGATCCCCCGACATCCCTTATGGTCCCCTAAGCCAGGAGTGATTTCTGAGTGTATAGCCAGGAGTAACCCCTGAGCATCACCAGGTGTGACCCAAAAACCAAAAAAAAAAAAAAAAAAAAGTTTGTCCCTGAGATGTCTAGGCACCTATTTATACTCACTCTAATTCCCTGCCAGACCCTGAACTTCACCAGCAAATGTCTGCACTGGCTCCCTGATAAGTTGTGGGAAAACGGGCTCTGATCCTGAACAGTGTAACCATATCCTGTTCCCCTCAAATCTCATCGGGGCAATGTGGGCAGTGTTTTGCTTTGCTGCAGATTTTAGTTTATCTTGTATGTGCTCTCCTAACTGACACTGGAATATAGTTCTAGCAGTGATGGTTAACCTTTTTGAGCCCGAGTGCCCAAACTGCCACACAATGCCCGGTCCTCCCAATGGCCAGACTGACCCTGTTGCCAGCTGAGCTGCAAAGCAGACATTGGCACACTCGCCTCCTGCTGCGCCACATATCTTAATTGAGGACCTTCCCGCGTGCCAGCTGCAAGACCTTCGCGTGCCACTGCTGGCAAGCGTGCCATAGTTTCGCCACGCATCTAGGGTATAGTTGTGGTTATAGACTTTGACTCGTTTGCAGGACTGGCCCACTGTGCAGCATATAGAGTGAATGAATAACTTCTTGTCTATCTTTTTTTTCTTTTTGGGGTTGTTTTTTTTTGGGGGGGGGGGTGTCACACCCAGCAGCGCTCAGGGGTTACTCCTGGCTCTACGCTCAGAAATAGCTCCTGGCAGTTTTGGGGAACAATATGGCATGCCGGGATTTGAACCACCATCCTTCTGCATGCAAAGCAAATGCCCTACCTCCAAGCTATCTCTCCAGCCCCTATCTTTTCTGTTTGACTTTGGCAACACTCATTGAGTTCAGGAGTTCTGGTGCAACAAAACGAAGCATTGATGTGCAGGACAAATTTTCTAAATCTACTTTTCCACTTTGCTTCCTTCTTTAAAACTACTACCCATGAAGGTTTTCTTTGAGTACCTAAAGGCACAGAGCATCATGGTTTCTTATTTATTGTGAAATGGCCTAATCATGTCTCAAACTGCAGAGACTTTAATAAGTGGCTTTGTGTTTTCCACATGCTGTACAAAGCCTTTTACCATATTTTTAGTCAGTAATGTTAGCTGCTGTAACAATCCACGAAATACAGTGCTGCCATATTATAGACATTTATTTTTCATTCATATAATAGTCATGTATCCAGGCTACCATTAAATGACTCAAAATATAGCCTGTGATTTTTCTACGATCTGCCCATATTCACCATGTTGTCTTCATGTCTCTGTAAGTCAGAAAGCTAGTAAAAAGTTTCCCAGCACAACTCTGTATTTTGGTGGGAGAAGAAAATTATTTGTCCATGGTTAATTAACAACAACTGCTATGTCTCAGCTCTAGAACAATAGTACAATATGTAGGGCACTTGTTTTACACACAGCCTACTAGTATTCAATCCTCAGCACTTCTTATGTTCTCTTGAGCACTACCAGGAGTGATCCCTGAGCACCCCAGGGTGTGGTTCCAAAGCACAATAAAGTAAAATTTAAATGGCCAAATACATTTGAAAAATACAACAGATAGCGTATAAATTATCTTTTTACTGAGTCCATCTTAGCTCTCTTTATATTATGCTTGTTTTTGGAAATAATCTCTGCCATATTTCCAAAATATTTTTGTATTTCTTGCCCCTTAAGATTAGTTGCTTTTATAACAGATTCAGTCTCATAATATTCAATTCTACTTCATTCATCTGAGAATTTTTTATTCCAAATGATATTTTATTGACTACTTCTTTTTAGTACAGTTTGAAGTTGGGTAGAGTGATACCTCCCATCTTTTTTTCAAGGATTGCTCTAGCTCCATATGAATTTCAGAAGTGTTTGATATACTTCTTTGAAAAATGTCATGATATCCTTATAGGGGTTGCATTAAAATCTGTATAATGCTTTGGGAAGTATTGCTACTTTAATGTTTATATTCTCAAATCATGAGCAGGGGGTGTGTTTCCATTTTCTTGTTCCTTCCTCTTTTATTTTTTATTTTTATTTTTTGGTTTTTGTAGCCACAGCTGGCAGTGCTCAGGAGTTACTCCTGGCTCTGCATTCAGAAATCACTCCTCGAAGGCTGGGGATGCCAGGAATCAAACCCAGGTCTGTCCCAGGTTGTGTGCATGCAAGACAAATGCCCTACTGCTGGGGTATTGCTCTGCCCCCCCCTTTATTTTTAGAAGCAGTGGTTTGTAGTTTTCTTTTTTTCTTTGTATAGGTATTTTATCCCTTTAGTTGACTCCAAGGTATTTAATTTTCTGAGGCACAATTATAAATAGAATTGTTTTCTTTTTCAATTATCTCTCTTCGCTTTTATTATTTGTATATAGAAAATCCATATATTTTTGCATATTAATTTTGTAGCCTGGCACTTTACTATACAAATCTATTGTTTCTAGAAGCTTTTTGGTAGAGTTTTTAGCATTTTCAAAAAATTTTTCCTAATTGCTATGGCACGTACTTTGAGTACTATGTTGAATAGAAGTAATGATGGTGGGCAACCTTGTCTTATGCCAGATTATAGAGGAAAGGCTTTTAGTTTTTCCCCATGGAGTATAATGTTTGCCATGGGATTTGGTAAATGCCTTTGACTATACTGAGGAGGGCTTCATTCAGTTCCCATCTTGAGAAATTTTATAACATATGGGTGCTGGACTTTGTCAAATGCTTTCTCAGCATCTATTGATATGATTATTTTATTTCTTTTTTTTCTATTATTAACATGGTATATTTTATTGACTGACTTGCATATATTAAACCATTCATGCATCTCTGAATCTTACTTGGTCATGATATCTGATCTTGATGATTTGCTGGATTATATTTGCTAGTATTTCGTTGAAGATCTTGTATCTGTTCATTAAGGAATTGATATGTAACTCTTTCTTTGTGTTGTTTCTGTCTGCTTTTGGTATCAGTGTCATGCTAGCTTCATAGCGACGATTTTCTGGGAGTGTTTCTGTTTCTTCAGTTTCCCAGAAGAGCCTGACAAGGATTGGCAGTAGGCCCTTCTTAAAAGTTTGAAAGAAATCACTATTGAATCCTGGACCTGCACTTTTTTGTGAAGCCTTTTCATTTCAATTTTTTTTTTATAGTGATAGGTCTGTTCAAGTATTCTAGATCATCTTGATTCAACTTTTGGAGGTAATTGGAGTCCAAGAATTTATCTATTTCTTCCATGTTTTCTTGTTTGCAGCATAAAGATTCTCAAAGTAATTTTTGGTTTCCCCTTGAATTTTTGTAGTATCTGTAATGACATTCCCACTTTCACTTCTAATTTGGTTTATGAAGGTTCTCTCTCTCTCTGTGAGTCTTGGTGATGGTCTATCTATCTTGTTTAGTTTTCAAAGAACCATCCGTTGCTTTCATTGATCATTTGTATTGTTTTTGGGTGTCCAATTGATTAATTCTGATATAAGTTTTATATATTTCCTTTTTTCTGCTTGCTTTTGGTTCACTTTGTTGGTCATTTTTCAATAATTTCTTAAGCTGTGCCATTATGTTTTTTGTAGTAAGCACCATGATTTACAATATTATGGTTTTATGCAAACACTGTATTATTCTCTGAGCTATTGTTTCTAAATGAAACTGTGTAGCATGTCTATTTTCTTGAATCAGACCCTCCATCAGAGTCTCATTCACTCTTCCATTGTCTTCATGGCAAAAAATTAACTCATATCCTGTTTCAATGCTGTGCACAAAAGTCAAATCAAATGGATTAAAGACCTTCATATCAGTCTTGAAACCATAAGGTACATAGAGGGAAATGTAGGCAGAATTCTTCATGACATTGATACTAAAGAAATCTTCAAGGTTAACACACTATGGACCAACAAATGGAAGCAAAGATAAACAAATAGGACTATATTAAATTAAGAAGCTTCTACACTCAATGGAAATGGTGACCAGGATACAAAGATTGCCCACAGATTGGAAGAAATTATGCACCCAATATCTGTAAGATAAGGGGGTTAATATCTAAGACATATAAGGCACTGGTAGAACTTAACAAGAAAAAAATCAGAACCCACTAAAACTAGGGAGGAGACTTGAAAAGAAATACCCTCAAATGCCAAATACAGATGGACAAAAGGCATATGAAAAAGGCACATTATTTATTCTCTGGGAGATGCAAATCAAAACAACGAGGTATCACCTCACACCACAGTTACAGGCACATATCTCAAAGAACAAAAATGATCATTGTTGACATGGATGCAGGGAGAAAGGGGATCTCCTTCTCTGCTGGTGGGAATGTAGACTGGTCCAGCCTTCTGGGAAAAATATGGACATTTTTCAGAAAAACTGGAAATTGAACTCCCATATGACACAGACATACTAATTTTGGGAATATATCATAGTGACCCCAAAATACAATGCATCTGTATTCCTATGGTTCATCTCAGCACTATTCACAATTGCCAAAATATGGAAACAACACAAGTGCTGAAGAGCAGATGAATAGATAATTTGTGGTACAACTATGCCAGAGGCCATCTCCTGACAGAGACTGAGCAGACACAAGTCTGACAAGAAAGGGATTTTCTGGAGACTGATTTCATGGGGAAACAGGCAGGGTTGGGAAGCCAGGGGCCTTAGAACCAACCTCTAGGGAGGGAGGAAGAGTTTGAAGGAGGGAGGGAGAAAGGGAGGGAGAGGTAGAAGGAGGGACGAAGGAGATAAAGTAAGAGTGACAGTGAGTTACTGGATATCAGAAACAGCTAGTTCAGTTAACAGTTTTCCCATCGAAACATCCAGTAAATGCAGCCAGCATCTGAGAGAAGCAGCCAGGAGTAAAAAGTCAGGAGAAACAGCCACCCCTGCACTTGAGCTGGGTTTTTTATAACCCCTCCAACTGTCTTTAAGTAACAGTTATCAGGAGGTCCTTTCTTAACTGATTTTTCCACCCTTAAAAGGACGGACCCCTTTTATAACTGTAACAAGACATCTACACAATGAAATACTATGCAGCTGTTGAAAAATGAATGTCATGGGGACATTGGTAGTGGAAAATGTGTACTGGTAAAGGAATGGATGTTGGCATGTATATGACTGAACTTTGTAACCATATCAAAAAACCATCAACAACTTTGTAACCTTATCTCAAATTAAATTAAAATTTATTATAAAAATATAAAATAGAAGCCCCTAATCAGATACATGATTTGCAAATATTTGTCCTACTACTATATATATGTATATATATATATATACATATATATAGGTTATTTTTTTCTTGATAGTGTCTTTGACTTCTTTTTATTTATGTGTAATCTAATTTACCTAATATTTTCTTCTTTGGTTGTTTTGCTTATTACATAATAAAATGTTGCAAATTTATTTCTATATTTTCTTATAGGTACCTTATCACTTTATCTCTTACATTTAGGTGAATAATGCATTTTGCATTAAATTTGACATGAGTGATAGAGGGATCCAGTTTTATCCTTTTGAATATCAACATCAGGTTATCCCAATACAACTTGCTGAATATTGATATTGTTTTCCATTTTCTTGGAACTCATTCAATTCTGATTGTTGTAGGTTATAAGTAATAATTTATGGAGTTAATGTATCCCACTTACTTCTCTTACCTTCCTGTCTTGATGATAGTAGATTTTTTTAAAATATATTTAAGTTGTGAATGGACTCCTCCATCTTTGTGCTTTGTGTTCAAGATTGTTTTGGTGATTCTGGAGCTGTCATATTCTACATTGGTCTATTTCTGAAAAAATTGACGATTAGCTTAATAGGTGTTCTAATTGAAAATGAAGAACAGTTCAAATAATATTGTCATTTTAAAATATTAAGTTTTCAATTATTTAAATATAAGTTTTAAAGTTTATGCTACACTTCTATTTTTTTTTTTTGTTTTGGACTACACCCAGAAACATTTAGGGGTTACTTCTGGCTCTATACTCAGAAATTATTCCTGGCAGGTTTAAGGGACCATATGGGATGCCAGGGATCAAACTTGGGTCAGCCACATGCAAGGAAAACACCCTATTTACTGTGCTATTGCTCTGGCCACAACTTTTATTTTATAATCAGCATTATTTTTATATATAATTATATATGTATACACGGAATCAGATTAAATGCCTATTTAATTTGGATAAGATGGACTGGATAAGGAAAGTATTATACTAAATACTTGAAAAAGTTAGCTTTGTGCAGTGGCAATATCATAGCCAATGAGTTTTATTCGAGGCATGATTATTGCTAATTGAAAAAAACTACTCTGTTATTAGAACAGAAAAATTGCACCTATGAACAAAATGGATAAAATTTGAGATGATTTTGCTAAACTATGTTAGTAATAAAGTATAAAACAGTTTTTGAATGATTTTACTAAAAGTGACAGAAATCAATAAAAGAAACCCAAGTTATTAGAGAGAAAGGGAGTGGTGAAGATTGGATTGAAGAGTCTTTATAAAGTTGGGTGGAATCAATACCCAATCTACAACAAGCTGTACAAGGGGGGAACAGTTGCACTAGCATTACGGGGGTAAAGGAGAGAGATGTGTGGATGCATGCTGGGAACCAGGGTGGAGGGAGGACAACACTGGTGGTGAGAATGCCCCTCATTCATTGTCACTATGTGCCTCAAATATTACTGTGAAAGAATTGTAATTCAGTTAGACCACAATAAAAAAAATAAAATAAAGTTGGGTGGATCTAGAAATTTGGAAATACATGTGGTAAATC
This sequence comes from Suncus etruscus, assembly GCF_024139225.1. Classification (NCBI taxonomy): domain Eukaryota; kingdom Metazoa; phylum Chordata; class Mammalia; order Eulipotyphla; family Soricidae; genus Suncus; species Suncus etruscus. The sequence continues at coordinate 76,963,641 of NC_064850.1, forward strand.
TCTACAGGTAAAGAAATTGAAATTAAACTCTGAAATTCTGTTGTATTATAAACCAATGACAAAAATCAATTAAAATAATTAAAAATATCAAGTCATTAGATCTATGAATGTTATTCCATTCACTTATATTTTGATGAATGATTCATTAGATGAATGATTTCATTAATTTAGACTTTCTTTAATTCTTCAACAGTTTAAAAAGAAATAGTTTTTGGGGGCCAGAGAAATAATACAGTAGGTAGCTCATTTGCCTTGCATGCGACCAAAACAAATTTGATCCGTGACTTCCCATATGGTCCCCAGAGGCTGCCAGGAGTGATTTCTCAGTGCAGAACTACCAGATGTGGCCCCCAAACATATATGTATATGTTTATATATAATTTTCAGCATACAAACCTTATACTTATTTTTAATTAAATTTTTTGCCATGTGAGGCAAAAGCAGTAGTATAGTGAATAGGTGCTTGCCTTGCACATAGCCAACCCAGGTTTAATTCCTGGCACCTGATATATCGTACCTTGGACCTGCCAAGAATAATCCCTGAGCACAGAGTCTGGCATAATCCCTGAGCCCCATCATGGTGACTCAACAATAGATAGAGGCTGGAGGGATAGGCATTTACCTTGCAAGAATGTCTTTTATTTTTCTTAAAACCCATAGATGAGTGAGACCATTCTGCGTTTTTTCTCTCTCTCTGACTTATTTCACTCAGCACAATAGATTCCGTGTACATCCATGTATAGGAAAATTTCATGACATCATCTCTCCTGACAGCTGCATAATATTCCATTGTGTATATGTACCATTCGTCTGTTGAAGGGCATCTTGGTTGTTTCCAGAGTCTTGCTATGGTAAATAGTGCTGCAATGAATATAGGTGTAAGGAAGGGGTTTTTGTATTGTATTTTTGTGTTCCTAGGGTATATTCCTAGGAGTGGTATAGCTGGATCGTATGGGAGCTCGATTTCCAGTTTTTGGAGGAATCTCCATATCGCTTTCCATAAAGGTTGAACTAGACGGCATTCCCACCAGCAGTGGATAAGAGTTCCTTTCTCTCCACATCCCCGCCAACACTGCTTGTTCTCATTCTTTGTGATGTGTGCCATTCTCTGGGGTGTGAGGTGGTATCTCATCGTTGTTTTGATTTGCATCTCCCTGATGATTAGTGATGTGGAGCATTTTTTCATGTGTCTTTTGGCCATTTGTATTTCTTCTTTGTCAAAGTGTCTGTTCATTTCTTCTCCCCATTTTTTGATGGGATTAGATGTTTTTTTCTTGTAAAGTTCTGTCAGTGCCTTGTATATTTTGGAGATTAGCCCCATGTCTGATGGGTATTGGGTGAATAGTTTCTCCCACTCAGTGGGTGGCTCTTGTATCCTGGGCACTATTTCCTTTGAGGTGCAGAAGCTTCTCAGCTTAATATATTTCCATCTGTTAATCTCTGCTTTCACTTGCTTGGAGAGTGCAGTTTCCTCCTTAAAGATGCCTGTAGTCTCAATGTCCTGGAGTGTTTTGCCTATGTGTTGTTCTATATATCTTATGGTTTTGGGTCTGATATCGAGGTCTTTAATCCATTTGGATTTTACCTTCGTACATGATGTTAGCTAGGGGTCTAAGTTCAATTTTTTGCAAGTGGCTATCTAGCTGTGCCAACACCACTTGTTAAAGAGGCTTTCCCTGCTCCATTTAGGATTTCCTGCTTCTTTATAAAAAATTAGGTGATTGTATGTCTAGGGAACATTTTCTGAGTATTCAAGCCTTTTCCACTGATCTGAGGGCCTCTCCTTATTCCAATACCATGCTGAGAGCTTGACTTCTTCCTTTCCTATCTGGATTCCCTTGATACCTTTTTCTTGCCTAATCGCTATAGCGAGTACTTCCAGTGCTATGTTGAATAGGAGTGGTGAGAGAGGACAGCCTTGTCTTGTGCCAGAATTTAGAGGGAAGGCTTTTAGTTTTTTTCCATTGAGGACAATATTTGCCACTGGCTTCTGGTAGATGGCCTTAACTATATTGAGAAAGGTTCCTTCCATTCCCATCTTGCTGAGAGTTTTGATCAAGAATGGGTGTTGGAGCTTATCAAATGCTTTCTCTGCGTCTATTGATATGATCACGTGGTTTTTATTTTTCTTGTTGTTGATGTTGTGTATTATGTTGATATTTTTACGGATGTTAAACCATCCTTGCATTCCTGGGATGAAACCTACTTGGTCATAGTGGATGATCTTCTTAATGAAGCATTGAATCCTATTTGGCAGGATTATGTTGAGGATATTTGCATCTGCATTCATCAGCGATATTGGTCTGTAATTTTCTTTTTTTGTAGCATCTCTGTCTGGTTTAGGTATCAAGGTGATGTTGGCTTCATAAAAGCTATTTGGAAGTGTTTCCGTTTGTTCAATTTTATAAAAGAGTCTTGCCAGGACTGTTAGTAGTTGTTCTTGGAAAGTTTGAAAGAATTCATTAGTGAATCCATCTGGACCTGGGCTTTTGTTTTTCGGCAGACATTTGATTACCGTTTTAATTTCATCAATGGTGATGGGGGTGTTTAGATATGCTACATCCTCTTCCTTCAACCGTGGAAGATTATAAGAGTCCAAGAATTTATCCATTTCTTCCAGGTTCTCATTTTTAGTGGCGTAGAGTTTCTCAAAGTAGTTTCTGATTACCCTTTGAATCTCTGTCATATCAGTAGTGATCTCTCCTTTTTCATTCCTAATATGAGTTATCAAGTTTCTCTCTCTCTCTCTTTCTTTGTTAGTTTTGCCAGTGGTCTATCAATCTTGTTTATTTTTTCAAAGAACCAACTTCTGCTTTCGTTTATCTTTCGGATTGTTTTTTTGTGTTTCCACTTCGTTGCTTTCTGCTCTCAGCTTTTTTATTTCCTTCTGTCTCCCTATTTTTGGGTCCTTTTGTTGAGCACTTTCTAGTTGTATTAGCTGTGTCATTAAGCTACTCAGGTAAGCTCCTTCTTCCTTCCTGATATGTGCTTGCAAAGCTATAAATTTTCCTCTCAGTACTGCTTTTGCTGTGTCCCATAAGTTCTGATAGTTTGTGTCTTTATTGTCATTTGTTTTCAGGAACCTTTTGATTTCCTCCTTGATTTCATCTTGGACCCACTGTTTATTCAGTATGAGGCTGTTTAACTTCCAGGTGTTAAAGTGTTTCTTCTGAGTCCCTTTGGAATTCACAAATAATTTCAGAGCCTTGTGGTCAGTGAAGGTAGTCTGCAAAATTTCTATCCTCTTGATATTATGGAGGTATGTTTTATGTGCTAGCATGTAGTCTATCCTGGAGAATGTCCCATGTACATTGGAGAAGAATGTGTACCCAGGTTTCTGGGGATGGAGTGTCCTATATATATCCACTAGGCCTCTTTCTTCCATTTCTCTCCTCAGGTCTAGTATATTTTTGTTGGGTTTCAGTCTGGTTGACCTATCCAGTGTTGACAAAGCTGTGTTGAGGTCCCCAAAAATTATTGTGGTGTCATTGATATTATTTTTCAGATTTGTCAACAGTTGTATTAAATATTTTGCTGGCTCCTCATTCGGTGCATATATGTTTAGGAGAGTTATTTCTTCCTGCTCTACACACCCCTTGATTAATATAAAATGTCCATCTTTGTCCCTTACAACCTTCCTGAGTATAAAGTTTGCATTATCTGATATTAATATGGCCACTCCAGCTTTTTTATGGGTGTTGTTTGCTTGGATAATTTTTCTCCAGCCTTTTATTTTGAGTCTATGTTTGTTCTGACTATTCAGGTGCATTTCTTGTAGGCAGCAGAAGGTTGGATTGAGTTTTTGATCCATTTAGCCACTCTGTGTCTCTTAACTGGTGCATTTAGTCCATTGACGTTGAGAGAAAGAATTGTCCTGGGATTTAATGCCATCTTTATATTGAAATTTGGTATATCTTTTGGTTAGTCTTGTCTTAAATTAGGTCTTTCAGTTTTTCTCTTAAGACTGGTTTTGAGTCTGTAAAGTTTCTGAGCTGCTTTTTGTCTGTGAAACCATGTATTCTTCCATCAAACCGGAAAGTGAGTTTTGCTGGGTATAGTATTCTAGGTGAAGCATTCATTTCATTCACTCTTGTCACAATATCCCACCACTGTTTTCTGGCATTGAGTGTTTCTAGTGACAGGTCTGCTGTAAATTTCAAGGATGCTGGCTTGAACGTAATTTCTCCTTTTGGTCTTGCTGTTTTCAGAATTCTGTCTCTATCTGTGGGATTTGTCATTGTGACTAGGATGTGTCTTGGGGTGCTTTTTCTGGGGTCTCTTTTGGTTGGTACTCTTCGAGCATGCAGGATTTGATCACATATATTCTTTAGCTCTGGAAGTTTCTCTTTAATGATGTTCTTGACCGTTGATTCTTCCTGGAAATTTTATTCCTGGGTCTCTGGGACTCCAATGATTCTTAAGTTGTTTCTGTTGAGCTTATCATAGACTTCTATTTTCATCTGTTCCCATTCTTTGACTAATTTTTCCATTGTCTGTTCATTTGCTTTAAGTTTTTTTCCAATCTCTCCTGCTGTATGGAATTGTTATGTATCTCATCTTCCACAACACCAAGTCAATTCTCAGCTTCTGATACCCTGTCCCAGAGCTTATCCATTTTGTCATTCATTTCATTTACTGAGTTTTTCAGGCCTGTTAGTTGACATGTTATTTCAGTTTGGAGTTTTGTGATTTCTGTCTTCATATTTTCTTGGTTCTTATTAGTGTTTTGTTCAACTCGATCTAAAGTTTCTTTTAGTTCGTTGAGTATCTTCCATATTGCTAGTCTAATGTCCTTATCTGAGAGGTTGATTAGTTGGTTGGTCATTATCTGGTCATCAGAATTGCCATCTTCATTCTCTATGTCTGATGCTGGCCTGCGTTGTTTCCCCATTGTCACACTTGTATTGTGGGTTTTTCTACATGTTGTGGTGGTATTCATTGGCTATATGATGCAGGCAGCACACTCCTCTGGCTCTGCCCTTTCTGGATGGGCCGACTTACCTCTAAGGGATTGGAGTCCTCTGTGGACGAAGCCTCACACAGGATCAAATCTTAGGCCCGAGCACGCAGCAGAGAAGACAGTCCAGAGAGAAATGCTTGCTTCCGTGATCCAGCACAGTTCTTAGTGTGATTTTTTTCTTCTTGTTGCGATGGTGTTCTTTTCTTAGAGAGAGCGCATGGCCATGTAGCGAAGCGGAGCCAAAGTGCTCTGCTGGAGCCTCTTTTCGGCCCACTCCCAAGAGGTTCACGCAGCAGGATAGTAGACAGACACATACAGGCAGCACTCACAGTTTTTCACAGTCGGGCCCCACTGGGCAGGTGTAGTTTTGTGGATTTTCCCAGCCTGACGTCACAAACAGGGGACTCGGCTTCTGCAAAGCCTACCCGGATTTCACGTTATGGAGTCCTGCCCTGGAATTGGCCTCTGGGAGAGCGAGTTTTCTGGAGCCTCTTTTTGGCCCACTCCCAAGAGGTTCACACAAGAGGACAGTAGACAGACACACACAGGCAGCACTCACAGTTTTTCACAGTCGGGCCCCACTGGCCCCAAATTTTCTTGATCCTAAAATTACCTGGGCAAGTTTAGGGCTATGGTGTATTATCAAGCTGAATCTGTCACTGCCTCCTAAAATGGAAATCAAATAATCACTTATATCCTAGACATTTATCAGTACTTTGGCTATTGTTTGAGAAACTGTACTGTGCTTAAAAATTGAAAAATAATCTTTACCTTAAAAGTTAATCTCACTTTCTAAATGACAGAAATGTTTGGCTGAAGTTAAAAGCTAAAGGTTAAGGACAAAGGTTTGTTTGTGGTTGGTGTGCCCTCCCCTCCATTCACTTGACCACAGTCCTGCTCTCTGCAGCTCAGGAAATTTTGTTTAAGCTAAGGTCATCAGCTGTTTTTGAAGTGACCTGTCCAAATAACACAACAATCCCCTATTTCTGAAATAACACCAACTATTTCCAAACTACTCTTATTAGCTGCTCTGGATCTTGAGTATGTTAGGTGGAGAATTATAATTGTTTGGAGCTTCTCTATTGGTCTGATTTTGGTGAAGATCCATAGTCTTTTCTCTTGTACAGAGATTAGATGATTCTGTGAAACTTTTATAGTTCTCGTATTCCACTATCCTTTGCTCTAGAACACAGAGGGATTCAGGGGCCTGGGAGGTGGCGCTAGAGGAAAGGTGTCTACTTTGCAAGCGCTAGCGTAGGACAGACCGCGGTTCAATCCCCTGGCGTCCCATATGATTTTCCCAAGCCAGGGGCGATTTCTGAGCGCATAGCCAGGAGTAACCCTTGAGCGTCAAACAGGTGTGGCCCAAACCCCCCTCCAAAAAATACAAAAAAAACAAAACAAAAAAACAACAAAGGGATTCAATTTAATAATGTTTTGAAATGGCATGTGTCCTATTAGCAGCAGGGGATCAAGTGTTTTGTCTTTAAATCCCAGGTATGAGCTGAAATCATTATTAGGTTATCCTAGGAGACATTTTAGGGAAGTTTCTTTTACCATAAGGAACCATCTTCTGCAGTAACTGAACTTCAGCAGGAAGGTTCAAGGATGACAGATCTGGATGAGGAAGTAGGTATTTGGGGACTCCTTATTCTGAACATGGAAGGTTGAAAAGGGGATGAGGAGAAAGAGGAGGGGAGCAGAGTATCTCCAAACTGGGAGAATACAAATAAAGCCTAGGATCCTCTAGAGAAATTGCTTCCTTGTGTTTTCTTCCTTCCTTCCTTCCTTCCTTCCTTCCTTCCTTCCTTCCTTCTTTCTTTCTTTCTTTCTTTCTTTCTTTCTTTCTTTCTTTCTTTCTTTCTCTCTCCTTCCTTCCTTCCTTTCTTCTTTCTTTCTTTCTTCTTTCTTCTTCTTCTTTCTTTCTTTCTTTCTTTCTTTCTTTCTTTTCTTTCTTTCTTTCTTTCTTTCTTCTTTCTCTCTTCTCTCTCTCTTCCTTCTTCTTTCTTTCTTCTTCTTCTCTTCTTTCTTTCTTTCTTTCTTCTTTCTTCTTTCTTTCTTCTTTCTTTCTTTCTTTCTTTCTTCTTTCTTCTTTCTTTCTTTCTTTCTTTCTTTCTTTCTTTCTTTCTTTCTTTCTTTCTTCTTCTTTCTTTCTTTCTTTCTTTCTTTCTCTCTCTCTCTCTCTCTTCTTTCTTTCTTTCTTTCTTTCTTCTTTCTTTCTCTCTCTTTCTTCTCTTTCTTTCTCTCTTCTTCTTTCTTTCTTTCTTTCTTCTTTCTTTCTTTCTTCTTCTTTCTTTCTTTTCTTTCTTTCTTTCTTTTCTTTCTTTCTTCTTCTTCTTTCTTTCTTTCTTTCTTTCTTTCTTTCTTTCATTTTCTTTCCCTTTTCTCCTTTCTGTTTGGGGCCACACCTGGAAATGCATAGCATTACTCCTGACTGTAGTAGTCTCAGAAAACATTCCTGGTGGTGCTCAGGGGATCATATGGTATGCAGGGCATTTAACCAAGGTTTCATGTGTTCCAAGTAAGTGCTCTACCCGTTTGTATCATTCCAACCCTCCTCTTATTTTCAAGAGCAAGAATCACCATTACAGTATTTCACTATAGCTGTCTCTTGTCCTGGAGCCAACTCAACCCAGAAAAGGTAACAAGAAAAAGAGCGGCCTAGTTCATATGCTGCCTGATTCAGGTGTCATCCTGGATGTAATCATGCTCAGGGAAAGAGACCAGCACCTAAAAATCCAATGTGGGTCAATTATGTTTTCTGGTGATGAGGGAGTAAATCTGTTCCAAGGTTCTCTCTCTCCCTTCAGTTCAGACAGTTCTATGCAATCTCGTTTTTCCTTAGTTTGCAGACACAATACTCCAATAACTGTCCCTTCTTGTCACCTTTGTCCCTGTGTTTTTGTGGTCCTTTTGTGTCTCTTCTAAGAAGAGTACATTGGATTTGGGGCCCAACCTAACCCCCACAGAACCTTCTCTTCATTCTTCCTGAATTGTATTTGCAAAGACAGTCTTCAAAGCAGGTCACATGCACATGTGAACATAATTTCACTGAGGACACTCTTAAACTGATCATCATAAGAGCTTTCTGGCACAATTTGTCAGGAGGGAAGCCAAATGCAGAGAGGAAATAAACTAGTTCATCAGAGGGGTAGCGAGGAATTGAGGCAGAGGAGCCAGGGCCACCACGAGTGTCCACTGCGAGTTTGGAAATGCGCTGCAGAAAGTCACCCTGTGGTGCCAGGAGACTGAGCAGGCACTCTGAGCCCAGCGGATGTGGGAAAGTTGTGATTCTTTTAGTCAGGCTTATGAGGGGTTGACTAAGGACACATTATTATGCTTGGCTACTAAGACGCTGATTTGACATTTGGAAAGAAAATACGTGGAAATTATCGAGGGATCAAGCATTGTTAATATTTCATAAATAGGAGCAGGAGAAATCAAAGACCCAAACTCGCCTCTAAGTCAGAACAATGGTGTGGGGGTGAAGTTGGGAAAAGGTTTGAGGGAAAGTTCGGGGAATAGGGAGAAAATGAGCTGTGCATTTACTTAGGAGTGAGACAGTGGACTGTGGGGAGATGAACATAGAGGGTATCATGGACATGCATAAGGCCTCAGTAGATGCACAGCAGAAATAAAGTTTCTTGGGCAAATAGTGGCAGATGGGCCCAGGTGTCATTTGACTAAACTGAGTAGGTCAATGGGCCCCACAGATATAGACCTGTATTCAGCTGCAGGCCATTTGCATTACCTTTTTTACATTTTACTAAAATATACTTGACTTGAAATTTATTACTGTCACCATCCTTAAGAACGATTCAGGGGCCAGAAACAGGGTGGCAATGAGGGTGCTGGTCAACTCTGGTTGGATCCTAGAACCTCAAATGGTCCCCTGGACAGCCATACCAAATGTGGCCTTCCCCCAAAATAAGGAAATCTAAAAATAAATATGAAAATGTTATTAGAGGGAGATAAAGCTTTTCTCTTTATGTTTTTTAGTACTGGGGATTAAGCCTGTATTCTCATCCAAAGCATGAGTATTTATGCATTGTACTTATACTTATACAAAGAAAATGCTCTGCTACTGAGCTATGTCCTTAGTTCCAGAGAAAACTATGAATAAGGATAAACATCTATCTCTTATTTTAAAAAAATCTCTAAACAAAATGGGAGTAGAAAGGTGGGAGCAATAGTACAGCTGGCAGGGTGTTTTTCTTGTATGTGGCTGACACAGTTTCAATCCCCAGCATCCCATATGGTCCCCCAAGCCCACCATGAGTG